>NW_012267236.1:15248304-15324653 GCF_000151885.1 Dipodomys ordii
GAGCCGCGAGAGCCGCGCGAGCCGCGGGAAGCCCGCGAGGCCCGAGAGGCCCGCGAGGCCCGCGACTATGCGCACAGCTGCGACTCCCGCGACTCGCAGCCTCAGCCGCCGCGCGAGTACCAGCACCAGCACCAGCACCAACACCAGCACCAGCACCAGCACCAGCACCAGCACCCCTCGCCCGTGACCACCGAGTGGAAGTCCTACGCCCAGCGCCGCCTGCTCTACCCCTCCGTGGACATCGACCGCGACTGCCTGTCCGACCTGCAGCAGCAGCAGCGCCGCCAGCAGCAGCGCGAGGAGGAGGAGGAGGACGAGGCCTACTGGGCCTCGGTGAGGTCTCAGTACGAGAAGACCCCCAGCTGCTCACGACCCCGACCGGTGAGCCGCCTCCTCCTCCTCCTCCTCCTCCTCCTCCTCGTGCTCCTTCTCCCCGCCGGGCAAGGCCTGGGCCCCTGCGACCTAGGGAAGCCCTGTCTCCTTCTCCCCCCCCCCATCCTGGCCTGGATGAGGCTGGAGGTCGGGGGGAGGACTTCTCCCACTCCGTCTGTTGTGTGACTGTCCCTGTGGGTCTCCTTGCCTGTCTCTGCAGCCCAAACCCAAGCATGCCATCACCATCGCCGTGTCCTCCCGGGCGCTCTTCAACATGGTGGACGACCGGAGAATCTACGAGGAGGAAGGGCTGGAGAAGTACATGGAGCACCAGCTTACTAACGAGAACGTCGTGCTGACCCCGGGGCCCGCGTTTCGCTTCGTCAAGGTATTCGTCGGCCTCCCATCAACACAATGGGTGGGCTTGGAAGAGATTGGGGCCCAAGCTTGGGCAGCTCCTCCCGGTTCCCTAATCACCACCGGACATGCTTAGCCCCTTCCCGGGGACCGGGTCTGCTTGTGCTTTCACAAAAGTTCTTGTAACCAGCGAGGAAGGGGTTTTAGTAGGGAAGCCAGCTTGGGGTCCTGGCTTCCGTGAGTGGCACCCTAGTCCTTTGACCTGTGATGGCCGCTTTTGCTTCTTTCCCTAGAGAACGTTTTGGGAAGCAAACGGCCTTCACAGTTCTGAGGAGCAGAAATGAAACGTTAGCATGAGATGGAATAATTCGTTTTCGCTTATTCCAGAGTATATAAGGAAAATCAGGAGACTCTTGGCACTTAAGGGACATGGTTGTATACTGAAATGTGCAGCAATCATAACTGATTCCCTATGTCACATAGGCAATTATTACATAATAACATAACCATCCCCAAACAAAATGACACCTCTACAACTTGTGCCCTGGGTGTACTTATGGGTCATGGCAGAAGTTTGGGAGGAAACCACAAACATAAAGACCCATGTTTAACATATGGTCAGAGTTTCCTTCAGAGTTTCCTGCACATACGCCAATCAAAACTGGAACACTGCAGAGATGATCAGTCTGACCTCCGTGCAGGGTGCCCCTGTCTACCCCCAAATCATTCCATGTTTTTCACAATTAAAACAAAAACAGCCATTAGATGATCAATAAGGAAAAATTTTACAAACCAAGAAATAAACAGACAACACAGAAAAGGGCTAACCTTATGCCAGACTCTACCTACCCCAGAGATAATTCTGGTAACCTTGATGATGTCATCATTTTCAATATATCTGCAGCGAATAGTAACTGAGGTTCCTGCCCCCATGGATGGGAGGCAGAAAATACAGAACTTTGTTATGTAACTGTGCCTTGAATGAATCAGGCTGTCTCAATGAGGACCCTGCAGAGCTTGAATCTGACCCGGATAAAGTGATTTTTCTCTAAAGCCCTCCCCCTCCCCCCCCCCAAGTTCCCACCTCGCCTGCCCTTCTTCACAGATACCTATGTCTCTAACCTGCAGGCATTACAGCATGTCAACTCAAGGCTCCGTGATCTGTATCCTAATGAACAGGACTTATTTGATATTGTGCTGATGACTAATAACCATGCCCAAGTGGGAGTGCGGCTTATAAACAGTGTCAATCACTATGGTAAGTCAAATAAATACCATGTGGGAGACTTAGCCCACACCTCTGGAAGAGAGAAGCCATGTTATTTTGCTAACTGTGGCCTAAGCAGTGCAATGTCTTTGATACCAACACCCCCTTCTGCGTGAGGAATGTTTATTTGCCTATGTCAGAACAAGAAAGGCCATATTCATTTTTAACTTCAGCACAGAGTTGGGCTCAAAGCTCTGGACTTAACTTGTCAAGTGTGAATTTCAAAGTCTTAATCCCAGGTCCTGCAATCTATTTCTCTGTTTTATGTTTTTCACTTCTGAACTTGACTTCAAGGAACCGTCAAACTAAAGGCTTTCTCCATGTGATCAAACCTCTTGTTCACTGTAGATCCATGTAAGGGTTTAATAAAGGTTTTCACTTCACCTTTCCACTCTAAAAATTTGGTTTTCCCAGAAGCTCGTGCTCTCTCACTCACACACACACACATATAAAACCATACTTATGTCAGCAAAATCATCTTTATTCCTTTACATGGAAAATCTGATTGGCTCTAGTCTCCACAGCATTTCCATCAATGTGTCACTTTCTCTTAAAATTTCCATTTTTCCTGCTATAAAACTACCTGACTTCCTATTTGAGCCACCATTACCCTGTTTTCTAAGGAGCTGATCCAGGCTTCTGTAAGTGTCAAGTAAAACTCAGGCTTAAATCATGCACATTTAAATTCTAGGTTTAAATTGGGCATATTTATAAACAATCGAGACATATTACAAGTTGACTTCTATTTTATATTATCTCAATTATGAGGTTGGTATCTTACTAAGACTTACTTTTAAAAATTACCTTTTGGAAGTGGTGCTGTGGCTCAAGTGGTAGAGCACTAGTCTTGAGCTGAAGAGCTCAGGGACAGCGCTCAAGCCCAGAGTTCAAGCCCCATGACCAACAACAACAACGAACAAAAACAAAATAATACCTTTTAAAATGCAGCCTTCATAGTGCTTGAACACAGTGGTTGAACATAGATGAATAGTATATGATAATATAGACTGCTGGGATTATAAATATGAGCCATCATACTACATTCCGACAATTGTTATTTCTAAGTTACACAATCTTATTTGATTTACTTGGCAATAACATATCATCCTATTGGTCCCTGTCTTGAACTCCATGGAAGCCTAAGAAATTGTGGTTCGTACAAATTCTGGTGATGAACCAATTAAGCATAACAGTCTTATGTAGCCTTATTCATCAGTTTTACCTAGACGAACCATGGCTATTCCCTAGGTTCCGAAGACAATCTATATCTCTCTGTTCTGTGGTCCTTATTATATCATAATTAATGTTTACATGCTTGACTCCACAGTACACTGCAATTCCCTTCAGAAGACGCATATGTTTTCATCATTCTAGAAGTCCTAGCTTTACCACGCATTTTCTAAATTGTCACACTAATATTGACTGAAGACTCACAGAATCTATTTTTGTGCCACTTAAAGCCACCATTAGCTTAAGGGAAGAAATAAGAGTATTTTATTAACACCAAAGCAGATACTTCCACCTCCACAATTGACAACTTAGCCTGATCCTTTGGTCCGTACAAAGTCAAATATTGAACTGGACTTGATATTTTCCTTTATATCCTGTACAGCTATCAAGTTTATCATATAACTGAAAAAGACATTGGTTGGGGACATAATATTTTATTGTGTGAGGTGCTCACATTGGTAAACATGTTTTCTTTCCATAAATACCCCAGTGTTAGAACTTTTCTACGTAAAATCTTTAGCAAAATTTCAAATTATATTCTTGAGAAAAATATCTGAATAAAAGAAATCGTAAGCATAAACATATAAAAGCTTGTGATAATAGTGTCAAATTACATGCAGATACAAATTATTCTTTAGATGTGGATGGATATTTTACAAAGTTCTTATATTATTAATTACAAAAACATTTGATAGTACTTTAATTGTTGAGTCTGCTAATAATAGTGTTAAAATTTTCAAGGTAGGAAGGAATGACAACTTCAGATGTTTTACTGACATTAGAAAATAACATATCTCTTAGCTATACTTGTGAATGCTATTATGCTGTTACTGAAGAAATATAGAACTAATAGTTAAAGCAGAGCCTCACCTTAGAGAGCCCTAACCACAAATAAGGAGGTTGTAGTTTAAGGAGCAAATTACTACAGTCTAGAAAGGAGGTTTGTGTTTATTCTGTGCTAGTCAACAAGTTGGTTACACAAATCTTCCCGACTCTTATTCTTTAATAAAAATAATACCTACCATGAAATTGTGACAGTAAATTGGAATGATCTATATAAATATACTTCATGAAGAAAATGCATCAAGTATACTCCCTAGAATATAACACCCAAGGAGCTTTTCAATAATGGTGAAATAATTTTAAACCTTCAATTATTTTTACAATAACTTACATAAAATTTACGAACTCACATAGACTTACAAATAAACTCAGTCGTTCCTAAGATAACTTTACTCGGATTTCTGATGCTTTGTCTTTAATCTCTGCCATAACCAAGTCTTTCTTACTTCTTATAGGTTTACTTATTGACCGCTTCTGTTTGACTGGTGGAAAAAGCCCCATTGGCTATTTGAAGGCATATCTTACCAACTTATATCTTTCTGCAGATTCTGAAAAAGTACAAGAAGCAATCCAAGAAGGTAGTAGTCTGCTTTTTTCCTTCTAGCTAATGAGGTCTAAACTAATGGTCAGTTACTTTGGGGATTCCATAGGATTAGGTGGTTTATACTCTTGAATCTTCTGCTAAGCTGTTTTTACATATGTCAGCCGTTTTGTTTGCACTTTACAGTTTTGACCTTCTTGAGTTGCACATGCTCTGTGATTGTCCTATAGCCTATTTTAAACTTCCTGTCCATGTAGGAACAAAGGCAGTATGTAGATTACTGTACTGGGATGTGTGATTGTAAACAGGAGTGGTTGCTATCAAATAACAGATGAAATATGAGTTCTGGGAAGAATTTCTTCTTAATGGGAAAATCTAAAACTCACAGCTCTGAGAAGAGTATTAATCAGTCTAAATGACCTGCCAGGTATTGCCTCTGCAACAATGTTTGATGGAGCCAAAGACGTGGCTTATTGTGATACACAGCTCCGTGTGGCCTTTGACGGGGATGCCGTCCTCTTCTCTGATGAGTCTGAATATATTGCCAAGGAGCATGGGCTGGACAAATTCTTTCAACATGAAACACTATTCGAGAACAAGCCTCTTGCTCAGGTAAGTTCAATGACTTAATTTTCATGTACTTATTTTCCAACATTCAAATTTAAATATTTTAAAGAATTTGTTCATTGTGATGGCAGGCCTCTCCTCAGTACCTTCATGGTTTTCTTTCCTTGATTTGTGAATTCTTTTGTAACATCTACTGATCACAACTTTTCATTTTTCATTTAAATACTAACTCTCCATTCATTATTCTTTAGGGGAATGATTTTTTTTTTTGGTCCGGTCATGGGGCCTGAACTCTGGGCCTGGGCGCTGTCCCTCAGCTCTTCAGCTCAAGGCTAGTGCTCTACCACTTAAGCCACAACACCACTTCCTGCTTTTTTTCTTTTTGCTTATGTGGTGCTGGGGAATCGAACCCAGGGCCTCATGCATGCAAGGCAAGCGCTCTACCACTGAGCCACCTTCCCAGCCCCTAGGGGAATGATTTTATGATCTTCCCATGAAAATGAGTTTACCTCCTCCAAGATATGAGCAAAAGATGTAATACAGCTTCCCAATAGACCATTTCAAAATAATAGGTTCTCAAAATAGTGGTGATGTTTTCTATTGCTTAGCATTTTATATTGATCTCTATGCACCTTAACTCCAAACTCAAGACAGCATTGGTTAATGGAGAAATTCTGCAAGATTCATAGCCCAAATCTAGTCATCTAATCAGCCTCAAATAAGAGCAAACTATGAACACTTTATCAATATGAATGCAAATATTTAGGTTTTTGTAATTCATACATGAGCTGAAGTATTAAAATCAAGGTCTGAAATGAACAAAACTGATGTAACTTTAGTACCAAAGAAAATGTTAACCAAACTGAATTTGAAGTGATGGGCCCTTCAATTTTGTTATATAAAGAACTCATTTCTCAGTTCTTTATTTTTGCTTACTTTTATAAAAGTATAAATGGACTTACTGAAATTTAGCAGACTTTGCCATTTTGTCACCTAATAATATGCAAGTGATATTTAAATTTTGGGTTAAATTTATTGGGTTTTTTATCATGCGATTTATGATTTTAATGTGATAGCTAAGAAATAATTGCCTAACCTAAGGATCCAAGATCATAAAGATTTTATCCCATATGGTTATATAAAATTCTCATAGTTTCAGGTTTTTATTGTTAGTATTATGATCAAGTATTATATTTGAATAAAAATTTAATGTGGTTAAATTTGTCTGCTTATGGAAATACTAATTGTTCTAGCAGTATTGTTGAAAGGCTGACTTTCTGCTTTGTTCTTTTAATATAGGTTATTATTATAGATTTATAGTAGGCTTTAGTTTTAGGTGTTACGATTTTTCTGATTACTTTTAAACTATTTACAAATTCACATTTCATTTTTATATAGATTTAATCTGCACATTGACTATTTCTAGTGAAAAAATCTTGCAGCAATTTTATTGCAGTTGCATTGAATTTATAGCTAAATATAAGAAAAATAGGTATCTTAGTAGCTGCTTTATTCCATGAATGTGGTGTATCTCTCTACTTACTCAAATATTTTAACAATTTTTTATGAGTGCTTCATATGGAGTAAAAGAATTTTTTACTTTGTTATCATAAGCAGATTTCCAATATTTAAAATCACAAAGCTCCTCAAAGAAGTATTTTAATGACTCTTACTAACATATCTGTATTTTATCAATAAATTACATCCTTTTGCTAGTCTACAAATAAAACTGGCCCCAAAATCCAAGTAAAAGAGGTTAGTATGGTCTCCTGGTTTAAATATTGTAATAAAAATTAATTCCATATTCCTCATTTCTTCCTTTTGGAAAGTTCACAAATGCCACAAGAACTAAGTCGCTCTATGTTTTAAAGACAAAGGGTGACCAAGTGGCACCTACTAGCATTTGCTGCATGTATTTTGTTGTTGTTAAAAAAAGAAAGAAGTTACAAGTTGCTCATGTATATGTATGCCTCTCTCTTTCAATAGAATAGGCATGTTTTTTTTCCAAGAAAGCAGAATGAAACAAATGTTATCATGTAAGTCATAGTTCCAGAAAAGTATGTTCTTATGGTAGCAGAGAATAATACAATCTGAAAGTCAGTCTTCCAGTACTACCCATGACTCTCCAGAAACTGACAATTATCCCAAGGAAACCAACCTACTTCAATAGAAGTACTAGAAAGAAATCAATATAATAGAAAAAAAATTATAAAACATATTTAAAATTGCTAAGAGAAAAAGGCAGGGAAAAAAAGATCTAACAAAATTTGACAATAGATGAAGAACCCTTACCAGAAAAAAATTGTCACAGTACTGAACATATTTTATGAATTTTAAAAACTCAATAAAACATGGTCATAAATTATAACGATAATACTCAGGGAAGAGATGATAAAATCTGAAGTAGTAGATTGTTGAAAATGAATAGAATTGAAAATAATGTCTCAGATAGAAAAATAGCTAAAACTAAAATAGATTACAGGGAAAAGAATTACAACATATGTACAAGTGGAATCCCTGAAGAATAGTATTGAAATTTTGTTCAGTGAGGTATGGCTAACTAAAAATGTTTTGTAAGATTATATAAAAAATATATCAAGAAAACATCTTGAATTATTAGAATATGTTAATGAGTATACTAAATAAATCATTAGAGATAAAGATCCACACTGTCTGAATAATCATGTCTGAAACATGCTTCAGTGAAATTACGTGGCTTCAAAGATAAGTAATTTTTAGGTCTTCCTGTTCATAAAGACCAGTCATTGCATAGTATGGATAGGTGAGGAGTTGAGATCAATCAGGCTGCCCCAAGCTTCTCAATAACTCACTTAATGGTAAACGACTACCTGAAAGACATTACGGGCAGAAAATATAAATCACTGGATCTATATCTAGTAGGAAGTTCATTCAGGTCAAAAAAAAAACAGCTGTGTGGTTGAAAAAAACTAAATTCTCAGAGATTATTTCCATAAGATTTGTTTTTGAGAACACAAGCACTCTGGGATTGAGTTTGGCCAGTATGTGGGTAACTGGATTCACTATAAAACACAAATGATCATGTAATACTTTTAACTATGGATTTAGAACTAAGACAGTATGTGATGCTAGATGGGGGGGGGGAAGAGTAAATATTACAAGTCTTAATAATGTAGTCATTATATAGCTAATGATAAAGAGAAAACCCTCTGGGGAGAAAATTCTACAGAGTTAAAGTAAGTCTGCTGATAACTTCAGTTTCAATGGCCAATCAATCAGAGCATAAAATTAAGTTGGTTAAAAAAACAGAATATATAACAAGGCAAACAAACGTAGAGGAAGTATAAATAGGTGACTACCATAACATGATGGAGAAAAAGGATATAATGCGAGAAATGTTGCTAAACACCTTCATGTCATTTCTCTTTGTAAACTGGGGCTTGGCAGTACATGGTAGTAATCCCATAACTTTGCATGGCTAAGGCAGGAGAATCTCAAGTCTGATGCCATCCTGGGCTATATAGCAAAAATTTATGTCAAAAATACCAAAAAAATGCAAGATATTTCTTAAGACAATACCAAAAAAATCCAGAATTGTTAAAAAAACATTGTTAAAGATTATAGTTATTAAGTTCCTTTGTAGTGCAAACTAGTATAAAGTTTCTCAAGTCATGAGAACTGCATATGTACTTATTCATGTAGTGAATAAGCTTTCACCATACTTCATCTTGGAAAATCCAATGAAAACATAAAACACATACAATATGAAGTATATTTGTAATAGGAATAATTTTAAGTCCACTAGAACTCAACTACTGTTTTAAAACATAAGGCTTTCAGGTTGTATCCCATGGCAAAATCCAATCCCTTAGTCTATACACTAGAGAAACAACTAAAACAATGTTCAGAAAAATTGAAAATGAAAATGAAAGAAAATATGAAGATATACAAAGCAGCTATAAATATATAATGATTCAGGGGGGAAATGCAGTAGATCAAAAAGAGTACACTTTTAATGTTAAAACTGTGCTATTCATTTTTTAAAAAACCCTAACTTTAGAAAGTGGTGTCAATATGAGAATTTGAACTGAACCATCTCTAGTCCAGCTTTTTGCTAGTTATTTTGGAGATGGAGTCTTGCCAACTTTCCTGCCTGGGCTGGCTTCAAACTATAATCCTCCAGGTCTCAGCCTTCAGAATAGCTGGGATTACAGATGTGAGTCACTAGTTCCCAGCCCTCCCCACCAAAAAATAGTGCTTTTGATGACCACCAAAGTTTATTTGGAGTGGCCATCTACCTTGTTTACTAGATCTCATCTAATATGAATAGTTTATGCTCATTGTAACTTGTTTATTTACAGAACATTCTTTTACACTTCACATATGTTGGTTTAGGTGATAAATTATATGCCCAACCTAGGTTTGTTCCATAAATTTAAGGTGACTGCATTGTCAGGTCACACATTCACATAAAGGTAGTAAGTTTTAGCACAGGTCAACCCAGGAACTGCATGTAATGTGAGGTCTTTTCTAAACTCATTCAAGCCTCTACCATGCCTTTCGGCTCCTTAGTTATAGCTGTGATGTGTGTTTCTTTCGCAGGGTCCTTTGAAAGGCTTTCTGGAAGATTTAGGCAGACTGCAAAAGAAGTTTTATGCCAAAGACGAGCGGTTACTTTGTCCTATTAGAACCTACCTGGTTACAGCCAGAAGCGCAGCCAGTTCAGGCGCCCGTGTGCTGAAGACCCTTCGACGCTGGGGTCTTGAAATAGACGAAGCCCTTTTCCTTGCTGGAGCTCCAAAAGGTCCCATTTTGGTGAAGATCCGGCCTCACATCTTCTTTGATGACCAAATGTTTCACATTGAATCAGCCCAGAAGTTTGGCACCATCTCAGCTCATGTACCTTATGGGATTAGTCAAAAATACAACTGTTAGCGACTGGAAGAAGAAATAAAGCAGTGACAGGCTGGTATTACCAGTGGTACATCTTTTGGATGTCAAGAATAATTAGGTGTCAGAAGATTGGACCTCATAACTTAGATCCTCTGTAAAGCTTTTCTCTTCATTTATTTGAAAACATTTTGAATTGACAAGTTACCACCAAGCTCCTTTTCTAAAAACCAGCAATGCTAAATGCATGCCATTGTACTTGCTTCTGTGTAAGTCATAACAGTGACTCTTTAGAATAAGTTCAAAATGACCGTGATGAAGGGGCTTTCAGAAGCTTATTTCATAAAATGTTGCTCATTTTTGGATGTTGCCTTAGATGAGTGATCGTCAGAGATGGAATGAGTTCTGAAAACAAGAGCTTTTCATTCTGTTGCCTCTTTGACCAGCATTTTGCCTCATTCGAAATGAGAATGTCATTCGACCTGCAGGCGTATACCAACTTTCCTCATTTCGAAATAAATCAACTGGTTGTTTCAACTGAGTGCTTTCTAAAATGAATTCTAAGAATAAGCTTCCTAAAAAAATTTTGAATGTTTCTGGGGGATATGAACCACATGTAGACCACAGATACTGAAATGTCTAGCTTTAGGCCTGGCAAATTGGACCAATATTTGCAATAAAAGAAAAAAGGTTGACCATCACTTCAAAATGTAATAGACAGTGTGGTGGCCTTTGTCATTGTTGTGATTTGTATTTTCAACAAAACAAGATTGGCTATTAACCATAGTATCTGCTAGGCACAGTGAGCTGGTCATTTTTGTGTCACCTCAGCCTCTCATCAAATTAAATATTTGAGACATAGTATTAGTCTTCGTACTTTCAGTGTGGATCTGAACATTTGAAAATATTAGATTGTCTAAGGATTAGGCCTACTGTGTACCTAATAAGTGATAAGACAAGGGTAAAAATTTAGATCTTCCCTCAAAAGTAGTATGTGTCTCTTTTTTCTCTTCAACAACCTATCAAATAGTTAATTCTCTAGTATCTGGACTCATTTGGAGAGGAGTAATTTAGGAGAGGAGTAATTTATTCCATTTAGCTCTGTGTAAACCAAGCCGGCAATTACACAGCAAATCTAAGGATTCTTTTCTTTCTGTTATCCTTTTATTCTCTCTGGCTTTCTCTACTTCTGTTTCTACCTCCTAAATCACCTACACAGACATAGTCTCCCTAAGAGATAAGACAGCTGTCTTCCTAGGGAGATTTGATATAAACCAGGCTAAAATGTATCATTTGTGACACTGAGTATTTTGTATCCATTATTCCATGTAAAGACCACAAGAGAAACTCAGAATTCCATCCTTTGGGATATTTAAAACTTTAACCCAAACTTAACCTCCAAAAATAAAATGTCCCAACTCGTAGCTAACACTTGAAGGCTGCTTGCTTTTGTGCCAATGATGTTCTCATGTGAGCCTGAGGAAGCACACCATCAAAGTCTGGAAGTGGTCAGAAAAGACACCTGAAATGAAGTTTGAAAGAATGGAAAAACTGGTGATTCTGGGTCACAATAAAGTGTGAATCCATTGGTCTATTCTCATTCCAGCTGATTCCTGCTGTTAAAATTTAAATCCAAAACTAGGAAAAGGGGGAGCTAAAGTGGGTTCATTTAACAGAAGGTAAAAGTAAATTGAAATGAGTTTACAAGACCCAGAAGCCCTTAAAGGAAAGCACACACAACACCCGGAGGATTTGTTACCTTATTATGGATAACTACATTTGGCCTGTACAGTTGTGTAAACTCAAAGCAGCATTCTTCAGGTGTGGCTGCAGTAGAGACAACCACCACTCTGGGATTTCAGTGGGTATGGTCCTAAGCCTGAATCCCAGAGCATAGGCTAGGCCTTCCAAGATCAGGCTGGAGGCAGGTTCCCATGAGGGCACCAAACTCTCCCAATCATCGGATAGGTGTTCCTCAGGACCGAAACTACAAGTCCCAGGCTGCTTCGCGTGAAACGCCTAGAGACGACCGACCGCGCCCCCATAGTCCTTTGCGCGCTGATGACAGCCCAGACGCCGGAACTCTCGCTCTGGGCCCGACAAGCCCTCCGCCCGGAAGGCTATGGCCGTGGCCACCGCGGCGGCACTACTGGCCGCGCTGGGCGGGGCGCTGTGGCTAGTGTCCCGGCGGTTCGTGGGCTCCAGGGCCCAGCGGCTGCACGGACACGGGGACCCCGCCCTCATGCACGGGAAGACCGTGCTGATCACCGGGGCCAACAGCGGCTTGGGCCGCGCTACGGCCGCCGAGCTGCTGCGTTTAGGGGCGCGGGTTATCATGGGCTGCCGGGACCGCGCGCGCGCCGAGGAGGCGGCGGGGCAGCTCCGCCGCGAGCTCGCGCAGGCCGCGGGGCCCGCGCCCGACGCCGGCGGGGCCGGCGAGCTGATCGTCAAGGAGCTGGACCTCGCTTCGCTGCGCTCGGTGCGCGCCTTCTGCCAGGAGCTGCTCCAGGTGTGGGTCTGGCCACGCTGAGCGGCCCTCGGGTGGGTGGGGGGCGCCGGGGCTCGGAGCAAGGGCGGGGCCCAGTCCAGGCTCTGACCTTGGGAATGGGCTGACTTTGGAGACCCAGTACATGACCCCTGCAGGCCCAGGAGGAAGGAGGGCTGACCCAGGCAGATGTGGAGAACGATAAATTAGCTAGTGTTTGAACATTTCATTTTGTTACACGAGCACGACCCGGGATTTGGCCCCTGGTCTCTTGAATTCGTTTGCCCTTTATCCGAATTGAATGTAGGCCAACTTACGCCTTCTCTCACCGGGTCTGGGAGAGAGTGGTTGGTTAGTCAAGAATTGTCAGTCAACTTAACTACTTTAAACATGCCTATTCCAGTTTTTTGCCTTTTTCTTCCTTTTTCCCCCACCTCCTTTTCTCCCGTCCCTTTCTCTTCCTCTACTTCCTCTTTTTCTCTTCCTTTTCTGCAGAAGTAGGGAGTATCACTTCTCACCAGCCTAACACAACCTCTGTCTGGCCTGATATCCAAATGGATTTTAGATCCTAAGGATCACTGTTCAAATGGACAGGGATAAAAATAATGCAGTGCATTATTAACCTTATTGAAAAAAATTAAGTGAATTTAAAATATGTACCTTTTGTCATTAAACCTTCACTAATAACCATCAGAAGTGGGCATTATTATCTCTATCTTTTGCAACACAAGCCAACAGGCCTAGGAAGGTCAGGTAACTTACCAATGGTCTGTCTTCAGAGCCCTTGCTTTAAACCCTTACTCTATACTCCCCTGGCACAGGAATGTGAAAATTTCTTTGAGCAGATGGTAAGTAATCCACTAAAGTGGAGACCCTGTGTTGAGACTCTTAGAACGCCTTCTTCCAAAGGTGACTTGTCAGAGAGACATCTAAAACTAGCTGGCCCAGAAAAGACACCTGTAAGAAATGGAATCTCTTGAGGCTAAAGCAGGAGTTTCCAAAGTTTCTCAGTAATTTTTTTTCCAAGATGCCCTTGTGCTAAAAAAAAAGTATCTACAGGTTTGTTTGGTATGTAGTTAGTTCTAAGCAACCTAAGAAGTATTTATGTCCTAACAATTCAGTTTGAACAAAATAATACACATAATTCAAAGAAAAAAGTGATTTTTATTTTTTTGTGCCAGTCCTGGGGCTTGCTCTCTGGACCTGGGTACTGTCCCCTGTCCCTGAGCTCCTGAACTTGAGCCACAGTTCCACTTTCAGCTTTTTGTCATTAATTGGAGATTCAAAACAAAACAACAACTCATGGACTTTCCTGACCCCACTGCCTTTGAACCACATCCTCACATCTCAGCCTCCTGAGTAGGTAGGATTACAAGCTGAGCCACCAACACCCAGCCCTGATCTTAAAATAGGCATAATTACTAATGGGATGTGTGCCTGTTGGTCGTTGTATTGTTTCCAGCTGATTGGACAAACTACCTTGTTTCCTATCTTGTGAATTCTTTAGCTTTGTACTTGCTTTTTACAGCAGTTATTAATAACTGCTAAAATGCAGTTCACAAACAAATGCCTTCATCAAAGGAGATTATCTTAGTGTCATGTTGAAGGGATGAACCACCTGACTTTAGTAGTTTGAAGTATTGAATAGAGTATCACTGTTTCCTCAGGAATTTTTAAGTATTCCATAGCACCTTCCATAGCTGCTGCCTTGCTCCTAATTGCCGTTTAGACACTTTGCAGGTCAAAGGAACTGGGGTTTTGATATCGCTGGTATTACGTAGCAGGTTAAGAAGCAATACTTTGGAATTTGGAAGTTTTTGGAAGCTCTAGAAAATGTATATTCCTGTTTTGTGTTAAAATATAAATGGGGCTGGGTATGCTTCTTGTTCCTGATCCCTTGGTTTGTTAACTTGAAGCAGAACCAAGGAAAAAGTAAGGACCTGAAGAAATACCTAAGTTGTCACTGCTTCTGAGGATTTAAGTCCTTCCTGGCTCTAGAGTTCAGTGACTAATTAGAAAAAAAATGGGAAAAAAGGCTTTGCACAGGTTGGTATATTTGGCATTTATGTCATTTATCTCCTAGGATAAAAAAATAGTAAATGATAAAGTCTTAAAATAACACAAGCTCAGCGAAGATTGGTGGCTCTGAAATGATTAATTCAAGAAGCCCTTCCAAAGGATTAGTGAAAAAGAGCACTCCTTTCTGTCCTTCATCGTTGAACTCTTGCCTTCTTTTTGAAGTTGGGTACTAGAAACCTAAAAGGGTCTTAAACATGGAAGAATGAGAAATGGTTCATCCTCCAACAGGTAGGCTTTGATAGCAGTTGTAAATGACACATTTTTCATTTCATTTACATTTGGCAAAAGTTAAATGCTGACATAGAATTAATTTAATCATGAGTCACCAACTGTGTCTTTACACCTGGAGCATGTTGGGCATTATTTTTATCCATCCAAAAAAAAGCTAGGGGGAAAAAAAAAAAGGCAACTTATAGCCGGGTACTGCGGGCTCACGCCTGTAATCCTAGCTACTCAGGAGGCTGAGATCTGAGGATCTCGTTTCAAAGCCAGCCTGGGCAGGAAAGTCCATGAGACTCTTATCTCCAATTAACTGTCAGAAAACTGGAAGTGGCACTGTGGCTCAAGTGGTAGAGCGCTTGCCTAGAGCTGAAGAGCTCAGGGACAGTGCCCAGGTCTAGAGTTCAGGTCCCATGACCGACAAAAAAACAAAAACAAGTATATATATTCTACTAGACTAGTTTCTAAGCCCAGGAAAACCATGTCTCTATTGCCTCCTAATTAAACTCATGCCTACCTAGCGCAGTGCTGAGATCAAATTTGGTGAATGAATGACAAGAGTTGGAAGTGGTGCTGTGGCTCATGTGGTAGAGTGCTTGCCTTGAGATGAAGAGCTCAGGGACTGCACCCAGGCCCAGAGTTCAAGTCCCATGACCAACAAAAAAAAAAAAAGAAAGAAAAAAGAAAAACTTATATAACTTACATACTATGAGCACAATAAATTTTAGCACTTTAATTTGGTTAGAGTACAATATATAATCCAAATACAAAAATCTGTCTCTGTAGACAGACAAGACAGATGATAGATAGATAGATAGATAGTAGATCTCCTTTGTTGAGGGCATCTGGAAGCTCAAAGGAGGATTTCATATAGGGAAAAACACATTGAGTTCTACAGTCAGGGGTCAAAGGTGTTGGAGCTTATCCCTCTCAGACTAGTTTAGGTCTCACTTATGAATCGCTCTTCCTAATGTGCTTACGCTACCTACTCTTCCTTTCCTTTTGGCGTCTCTGAGCCATGCTCCAACCACAATGTTTGGTGTTTTGTTTTGGTTTTTGGTCATAGGGCTTGAACTCTGGGCCTGGGTGCTGTCCTTGAGCTTTTCAGCTCTAGGCAAGCGCTCTACCACTTGAGCCACAGCACCACTTGGTTAACTGGAGATAAGAGTCTCATGGACCTTCCTGCCCAGACTGGCTTTGAACTGTGATCCTTAGATCTCAGCCTCCTGAGTAGCTAGGATCACAGGCGTGAGCCACTTTTGCCAGCTCCAGCCACATTGCCTGTCCAGGTACATTCCTAGACTACTATCTGCCTATTTTGGGGCCTCCTGTATTTGTTGGGATCATTGGCATAGACCACAATGTTTATACCTAGGTAGAGGTGGAGACTTAGTGGACTTTTCTACCCAGGCTGACCTGGAAGCACAATCCTCCCATTCTCAACCTCCCATTTATCTTAGAATGATAGGTGCCCAGCATCTTGGAGTTTAAAAGAGGTCTCAAAAACTTTTCTGCCCAGGGTGGTCTCGAAGCTCCATCTCCCATTCTCAGCTTCTCAAGTAACTATAGACAAGTTCTAGCACCCAGATCTTATTTTGTTTTAAAATACTTTATTCATGTTTTCTCATCTGAAGTTCACATGTCCAACCATTTTTATTCCTTCTCTCAATTTTAAGGAAATGCCTTGAAGTCATTCTCATGGCACTCTTGGAGGAGTATGGGATAATCCAATCTTACACTTACCTTTGTAAGGTGTTGATATTAGTAGGTCTGGGGATACACAGTGCTGGCTCTTCTGTGTGTGTGCTCACTGAGGCTCTGGCTCTTTTGTAATTAGAAACCCAAACTAGCTTGCTAACTACGAGAAGGGACATTGGTGTGTAATGATTTCATCTTCATGTCCAATTCATTGCTTTACCTGATGGGACAAGTGAGAACCTAGCTTCTGATTCTGATTCTTATAAAGTTATTGGGAATAGATGAGGTCTGTGTTAAACATGCATAAGTTTGTTTCCATTTGTCTCTGTTGGAAGTTCACAGAAGCATTTTGTATCTTAGTATACTGAAAATACTTGTTAAAATTTTATCCTAAGGACATGTATTATGATTTTGATATGGTCTCAGCATTAACGTGACTCTCAAATTGACATTTTCCTCACTCAGCTAAAATGAAGGGAAGAAATGTGGACTCATAACAGTGACTGATCCACATCCACATTCACTTCTGTTTTATGAAAGGTCTTAGGACTGACCAAATAATCAACTTTGTATTAAAATTCCTAAGTATGCATATTGGCAACCATTAAGTTGTAAAAATGTAAGACTAGAAAGTAAGTTTTAGGTTGGATTTCTTCTGTATCTCTTCCTTGCAGATTACTGTGGAGAAGTACATTCATATTTTAATAAATAGGAAGGAACTGTTGAGTGAGATTGCAAATATCAGTATTTGAAGAACATCCTGTAAAGGAATCCCTTCCCTCCTTCATTAAGAATACCATTGGCAGTGTTTCAGATAGTTGTCTGACCATAGGCTAAAAGCTGAAATTAAACACTTCTAGTCTCAAATTCTCCATCCCCCCCCTTTTTTTTTAATTAAAGTGTGTATCATGCACAGGAAGAGCAATCAAGACCTATCCTCATAATTCTGTGTTGTCCTTTTGATGTTTATAAAGGAGGAGCCTAGGTTGGATGTCTTGATCAACAATGCAGGCATCTTCCAATGCCCCTACATGAAGACAGAAGATGGCTTTGAGATGCAGTTTGGAGTGAACCACTTGGGCCACTTCCTCCTCACCCATCTTCTGCTGGGACTCCTCAAAAGTTCAGCCCCTAGCAGGATTGTGGTTGTTTCTTCCAAACTTTATAAATATGGAGACATCAACTTTGAAGATTTGAACAGTGAACAAAGCTATAATAAAAGCTTCTGTTACAGTCGAAGCAAACTGGCTAACATTCTTTTTACCAGAGAACTAGCCCGCCGCTTAGAAGGCACCAATGTGACTGTCAATGTGTTACATCCGGGTATTGTTCGGACGAATCTTGGGAGGCATATACATATTCCTCTGCTGGCAAGACCACTTTTCAGTTTGGTGTCATGGGCTTTCTTCAAAAGCCCATTAGAAGGTGCCCAGACATCCATCTATTTGGCCTCTTCTCCTGAGGTAGAAGGTGTGTCAGGAAGGTATTTTGGGGATTGTAAAGAGGAAGAACTACTGCCCAAAGCTATGGATGAATCTGTAGCAAGAAAACTCTGGGATATCAGTGAGGTGATGGTTGGCATATTAAAATAGGAGTGAAAAGTGAGCGCTGCTTAGAGAAAAGATCACAGTTACATCTGTGGTCAGGAATGGTGTGGCTTGAGCCTTATACTTGAAAATACAATTTTTGTTTTGTAATAGCAATGCTAAGAGTGTAAATGGGTATGTCAAAGTTATTAAAAAGTTATTTCTGGATAATAGAATTTCAGCAAAGATTTTTAAATATGTCAAATATGATGGGCAAAAACATTTTAATTGGGCAAACAGATTTACAAGTATTAAAGAATTTGAATACATTTTCAGATACTTTTGTGTTATTAAAATGTTTAGATTTCTTAATACATTGCCATTTTTTGTTTGTGTGGAAATGATCTGCCTGGTGAATCTTATTTCTAATAAATTTGCTGATGCCAAGCCTTCATTGTGCTTTCCTTTACAACTTGAAGTACAATCCTTTCTCAAGTCCTCCCTGCCCTCTCCTAGGCTTGCTGTGCCCAGTCTTCCCACATCTTTCAAATGGCTGACACTGCTGATCATTCTACTACATGAGGCACTTCCCCAAACTAATGTGAAAATCCAAAGTAGCCCAGGCTGGTTGTAATAAATATTTTTAATTTCTTTTAATTGAAATTGTTTAAGAAAAAAAGTCTTAAATGTAGAAGTTGCATGGATAAACAATTTATAGCAATACTATAGGTCTGAAGTTCTGCCAAAGCTATCCCTAAAGGGATTCTGTAGAGCATAACAATAGTTTATAAGTATTCCTACCTAACATTTATGCTCTTTAATGTACATCTGAGACCCTCCAGGAACTGGTGATAGGCTCACTGTGAACTCATTCCATGTTGTCTGATGGAACCTTCTTCAGTAATGGAAAGAATTCTACCATACAAACCTGTATGGTAGACTGAATAAGTGTTGATACTGAGTATGTGAAATGTGTTTCAGAACTGAATGTCTAAGCTTAATCTTTATTTAAATTTTAAACAGGCACAGGTCTAAGTGACTAGCTTCACAACAGTGCCTCTAGTCTTTCAATGGGATTGTGTGACAAAGGAGTCCAAAATATAGAACTGCCACTCCCTAGTCAATGGGCTTTGTTTGTGTTTTTTCTTTAGACCAAAATTACTGGGTCTTTTTTCTTGAGGATTGTACCTTCCTTACACTTGTTCCTTTCTCTTGTCCCTGAGGACACAAAGAATTCCCTCTTCCTGTCTTTCCTTTCGTCTTTTTTTTTTGTAGCTCTGTTTAAAATTCATTAATTATTCATTTACAGATCTAGTTAAACGATTAGAATAGCAATTCTCCAAGGAAGAGATACTTGGTTTTTGTTTCTCCTTGAATCAAAGTATATGTAATACCTGAGACACAGCAGAAGAAAAGGAACAGTGTGCATAAAAGTAATTGAGTGCATATAGGTATACTATAGGCATCTGTGTTAATAGCATCATAATGTCTATTTATTATTTTTTGCCAGGCCCCAATGGCTCACACTTGTAATCCTAGCTACTTAGGAGGCTGAGAACCAAAGATTGCAGTTGTAAGCCAGCCTGAGCAGACAAATCTGATAGCCATGTATCTCCAGTTAGCCAACAAAAACAAGCAAACAAACAAAACAGAAGTAGAGTTGTGGCTCAAGGAGTAGAGCCATAAAAAAATACTCAGTTATTTACCTTGCCATCACTTAATACTGAAGAGTAGAATTGTGATAACAAAGTTTCGCAGCTGTGTTTAGGTTTTAGCCATTTAGGTCAGGAATAACTCCTTTTTTGTGCTTGAATTCAAGGCCTCACACTATTGCTTGCGTTTGCACTCAAGCATGGTGCTTTACACTAACACTTCCAAGGCAAACTCTTGATCAGCTATTATTTTTAAAACCTTTGTTAGTAGCCATTCACTAATGTCAGTTCATTTTGAGAATGATGAAGTCACACATAACGTCTCTTTTCTGTTAGATCATTGTGTTGATATCGAAGTAAGAAAGGTTCTGCCCACATGTGTCTGTGCAGGTATAGTACATACAGCAGCAGCATAGTCTTTCAAACATTGCAGTTTTAAAAGTAATCCTACAAAAAGACCTGCTGAACTTGGAAATGTAGGCAGGCAGGAAATATACCAGAATGCAAGTTGGAAAAATGGAAGCTAATAAATCTGTCCTAAACTTTGACTTCATTAAAAAAGATCTTCGCCTGGCCTTTTTTTTTTCATTTAATACCATCTTTTTTTTTTTACTTTAAGACTTAATTGTTTTATTTTTTGTACATTTTTATTGTAAAAATGTTGTACAGAGGGGTTATAGTTACATGAGCAAGGTAATGAGTACATTTCCTATTGAGCATTGTTGCCTCCTTTGTTTTCCCCCTACCACCCCTTTCCTCCCACCTCCACAACTACCCCCCCACCCCGCCAAAGTTGTACAGTTAGTTTTCAACATAGTGTTTGTACATCTCATTGTTACAATGGGTCAGCCTGTATCCTTATTTAAGTATTTTGCTTTTCCTTCCCCTCACCAAATTAGAGAAGTATATATACAAGATGCAGGGCACCAACATCAAATACAGTGAAAATAGGGGTTATACTATGGGGGAGGAACATACAAAGCAACAAAAAAAATCACAT
The DNA here is from genome assembly GCF_000151885.1 of Dipodomys ordii. Lineage (NCBI taxonomy): Eukaryota > Metazoa > Chordata > Mammalia > Rodentia > Heteromyidae > Dipodomys > Dipodomys ordii. Next base: position 15,269,010 of record NW_012267236.1, read on the forward strand.
GGTACATTATAAATATGTTAGAAACAATAGCAAGAAAAAACAAAGATATTTGTGTCCCTATCTTGGTGTTTCGCTTAACATCATCTGATACATGGTCATATGTACATGGCTTTTGTCCTTTTCTGTTTGTCCTACACATATACTAGTTATTGCAAATAAGGGAAACCATGGGACCTGTTTCATTGGTCCTGGAAAGACATCCTCTTCAGTAAATGGTGCTGGCAAAATTGGTTATTCACCTGTAGAAAACTAAAGCTAGATACTTACATGTCACCCTGCACCAGAATCCACTCCAAATGGATCAAAGACCTCACTCAGAGTCAAAGCAGACACTCTGAAAACATTACAGGATGTAATAGGAGAAACCCTAGGTCTCCTTGGCTCAGGCCGAAATTTTCTTAATAGAGACCCTGAAACAACAAATCAAAGAAAGATTGGACAAATGGGATTGCATGAAGCTGCAGAGCTTCTGCATGGCAAAGGACATAGCAAGATCAATAGAAAGCCCACAGCTTTGGAGAAGATCTTCACTAGCCTTACAATAGACAAGGGTCTCACATCTAAAATATACTTGGAACTCAAAAAATTAATACCATCTTTTCTGGCTGCATTTTGATACCTGATGCTTTTCAGGGGATTTGGACCTTTTGGGCCTTTCATAATGCTTGTTTGTGGCACTACAGTAAAATAGGATATATTGCTATATCATGATGGAAAACTAGAACTGTATCTGGAAACACCAACTATTAAGCTAAAATGAGCTGCCACTTGGAGGATCTTTTTTCTACAACTGTGGCTGATGGAATCAAGGACAATATCACCAGTCTGACTTTTAGGTTTTGCAAATGGTTTCCATGCTCTGCCTTCTGTGCATTTTCCCTTGACATAGATTCACTTCTAAACATTTCACTGGACAAAAGAATAAGGGGAACACAATTATATTATTGTGATATGTAAATGCTCATCCTCTGACAAAGTTAACCCATTCTCCATGCTGATTCTTGCTTCATTTTTTAAAAAATTTCTATTTCAAGTAATTTGTTCCAAGAAGTTGTGAGGTCGCTGGACTTGCTGCCTCAACTTCACTTAGAATAACTATTTTATCAAGTGAGCTTCTTAGTACCATATAATTGGAAAAGGGTCTCACTTCTTACACATGTCACCATTTTGAATTTAACTTACTGCTCTCCATATTATTTCCCCTTTAGTTAATTAACCTTTCTGGGCTGTAAACTGTAGAAGATTTATCAATGAGTAATAGTGACAGACAAGTACGTAGCAAAAGTACTTGGAACATATGGGCATTCACCCATTTCTCCATCCCCTATGCATCTAACCATTACTATGAATAATAGATTAGTACCTATGGTGAAAACATCTTGAAAATAGGAATCAATAAGCTTTTTTGTTTGGGAAAAAATATTGTAACTGTTTAAGCTTGGTAGGCTAGATACATTACTTGTTTCATTAACTAACACAGTCATCCTTACAATATTTTAACAATATAAAAATCATTTTTAGCTAGTCCAGGCAATACTAGTATACTCAGACAATTACTCTGGTCTTCTGAGCCCAGTGTACAATGTCTTTAGGACATTATATATGGCAGCATTTCTCATGAATCCTATAAGTCCTTTTACTCTATAGGCCATTCTTGTTTTTCCCTATCGTTCATAAGCTTGCAGGACAATTTGATTGCGGACCCAGGAAGTCTAGTGAATGTACTTTTAATCTATCTTCAGCTATAGATGCTGGTGGGGGGAATAGCAGTTATCTGCCTCCAACTCGTTCCCTTGATAAACTTGCTGGGTTTGGCTAGAGATCTGAGAAAATCTATATTTAAATATTTAATTGATTCCAAATGTCCTGAGGAATACTGAAAAAGAACATGTTACTAATCACCCTTCGGGAGCCTGGCCGCACAGACTGCCTTCAGATGTTTCAAAAACCTATGGACAATGGGAAGTTAAATTAGTTACAGGTTAACTTGGAGAAAGGTAGTTAAATCCTAAAGGAAAGTTGGAAGGCATGCTCAGTTTTCTGCAGACAGTAAGGGAGAGATTTTTTCCAGGCCAGCTTAATGCAACTACCAATGGACTTAGCTCTAATAACTGATGCTCCATTCTTTCTGAAAAATGTATTGCTGGGTGCTTATAACATGAAATTTCTAGACTATTGACCTCCTTTCTAGTACACTGCAGTGCATTTGCTCTCTCATTCTATTATGCTCTTAGGAAGAATGAATTGTATACTATTCATTCACTCATTCATTTAGCAAAAATTTATTAAGTACGTACTAGGTGTAAGTATCAATTTTCCTGATGTATAGAGATGCAAGAGCAAACAAAGCCCAGCCTAATTTGTGTGTGTGTGTGTGTGTGTGTGTGTGTGTCTTCTGTGCTTGCTCACTGTTTGCTTGTTTATTAATACAAGTTCATTGTGCTTATAAATAATACAAGGTAATAATCATAATACAAACCAGTGAGATGTGAGTTCAAAGAGAAAGAAAATTGCCATGAAAATTAGGCTGATGGTTTGTATAATAATAAAGGCAAATCACTAGGAATTACTGTTGAATTAGGCTTCAAACATCTATCATACACTAAAAATAAATAGTTTAAACATTTAAGAGATGTCTATATTTTGGTCCTTTACAAGTGACTTTAAATACTGAAGCCACAAAAGCTGGAAATCATAAACTGTACTATTGAACTGAGTATAATGTAAGAAGATGGAATTCTGGGTAAATCTATGCTTTAAAGCCAACAAATATGGCAATTAAACTCTTAGTCTTAGATCAGAAGGTAAACAAATGAACTGCTGTATGTTTTAAGATGAAGTAAGAGTTTTAGGGTACATATGATTTATCCTTATTATTTTTTTCTTTAATCAATTCTTTCGTATCTCTTACCAAGTTCATGTATGTGAGCTTTTATTGAATAAAAAAAAGCTAGCACTGACATTTCAGATGTTTCAGCTTCATACAACTTGCAATAACTGTTTTCTGGGGGTAGTGAATTTTATTTTTCCAAAATTTTGAGATTATTCTTTAAATTCTACCAGCATGCTGAATTGATTGATGGATGTACTGTTTGTGCAGCTGCACCTTAAGATTTAATTTCATTATCTCACTTAAAAAGCTTCTACTAATTATGTTGAATAATTAAGTTCCTTCCTATTAGGAGTTGTTTTCAGCATGTCATTTTGTCTTTAGAGGTTGCCATGTTATACATGTTATAGGCTAATCTCTCCTAAATTGTAGGTATTTGAGTCTAAATCCTTCCAATATCCCCTCCCCCTTTTTTACTACTATGAAAGTAGTAAGGTGAGTAAGTCAAATTTTAAGTTGTAAACAAAGAATTTCAAAGATCCATGCAGACTTCACTCATGTTGGTATTTGAGGTATGTCTGGAAGCCATACACATGATATGAGGAAATGCTGAGCCCTGAGAAAAATAAAATCATTATTAATTTGTGAGAAAAGCAAGTTTCTGCCACCAACCCATGAAAGCACAGGAAATGGCTTCATGTAGTAAGTGTCCCAAGTCTAAGCAATCTGTTGACAGAAGTGGCTTCTACCCAGGGGCTTTGTGTTAATGTAATCAAACACTTCAGAGCTGCGGCCCAGCAAGCTCAAGTCCACCCACCTCAGAGTTTATCTTTAGCTCATCTGGAAGAGTTTATTTTAAACATTGAACATTGTTTGCTGCTGTTGAAATGAAAGTGAGAGAGTTACAAGCTTTCTTCCACTGCCATCTGGCAGATTTACTGATGAATCGAGTTCTTTAATCCATGTAACCCCATGTGTGGGAGCCATTGTCTTTTTGCTGATCAAGCAGCTGGCTTGGCTGAACTTGAAAAAGCTCACACAAAGCGATCAAGAGCCATCCTATAGATACATGAAGTTAGGGATGTTGTAAAAGTCACAGAGGCCTTTCTGGAGAAGGCATGGATGTATATGGTTTTATTCTTCTTTGAATGCTTACTTTTAACTTCCTGGTTAAAAAGTATATTTGGATATTTTGGAAGAAATAATTCAAACTATAAAAAGAGCAACACAAACGTAAAAAGAAAAGCCTGTAGCAGAGTAGGAAGGGAAGGAATCTGGGGTCAAAGGAAAATTGGGATGTGGAAAGTCAAGCAAGTGTGAGCTTCTTTGTAGTAGGGGTTTGCTTTTCGATTTCCTCATCGGACATATGTAAAGGGTTTGTTCAACAATATGTATATTGCCTACTTAACAACTAGTTGTTGCATACTAGTACATCGAACCTTAAAGGGAACTTCACATGAAGTACAATTAAGTCTAGGGCACAGTTTTCACTATATCTGCAAATGTATGTACACATGTACATTAGAAAATTATATGTAAATAATAAGGGAGACAGACTAGCATAAATTTAAGTTTATAGAGCTATTAAAACAAAGAAGATGTGAATCATTTGGCTATGGATTGTTGGCATTTTATTTTTTTTCTTATCTAAAAAGATCCTTTTATCTCAGATATGGTAGACTTAAAAAAGAAAAAAGCAAGTTAGGCACAGTGACTTACACCTGTAATCCTATTCAGGAGGCTGATCTTTGGCTCTGGCCAGCCTGGGCAAAAACATTTGTGATTTGGTAGCATAACAGGTAAGACTTGCATTAGACAAGCCATATGTTCTGGAAGTGGCTTGGAATTGGGCCTTGTAAAGATGTATTTAGTTGTGCTGACTACTGCCCTCTGCTTAACATTTACTTTTTGTTAAAATGTGTGTCTATCATTTATATATTGTTATTTTTGTCTCTACCTCAAGAAATATTTTGTCTCTATCTCACAGAGACATAGAAATAGTCCAGTGAACTAGCCACGTTCAAATACAGGTAGGAATAGTGACTATATTATTCATAGTTGAAAAGACTTCTGATGAAAGAGTATCTATTTGAGGATCTTTGCTAATGTGAATTTTCTGGTGAACTGCTTAATTTATCACAGCTGCTTTCCATTTAGAGACAAAATGTAGTAAATTCTAAGCTTCCTTTAGCAGGCAATGTGATAAAGACTAAGGAATGACCTGTGTGGATGACCATAAATGTTTTGGGTAGTGAATAGATTAGAAAACTATTCATAACAAAATGCCTGGGTACCTTTAGATTATTTATCTATATTTCTCGGCTGCAAATCAAATCAAAGAAGTACAGGTAAGCAGGGAGTATAAGGCTAGCTCTAAGTTTCCAAGTGCCAGATTAGAGGTGCCCTGAAGGCAGTAGTGTAACACAAACCTTTCTACATTCAAATAACTAGCCTGGAGCTGTAATATATCAATTATTCACAAGATATTAGATTAACTAATTAGTTAACTAATGACCTGAAAGCTAAAAATACCTACCACCATGGATGGTCAGGGTAGATGAAGATGATTTCAACTGTTCGGAGGGATTATGTCACACCCAGGAGATGTATTCAGCAGTCACTAGAAGAGAGCCCTTCTGGCTGGTACAGGCACAGCTGGGTTTTACAGTCTACTGTATTCAACAGTAGACATCAGAAGCCTGACACAAGCGTAAGGCTATGGTCTGCCTAATATGAGCCCAAGGACTCATAGGGCAAAGCCTCTAATAGTCATGTTATTTTGGGATGTTTGAAAATTTTCGAACAGCCCAGCTGAAAGAAATAGGTCACTGGGGCAGGTCGATGTGGAGGAGGAGGCGGGAATCTTGTACCAGATCACTCCTGTTCCCCCATCTCTGCTTTCTGTCTGAAATGAGGTGAACCTCTCTCCACCACATACTCCCACCACCATGATTTTTTGCCCACATTTTTTCTACAAATCATACATACTTAGTTTCCTTTCTTTCTTTCTTTCTTTCTTTCTTTCTTTCTTTCTTTCTTTCTCTTTCTTTTTTGTCTTGCAACTAATTACTCTGAATTCTGAAAGTACAAATTATTGACCCTACCTTCTAGTTCCTTTTAGAGAGTCTGAGTATTACAGTAATCAGTCTGCTCTCTGTTGATTAACTAGGACTTGCTAAAGCCAGCATAATAATTTCTATAATAACCAGGATGTCCTCATTACTAAAATCCCCTTAATGAATTTTAAGGTTAGTTTATATATCTGAACACACTTAAAAAGCCTTCTTTTTTAAAATAATCCCACATTCTGGTGAATATCTCAGACCACAGATCACTAACCAATAGTATGAAATAGAAGATGTGATTAAAATCTTCCTCACATAAGAACTAGTATATGAGGGCTGGGAAGGTGGCTCAGTGGTAGAGCGCTTGCCTTGTACGCATGAGGCCCTGGGTTCGATTCCTCAGCACCACATAAGCAGAAAAAAAAGCCAGAAGTGGTGCTGTGGCTCAAGTGGTAGAACACTAGCCTTGAGTTAAAGAGCTGAGGGACAGCGCCCAGGCCCAGAGTTCAGGCCCACGACCGGACCCCCACCTCAAAAAAAAATTAAAGAACTAGTATATGAAATATTTTACTGTCCTACCTCTGATCCTTGTAGAAGTACTGCACATGAAGTATTTTCATTCCTACATTATAAATAAGAGAAATGGGCTATCTAACAACGGAAGGCCCGATGATTGAAAGGAAAATCTTTCAGGATTTAGAGTCTTTTGGTGTTGCCATTATACAGCAACCTGCTTCATTCAGTGCGTTTTACAGTGACCATTAAAGAGTTAACTTCAGCCAGGCCTGGGTAGCTCAAACCTGTAATCTTAGCTACTCAGGAGGCTGAGATCTGAGGACCACAGTTTGAAATCAGCCCAGGCAGGAAAGTGCATGGGACTCATCTCCAATTAACCACCAAAAAAAAAAAAAAAACTTGAAGTGGAGGTGTGGCTCAAGTCATAGAGTACTAGCCTTGAGCAAAAAAGCTTAGGGACAGAGCCCAGACCCTGAGTTCAAGCCTAATACCAGCGCACACATACAAAAAAGGTTAACATCACTCTAAAATCAAAACGACAGTATACATTTCATTCTTATGTGTAGAATTACTATTTGCAATCTTTTTCTTAAGTATATTCATCTTCTAAAGTAGATATTATTCTAAATAAGAACATTTTCTGCCTGATAGGTCAAGAATGTGTTAACTTTTTCCTCACTGGCTGTACTATATTTAGGGTTTTTTTTTCTGTCAACACAAGTTAATTGAAAAGGTTTCTGTATAATATCCCCAAGTGTAAATTATTTATCAGGGTGGTTAAATAAGCCAGTGCCCAACTTAGAGCGCTGGTTTCCTGCCAGAGGGCTATATATCATCTTTCATGGGTTTGGAGAAAATGCACAAACAATGAAGATGTCTGAGTTAAATCATAATACAATGATCAAAAGAACAGTATAACAGTACTTATAGTGAATATATCCTTTTCTCTTGAAATTCAATAGTTTTAACTCTCCAACATCTGCAGAGAATTCACAAAGATGTGATGAATCTTGTTAATGAAAAATCCCACGAATTATGACTCCAAATATTTAGAATAATTTTCCTACTATGCAACTGATAAAACATTTGGTATATCAATATTACTTCATTTAAACTTTTCTAAATGAAGTGAGAGATGATAGAGAAAAGACTTTTATAAAAAGTTTTGAAAGATCAATGGCTGTTGAACACAACAGCCAAAGTTTCTTAGACTAATTCTTATTTTAGGACAAATAAAAATGCTGGATAAAATTTAAATGTTAGCAGGCACCCGTGGTTCATGCCTGCAATCCTAGCTACTCAGGAGGCTGAGATCTGAGGATTGTGGTTCAAAGCCAGCCCCTGCAGCAAAGTCGGTGAGACTCTTATCTCCAATAAACCACCAGAAAACTCAAAGTGGCACTGTGGTGCAAGTGGTAGGGTGCTAGCCTTGAGCTAAAGAGCTGAGGGACAGCACCCAGGCCCAGAGTTCAGGCCCCATGATCGACAAAAAATAGCAAAATAAAAGTTTATTTATATATATATATATATATATATATATATATGATGAAAGCTGATGTGAAATATTAAGATCAAATCAGCCTGACATGAAGTTGAGAACTCTACAAACTCAGAAAGAATGCCCAGGTATTTCTGTCCAAAGGTAATTTGCCTGTGAAGGAGAAACAAGAATAGATGTGAACTTCCTTGGCTCTCTGCCGAACACCTAGTAGCTGCCTAGAACCTGAAGAACAGTAGAAGTGAAAAATCTACATAATCACATAGCAAGCCTTGACAGACACCAATTCATACCAAGCTGGATTCTGAAGAGCTCCACACTCAACAGAAGGGTGTGCATTAATTAGCATTATTATTTCCAAACTTCCATCAGACTAGGGAGTTGGAGCAGAAGAGAGACACATAAAAAAGTAAAAGAAGAGGCTGGGAAGGTGGCTCAGTGGTAGAACGCTTGCCTTACATGCATGAGGCACTGGGTTCGATTCCTCAGCACCACATAAGCAAAAAGAAAAAAGCCGGAAGTGGCGCTGTGGCTCAAGTGGTAGAGCGCTAGCCTTGAGCTGAAGAGCTTAGGGACAGCACCCAGGCCCAGATTTCAGGCCCCACGACCGGACCACCTCCCAAAAAAAATAGTAAAAGAAAACGAATCTTTGGAAAATGATACACTAATCACTAGCCCTGAAACAAAAGTGCAAATTGACTTTACCAGGGCAATCCACACAACACTGCTCTCGAGTTTGAGTGCCAACCACGAGGAGTGGATCTCCAGGTGACTCACACTGTGTCTTTCTTAGTTACAAGCTGGATATTCCCACAACTGCTATTCAGATTACTAACGCTGCTCACAGAACTCGGGGAGCACTTTCCTCCCTAGAACTGTATAATGAAGTTTATAAAAGACAAACAACAAGGTAAAGAGGTACAGGTGAAGTCTAGAAGGGTCCCTTGTACAGAAACTTCTGTTCCTGTGGCACTTGGGGTATACCACTTTGCCAGAACACATGCCATCCTCAACCCAGAGGTGCTCTGGATTCAGCCATGTTGGCTTTTCTTGTTAGTTTTATTTTATGAACATAATGGATTCATCAACATGGTCTGTTGCTGATCGGATTCAAGGTCCAGTCCCTCTTCCCTCCGTACTCTCAGGAGTTTGGAGCAAGGGGCTCAAAGTTGCAACTCTGTATCCATATCCATGGGCTGTTTTCCTGGCACCCATTCAGCCCCCCTCCCACCCAGTATCCACCCAATTAGCTAGTAAAACAGCCTATTAAAAGTAACAAAAGATATTCTTCTCCTTTTAACCAGAAATTTACATAGGATTTAGAACCACTGTGTCAGGAAGGAGGGATAAAGACCAAGTATGTATTCCTTGTTATCAAAATACCAGAAAAAGATAAGAGCAAATATTTATGCAATGGAAAATAACAGGCAATGGAGATTCGAAGAATCAATGTTGACTCTTTGAAAAGGCTTATGAAATCAAGCTAGCTTTTGTACAGAAAGCACAAATAGACAGTGCCACTCACTGCTCTTCAAGCCCTCACTGATGGTCCCGATCTCTCCTAGAGGCCCTTCCAGCTTCTACTTGCTTTCTAGTCACACTTTTTATTTCTATCATTCCACTTCAGAGTACCAAATTTTATTCTGCTCCTCTATGGCTATGAATCAAAGCACTCCCGTACTTAGATGCTTAAAAATAACGTCAGCCTTGTGTCTTGCTTTATGAATTGGCAAACTGGGGTTTGCATATATGGTTCCCTTCTTTTCCTCATGGCACTAGCTGGGCCCCAGCTTGGTTTACAGGGGCCCAATCTGTGCGAATGTTTTAATTCTCTAAGGTTTCTGTTTTCAAATTCTTAATTGTTTCAAATTCTTAATTTGTGCTGTGTCACACAAAGTCTGATGGGACGAAGGAATATGCACTGAGATTCTTGGAGCCCAGCTGCATGTTTTCTCTAGCTATCTTCCGCTTCTGCCTCCCCTGAAATGGGTTCATACCTACCTGATCTCTGCCCCACCTGGTACCACCTCACCCATCCTTACCAGAGCTTCTTCCTCTGACTCCTCCGTCACCTGAGCCTCTGAGCATAAGGATGACACCAAACTAGTATGAACACATTCGAAACTGAATTGTCAAGTAATGTTTTTAGTTTGTTGAGTGCTTGATCGTATGAATGAATGCGTAAATGAACGAAATGAAAGAATGCAATCTCTAATCTCAGTGAGTCTCAGTGTTGATTAGGCTTAAGGTTATTATCACTGTGTTAAATCATAAAGTAAAATACTAAGAAAAGCAAAGAATTTTTTTTCTAAGAATGAAGATATAAATGGGAATTTTGTTATTTATAGTTAGCTGGGACCAGCCCTTCTTAATATCTTGTTCAGTTTAAATACAATGACACTCATAGTCATTTGAGGACTATCTCCTGTTTTCATGACCAGGATCTTCATCACCTTGGTGAAGTAGCTACCTTTCTCTAGATGAGGAAACTGAGGCTTAGATAATGATTGAGCAGAGGCTTACTCACAAGCTCACTCAATTACTTTCCATCTACCAACTCCTTAGGCTTTTAGGGTTTGTCCTAACCAACTGCCATCAATCTTTGTGAATTTGATCCAGTAAGTCCTAGATGAGACCCCAAACCTTCCAAGTACCTTCCAGAACCTTCCAAGTAATTTTAACTTTGTAGTTCTTTAAAGACTGGGGAGAATGGTTTCTTCTGGTAGAACTTCAAGAAGTATAGAATTCAACTGTAGGTAGTCTCCCCTGAATCCTACTTATCAAAGAAAGATGATTTTGTATAGGAGAACAAGGCTCAACAACTTCTGAGTCGTGGGAGATCCTTTACAGATAATCACCATCACTTTATGGGGGCTTCCAGAACTGAACAATAGCTCCAGAATTAAATAAATTACATGTGTGCTTATGAGCAAGCTAAGCACTTATTTATCCACATCATTAGTCATTGAAAGTCTTGTAGGGAGTAACAGCCCAGCCCCACAGGTCAGCCACTTCATGTTTCCTTAACACTTCCACTGTTTTTTAAACACCCGTTTCTTGATTTATGACTGTACTGTGGCCTCAGGCTGGGCCTAATAACGCAGCACGTACCACCCCAGATCATAGTGATACACACATTCCCCTCACCAGTGTAAGTTATCCCATATGTGGGCTCTCACTTTCTATTCTGCTATCTCAAAGTTCATGAAAACAGGTGACTGGGGTTGCAAGCCAAGGGCCCATAACTTCAACGTGAAGACTGTCATGCATGATCCTTACATCTCAGCTAACTTCAGCCACTTGATATTCTCAAGGTGGTTTGTTTGTTTGTTCGGCTCCTCCTCCTTGTTTTCCTCCAGTTGAGCCATGTACCTCCATCGGAATAATTTCCCTTGTCTTTTTTTTTGTTAAGTTCCTTTATGAAATTGCTGCCCAGGTAATGAGCACCAGACCACTACAGGAAGTCCTCTCCCCAATAACTCCTGAGGCTTTGTAAGCTCCTGCAGGTTAAGACTGTATTATCTCTAGGTCACATGACTCTATGCCTGACATGGAGGCTACACATAATAGAGGAAAATACCAAGCGAAGACCAAATAGGGACCTGGCAAGAAGATAGCTAAACAAGCCTCCAGGAGGCCAAGACCTCTTGTTCAAAACACACAGTCTGTGCTAGCTCATGATGGCAGCGTTAGCACATGAGTACAACAGCTAATTACGATGCCTGGTAATTAATGAGTTTGGAAGAGTGGAAATCACAAGGCCCAAGGAGAATAGTCCCTGGGACATCCAGGGGACAGACATCCCGTAAATAAGGCTCGGAGGATGAGCAGGAATTTGGCAAGCTGTAATGAATGGAAGGATGATGTCTCCACTTGAGGACTTTCTTTCTCTGGGTCCTCAATTAATTTCTGCATATTACTCTTCTGGCCCATCTTAGGATCTGGCTTAGGATCTGGCTCCAGCCATCTTGGTTAGTCCCTATTAACAGAAAGAACCAGGCCTGTCTTGTCTTAAAGCTTGAGCCATGTAGGATGCCTGAGGATGCGAGTTCCTCTAGGTGGTTTTCTTTCCAAAGCACCTCATCTAACCTCATGGATCCACCCCACTGTGTCTGTCAGAGAACCACCATCTTTGTTGATGTGGCATTTTCTGATTGGTCAGGCAAGCATGCTTGACAATAGCAACTCTGTGGACTTCAGAACCAGATAGAATGGATTTAGAAAAGGAGAGTTCAGTGATTAAATGTAGAAAAATATAACAAGTAGGCAAAGGAAGCAGCTATTCGTTGAGACATCCATTTTTTCCCATCTAGAGGAGAAAAGGCTTGAAGAGGAAGTGACTTCCAAGCATCATTCATTCATTCAGCATATTTGTTAAGTACCTGCAATATGTGGAGCACTGTGATTCTTGGAATCCACTAATGAGTAAAAAAAAAAGTACTTACAGCCATAGAAAACCTGAATTCTAATACATGAAGGAAGAATAAAATTAATAAAGTAATTAAGCATCCGGAAGAAAGAATGGAAGGGGGGGTCAGGTAGAGATAGAGACTAACAGGTGAGTTTCACTAAGAAACTCGTCGGCCAGGCCAGAGCAGCAGTGGTCTTCCCTCCTGCCTGGCTCCTCATCACCCACACTGTGTGGGGAAGCTCAGTGGCTTTGGACTTGGGAGCTCACATGACTGGGGGTAAAAACAAATTCAGAGCTGCTTTTCCTAGCTGAGTTCCCTGGATCTAGTTATTTCACCTCACTAAACTTATCCCTATGGGGCAATATGGAAAAGCACTTAGATAGGGCTAAATATTAACCATGTTGGTGTTCTTTAAGATGCAAAACACCTGAATTCCAGCCTAGTCCTGTTCCTTCTCATCTTCCTGAGCTTGGGAAATTTATTTTTCTCTCTGACTCATGTGAGGAAAGGGGTGAGCAATCCTGGACAAGCTTCCAGCCTTAGGCTGGAGACAGCCTGACATCTCAGATACACAAGTACCTAGCAGTGTAAATCGTTATATGAATACACAGGATTTTTTTCTTCTCTTTTTTATTTTTTTAATTGCTAGTTGTGGAGCCTGAACTCTGGGCCTGGGCACTGCCCCTCAGCTCTTCAGCTCAAGGCTAGCACTCTACCACTTGAACCACAGTACCACTTCTGGCTTTTTCTGTTTATGTGGTGCTGAGGAATCAAGCCCAGGGCCTCATGCATGCAAGGCAAGCGCTCTACCACGGAGCCACCTTCCCAGCCACCACAGGATTTTTTAAAAATAGTTACAAAGCAGTTAATCTGGAGGACGCTTTGAACTTTCAGAAAATCTCTTCTGGATATATTGACAGGGCACAATTATGCTTTGTAGACTTGACAGAGTTGGGGCAGAAGTTCTCCCAGCCATTTTGCGTCTGGGGCCCAGGAATAGAAAGGTCCTGTCTGGAAGGACATTCTCTAGGACCCTTGTCACCATTGTGCCAGTAAGGGGTGGGCTTCTGTGTGTCCCCTTGAGACCCCTTTATACCTCCGAAACAGGTACCCCTCTTACGGTCACTGCGCTGCTTGCCATCAGGACACACTGACTGCCAATGAGGCAAAGGTTATGGTGAGAGACTCCATATAGCAAATGGGCAGAAAGTAAGAGGAGAAAATGAACATGCATACCAGAGGATTCCTGAAAATGGAGGACTGACTACTTACCACATGTGGAATCTCATCAGCTGTGGAGTGCACTAAGGTGGAAGAAAATACACACACACACACACACACACACACACACAACCCAAAGCTCATTTTGATTGCTTTTTGGTTTTTGAGACAGAGTACCCAAGAACTCATTATCCTCCTGCTTTTTCTTCACAGGTGTTGCGATTGCAGACCTGCATTCCCATGCCTCATTTAAAAATATCTGATATATATATACATATATGTAAAATTTAGTTATTATTAGGTCCAGTATTCTGCTACAGGTATTATCTTGTTGAATCTTCACGACCGTCTCAGGAGGTTATTTCTATCTTCATTTTGCACACGAGAAAATGAGCTTAGAGAGGCTGCAATTGGCTTCCTCAGGGTCTCACACGGTAGGGCAAACCCTATTTTACAGGAATAAAATGAAGCACAGAGTGTTTGGAGAGCTTGCTCAGGAACTTACAGGAACTGAATGATAGAGGGTAGGGCAGCCTATCTCTCTATCCCTTTCTCCTGTTGTACTTTTTTGATGTTTCTGGCAATCTAATATTACTTTCCTAACTTTGAATTTGCTCTTGATAAACTTTAGCCTTCCTGCACTAGAATAAGTGCCTCATAGAAATAGAGATTCCATTTTCTCCTCCATGATGCTCATGCTACACACAGTCAGCACTCAATAAGTGCTTGTGGACTGCCCACGTAAATAGAAGGATTAAAATAAGCATAATAAAAAAAAGTAAACTGGAGACAAGAATAGGTCCTTGAAGCCTGAGGGCTCCACTAGTGGTGGTAATAAGGAGAGATGCACCATTTCTCCTTGTTGACCAAAAACTAAATTGTGATGAATGGGATGCTAGTGGCCTGCACTGTCATCACAGCTATTCAGGAGACTGAGAGCCGAGGATCACAGTTCAAAGCCAATCCACGCAGACAAATCTCTAAGTAACAAAAAGCCAGACATGGAGGTATGGCTCAAGAGGTAGAGCTTCACTCTGGAGCAGAAAAAAAAAACTAAGCAAGAGTCCAAGGCCCTTGAGTTCCATTCCCAGTACTGGCACTGAAGACGAGATTAAATCGTTGTGCAAGCAAACATTATCACAGCTGGCATAAACCAAAGCACTTATTCACTTCTAGTAAAAAAATGTACAATGGCTCGTTCACTTTGGAAAGTGATTTGGCAATACATAACAAAAAATGTTTTTAAAAAAGATCATTCTTTATAGATCTGCACTTCTACTTCCAGATGCTTCTTATAGAAGAATTCTCAAAGATGTGCACAAGAAATCTATGTGGCAGTGTTCATTACAGCATGGTTTTTAACAGTTAAGAGGTTGGAAAACTCCCAATTGTCCATCTATAAATACATTGAGATATATATGTATATATAATATATTTTCATTCTATGCAGCTGTTTATAAAAAGAATGACCTGGCTCTCTCAACACAAATCTCAAAAACATATGTGGCTTCCATTTCTGGCTAGGATGTAGTTCTCATAGCAAACCACTCTCCTAGCTTAGCACAGTAAGCAAAGCCCTGGAAATATAACTTAAAGAATCTTCTTGAAGGCAGTCAGAAGCTCCTGCTCTGCCAAGATGGATGAGTACCTGCCTTTCTGAATAACAACACATCGATCTCCTCACAGACCAATCAGTCATTTGCATGGGAGAGGACTGAGAAGGCTGGCAGAGTGCAGTTGTTCAGGGACGGTCTTGACACAGGTAAGGATAAACAGGAATAGTTTGGAAGTGCCAAAGCAGCCAGGCTGCAAGGGATTGTGACTGCAGGGGGCCAGAGACTCAGGATAGTGGTACAAATACCTTATGGGCATCCAAATAGTAAGATGCTCACATTTTGATGGTGTATAAGAATCAATTACAAATGAGTGTGCTTAACAAAATGCCTTCTTGGCAACATGTCTTTTTTTTCCCAGCAGGAGGCAAGAAAAATCAAATGCACCAAGACCACAACAATGGTGTAGGCTAAGTAGTCCTACAGGAAATTATCCTGAAGCATCAGTTGTGAGCTGAAATCCTGATTCTAATCTTCTCCCTTCCCTCTTCTGAGCTCCTATATGATTTTTATGTACCATACAGTCTGGGAAAATATCGTGTAAAGTTAGAAGTTGGATATAAAACTTGAAGTAACCAAAGTCTTCAGAATCTATTAAATTAATACAAATCAAATAATGGCAAGTGGGGCTGAATTCACTGTAAATGTTCACTATTGCTGTATGACAATGCTGAGTGTGTTGCATTCACAAATCCCTCACTGTTCATTCCTTTTTTTTTCTCAAAGAAATGAAGGTAAGAGGCAGCCATTCTTGCTGTAATTCCTTTACGGCTCATTGGATTCTTTTAGGTCAGTAGATTCTTCTATGTTTTATGTCAGTGTATTCCTGGGGGTCATATACAAAAAGAATAATACTTCTGCTAAAAAAATCCATGAAAACAAAAATACTACAAAACAGGGATCAAAATATTTGCCACGATAATCCAAGTAGTTGGTTTAGGAAAATATTAATCTCCAGGAAACAACAAAAAGCAGCATTCAACAGATATCTCTTGACTTTCCCCCAAAGTTTGATTTTTCAGTAAATTTCTTACACATGCACAAATCTCCATCATACATCCTTTCCTTCTTTACCTTTTTACTCCTAAGAGCATGAATTTTTGAATCCTTCAAATTTTTGTAATTATTTGATTTCCAGCAAATCATGACTTGCATGCAAAGAGTCTATCCTGGCCAGGAACAGTGGCTCATGCCTGTCATCTGAGCTACTCAGGAAGCTGAGACCTAGAGGATCATGTTTCAAAGCCAGTGAAGGTAGAAAAGTCCACAAGATTATGTCCAACTGACCAGCCCAAAGCTGGGCTGAAGGTATGGTTCAAGTGGTCACACATCAGCAGTGGGCAAGAAAGAAACTCTTGTACTTTCTCAGAAGGTCCTGTAGTTCATGCCTACACCTGACACGGACAACCTGTCTTCCCACTTGGAAAAACAGCCCAGTGTAGGAAGTAGGGCGTAAGGCAGCTCCCAGTTGGAGAGGATTCCAGAGCAGCCTGCCCTCAGTCATTGGTTGGATCTCTTTTGGGTAGCCTTGTTCCCAGACCACCCAGAATCCTCACTTTGGGCCTGGGAGACAGACTTGAGATTGCAAGACTTCTGATGAGGCCTGGCTTAAAGCTTGAATAGCTCAAGGATAGGAACTCCATAAGGCAGTGGAAGGTACACACAAACAATGCTGCATTCCAAACCCTGGTCATTTCAAGACACTTCTCTACTGCACACAGGGGGCTGGACTCCGGGGAGGCCCTGGAGGAGAGGCTGCGTCTCCCTTGAAGGGACCTCTGTCCATCCGCCCACAAGCCCGACATACAGCTCCCAGCGGCTTTTCTCCTGTGGCATCTTCTGCTTGGAATGTCCTCAGTCCTGCAACCCTCCCCAGGCTTTCTCCTCCCGGACTCTATCCATCCCCCTGGAGGGCCACAGGCATCAGCCCTTGGCCTACTCGATTTGGACTGCTTATTTTTGGCATCCATCATGTATTACTTGGTGGTGTTACAGCTCTGTGGTGGTGTTTTCTGCTCATCTCTATGCAGGAACTGCAAGAGATGAGCAGAAGGAATGTGTTTGTGATGGGGCCCAAAGAACAAAAGGTTCAAAGTCAGGAGCCTTTGGTCTGAGCCCTCTGCCAACTGTGCCTGCACAGCCCTGTGCTGACCAAGAGTTCTCTTCTCCTTTTCTTTCCTTTGTTCTCTTCTCTTCTCTTACCTCCCTTTTTCTTTCTTTCTTTCTTTCTTTCTTTCTTTCTTTCTTTCTTTCTTTCTTCCTTCCTTCCTTCCTTCCTTCCTTCCTCCCTCCCTTTCCTTCCTTTCTCCCTCCCTTTCTCCCCCATTCCTCCCTCCCTCCCTCTCTCCTTCCTTCCTTCCTTCCTTTCATCTGAACTGAGATTTGAATTAGGGAGCCTCATGCTTCCTAGGTAGGTGTTCTACCACTTCAGTCATACTACCCAGCCCTTTTGGCTTTTATTAATTTTTCAGTAGTGTCTTACTCTTAAGTCCTATCCCAGACAAGAATCCTCCTATTTATGTTTCCTATAATGCTAGAATGATAAGCATATGTCACCACCTCTGTTTGTTTGTTTGTTTGTTTGGTCTGGTCATGGGGCTTGAACTCTGGGCCTGGGCGCTGTCTCTCAGCTCTTCAGCTCAAGGCTAGTGCTCTACCACTTCAGCCACAGCGCCACTTCCAGCTTTTTTCTTTTTGCTTATGTGGTACTGAGGAATCGAACCCAGGGCCTTAGGCATGCAAGGCAAGCGCTCTACCACTGAGCCACCTTCCCAGCCCTGTTTGCTTGTTTTAATTGAAATGGAGTCTTGTGAACTTTTAGCTTAGACTGGCTTGAAACTTTATCCTCTCAATCTCATCTTCCACAGTGGGTGGGATTATAGGTGTGAGCCACCATGCTGGGTTTGAGCACCTAGCTTCAGGCTACCTGTCAAAGTAGATCATCTACACTAAAGCCCCAAACTGGATTATCAGGGTAAATCATGACTCAAAATGTAACTTCTCAGCCCATCCTAAATGCAAGGGAATCCCCACACTTAAAAACAAGCATTAGAACAAGAGGATGAGCAGAGGAAATGCAACTAAAATTTGATCAGACATGCAAAAACAGAGAGATCCAAGGGATAGTTAAGGCTGGCAGGGGAGACAGAGAAAACATGGGGGAGGAGGGTTGAGGTGTTAGGGCAAAGACAACAGCATCTGGGGCTCAGTGGTAGAGTGCTTGGCTTGCATGCATGAGGCCCTGGGTTTGATTCCTCAGCATCACATAAGCAGAAAAAGCCAGACGTGGTGTGCTAGGCTTGAGCTGAAGAGCTGAGGGACAGCGCCCAGACCCAGAGATCAAGCCCTATGACCACAGCATCTCTCTTCCCCTTCCAGGTTCAGATCAATTCTACATGAGGACTTGACTCATCTGGAGGAAGCTGAGGCCATCAGCTGCTCACTCTGGATGGGAGACTAGGCCCCACCCCCCTGCCCTGTAGTGAGAACACTCAGATGGCGCTCCTGAGGGCAAAACCAGGACTCCCAGGCCCGCAATGTTCCCTCGTGTACTACACAGACCATCTGTGCCACATGTAAGTCATGCCTTACGGTCAGACAGAAGCACCGCAGAGAATGGGGTGACTGGGGCTCAGCCAAGACTGCTTAGGCTCTGGCCTCCATCACTCCTCTCCCCTTAAGAGGGAGAGATAGATGGAGAGAATCACTGGCAATGCTGCTCCCGGAGAGGGTAGGGCAGCTCCATCCTGCCCTTCCCCCTTGCTGTTTCCCAACAAAATGGTCCTTAATGTAGTGGGCCAAACAAGAACCAAATTCCAGCGGAAGGATTTCTATGGATGAAAGTTGGATGGGTAACAATGGGAGGTGTACGCTGAGGATCTCACTGGGGTGTTGGAAGCCTGGCTGCACATAGGAGTGGAGGAGGGAGAAAGGCAGAAAGGTATTGCCAGATTTGGAGGGCCTTGAATTCCAGGCTTAGGAGTTTGGCTTTGATCCCCGGGCATTGCAAATCCACACTTCTTATTGGAAACCTAACACTAACCATCTGCCTCTCCCAGAGCTGCAGGCAGGGCTGGGCTTCGTCAGGGAGGGCCCCCCCCCTCTCCACTTGTGAGCCATCCTAGGTAGACTGTGGATGCCACCGTGTTGTCCGTGAACCAGACACACCATATAGTGAATCCTCAGTGGAAGATGATTGAAGGATCCATTCAGGACAGATCCAACAAGCTGCAAACTGAGCAGGGGACCCAGGGGTGGGGATTCGGTAGAAACTGAGAAGGCAGTGGGAAGTCCATGGAGTGTTTGGCTTCAAGGATCACCTGATTATAGGGACAGGACCAAGGCACAGGTGAGCACAGAGTACAAGTCAGAGGTAAGACACAAACACACAAGTTGGATTCCTTATTCTGTCAGAAATCACATGAGAGACGATGGGGAGGAGCATGCAGAGCGGAGTCTTACTTCACCAGCAAGAGAACCATACCAGATAAAACAAGTGTTCAAGGGATATAATGAACCAGTCGGAGAAGACTTCCTCCAAGTGCTGGCTACAAACTGAACAGTATACATAATCTCTGCTCAGCCCAGCACAATTTACAACGTCCTCCATGGGGCATTTCTTGTGAAGGCGGAGGACTGGGGCAGTGTAATGCCGGGTAGCAAAGACAAAGCGCAGTGCTGTTGGTAAAAGAGGGGCAACCTTCCCTCTAGTGTCATCATCGCCCCACGATTTGGTGAAGGGGCCTCTGTGGTTGAGGATGGTATTAGAGCCCAGCAGAGCTGCAGTGGACAGTGCACAGTGCCTCATTATGTTACATGGGAGCGAATCACACGAACCATGTTCAGATCAACAGGAATCAACTCACTGAAAATCCACAAGTACAAGCAGGAAAAAAAAATCCCTGTGTTTCTGAACAAAGACAAGATGTTAAAATCAAGGTTACCTGAGCAGATTTGGAATCTGGTAAACTACCATATATAATACATATATATATATATAATATATGTATATATATAATTCTTTACTTCTTTATTTTATTTTCTTTTTGGTCATTTAAATGTTCCTGAAGTACACAAAAGTGGATAAGGCAATGCAAATGAGCAGCTACTTTATGTATGTCTTTTCATTCTTTTTTTGGGGGGAGGAGTCAGTCATGGGGCTTGTACTCTGGGCCTGGGTGCTGTTCCTCAGCTCTTCAGCTCAAGGCTAGTGCTCTGCCACTTGAGCCACAGTGCCACTTCTGATTTTCTGGTGGTTTATTGGAGGTAAGTGTCTTACAGACTTTCCTGCCTGGGCTGGTTTTGAACCGCGATCCTCAGATCTCAGCCTCCTAGTAGCTTACAGGCATGAGCTACTGGTGCCCGGCTAATTCTTATCTTTTAAGTGGCATAAAGTATATAAAAGTAGACACAGAGATAGAAATTTGTAGCTCAAAAGGCAGGAGATATTTAAACCATTGTTTTTAAAAGCATTTATTTAAAAATCAAAGATTTGATATGGTCCCCCATTTCCTATTGTCTCATAGAAGACACACTGTTGTTTGTCTACTTTGAGACAAATGTA
The DNA here is from genome assembly GCF_000151885.1 of Dipodomys ordii. Lineage (NCBI taxonomy): Eukaryota > Metazoa > Chordata > Mammalia > Rodentia > Heteromyidae > Dipodomys > Dipodomys ordii. Next base: position 15,289,728 of record NW_012267236.1, read on the forward strand.
TCTCACAATTCCCTTCCCTCCCTGTCCCTTCCTTTCTCCATCCCTCCCTCCCTCCCTCTCTTCCTTCCTTCCTTCCCTCCTTCCTCCCCCCTCCCATCTTCTTTCTGTGCTGGTACTCGGACTTGAACACAGGGCCTGAGCAATTTCCCTTAGCTTCTTCCACTCAAGGCTAGTGCTCTATCACTTGAGCCTTACCTCTACTTCTAACTTTTTGTTGGTTAATTGAGGTTAAGAGTCTCACTGACTTTTGGCCTGGGTTAGTTTTGAACTCTGATCCTCAGGTCTCAGTGGCCTGAGTAGCAAGAACAAGAGGCATGAGCCACTTGCATCTAGCATAATTACATTTTTCATTCCTGCCTGCATCTGCAGACATTTGAACAAATGACCTCCACCTAAAGTAAGACCAGATGAGATGGAAGCCAATGTGTGACTAATGATCCTTAATTCATCTAGCGTAACCCCTACTCGTTGACGTCTGCGTAGTTATGAACTAGGAGGCTGTAACAAATGTCCACCAAGCATCTCCAGATATTGGCTTTTCTGAAGACTCAGCCACCTCTCTTAGCACATCCCCAAGGTCAAAGGCAAATGGTGGGCAGTGTTCTTTCCAAAGCTCAACCAGGTGTCTGAAGCCGGGAAGGGTTCAGGGACTTGCCCAAGGCCGCAAAGGTAGAAGGAAGGCCTCCCCCCTGAAGGCCTGGTCCTCTTGACTCAAAGCCCAGAACCAGATCCCCAGCCCCTGAGGAGCTTTGGTTTCAGACCCTGCCTGAGAGAACAAAAGAGATTTCAGTTGTCACATCTCCGAAGCCCTGAGCAGCTCTGTTTTCTAACTTGGCTGGCTTTCCTTCTGAGCTGTTTCACATCAAATACCTCCTCCCCCCTTTCCCTTAGATGATTGGTTGAAATTAAATATCCTGAAATTACATCGAAAGGGAAGAAAAAAAATAGCTAATACAAAATTTTAATCAAAATACAAGCTTAACAGTTCCCAGCCTTTGAAACGTGAAGCAGCCACGGGTCCGTGGGGATGGCCCGGACATTGCTCAGGTGTGAAGTTAGCCAACCAAGGGGCCCCTGCCCTTAAATTACAAGCAAGTTCAGAATTTCCAAAAGCAAGCCAGACCATCACTGCCTTTCCACAGTGAGTATAAAACTTACAGAGGTCTCCTGGGAAAGGAGTCTGGACGTGTTTCCCCATCCCCACCCTGCTGGAGTCTCTAAACAGGCGTCCAAGGCCTCAGGCTTAACGTGGGAAGAAAAAGACCAACCAAGCCACTTGGAGGAGACCCCCAAACCCCTGAGCCATCCTGAGCCACCGTGGCCCAATGAGGTGGGCATTGGCGCCCTCTAGTGGCAGAGTGTCCACCAGCCAGCAAGAAAAGGATTTCTTCTTGGATTAACTATAAATAGACAGATGATTTATTAAACAGATTTGAGGCTCATTTGAGACGCTGGGCCATGATTGCTTCGGGGCTCCAATGAGGGAGTGCTTGGGACCCTGCTTCTTCTGCAGGCACCTGGATTTACTTAGCGACTCTCTAGCATGATCTACATTACAAGTGCATCGGACACTGTTGGCTCAGCCTCTCGCAGCCAGGAGATGCCAAATTCCTTATATATAAAAGGAGCTTTAGTAACTCAAGCAAAATAAGCACACTTTTCCCCCCACTACCTTCCCAGAGACTGAGGCCACAGGGTTTCTGGGAGGATACACAATACCTTGTTACAAACCATGTAATGTTTTAAAAAGTATCTATCTGACAGCCTTGGCTAAAGCCAGATCTTCTATCTCGATTACTTCAATATGTCACATCCATATCGCTCCACAACCATCCAAGCTTTCTGAGCCAAGGCCTCTCTGTCTTGTCCAACCTTCCCATCTGGAAGCAATGAGCTTAATATTCTGGCTCTCCCCCCTACCCCGAACACCCCCCCATAAAAGCTATGTCACAGAAAAGTAGCAGCTTGTGAACTCTTTTATCCCCCCAAGACATCCTGGGGCTCCCCATTCCCTGCATGCTCTATTCAGTTACATTTAAAGACATCCCAACCCCCACCCCACCCCATAAGTCCCAAACAGGCAGTAATAGCACAATACTAGGAGGACAGGCGTACACTGACAATCATTTACACTTTAATCCCACTTCTGACATTTTGAGGGATGCAGCTTAAAAGGTAGTGGAGGCTTAGGGACTCCCTCTGGACGAATGTGTTTGCTAGACAAGAGAGATCACTTTGCAAGAATCCTACTGTTTTCTGGTGGTCTACTGGAGACCCCACTTTGGAGCCTGTCTTGTACTGCTTCTTCACTCACCTTAATTTCTAATGTGTTGCTTGCAGAGTTCTTTCTGAAATTGTGTTTGGAAAATTCATGACCATAATGACCTTATCTATAAGATGCTCCTTAATCATTCATTGATACAGTTACTTTCCACTTTTTGATTGAATACTTGGCTTGCTCCTTCTTTCCTTCCTTCCTTCCTTCCTTCCTTCCTTCCTTCCTTCCTTCCTTCCTTCCTTCCTTCCTTCCTCCCTTCCTCCCTTCCTCCCTCCATCCTCTGCATCCCTACCTCTCTCTCTTCCTTCTTTGCTTCTTTCCTACCAGTAGTGGCTCTAAAGTGGGTGGCTTCACATGTCTTGGCTTTTCTGCTTAATCCTGAAACTCTACCACTTGAGCTACACTTTCACTTCCAGCATTTTGCTGGTTAATTGGAGATAAGAGGTCTGGCTTTGAACCACAACATCAGATCTCAGCTTCCTGAGTAGTTTAGGATTACAGGTGTGATTTTCTTTGTTATTTATTTTATTGTATACTTTATATGAGCATGAGATAGGATTTATAGGTAACCGTGATTGTGTTGATGGAGGGCATGGGTTGGTGTCGTATAGCACTGTGGAGACTCATGAACGCTGGGATCACCGTGATCCAGAGGACCACGACTCAGGATATATGTGGTTGCACAGCCATCAGGATAAGGTGCCTTTCAGCTCTCCTGACTTCAAACTCATCTTCATTCAACTTGGCGAAGTCCCAGGATCTTTTGGAAGCCAGGGAACTTGAAGCTGGCCTTGCACGGGGCTCCAAGCACATCATCTTGATTCTGCACCTTGGTGTAGAAGGCAGTCTGTCCCATTCATGCACTCTTCTACATTATGATGTCAGTTGGACCCCTGGCTTTCAGGACCCTGAATCTGTGAGGAAGGCCAGCTCTTCCCAGTTTCACAACAGACAGATCAGTGCTTTCCAAAGACGGTGGCTGCGTGGAATCCTGTGGCTGGTCCAGCATGCCTCTTCCTTAGCCCCAGCTCAGATTTAAAACCATTGGTAGGAATGTGCATGGATAATAATACCCCAAGAATGTCACGGCCATGTGTATGACCATCAGAAGACCCACAGAGGGGGCTCAGATGGTGAGGTGCAGAGTAGGAGAAGAAATGACGTGGGCTGAAGAGTCCTAGGCCCTGGTGTGCAAATGGTATATACCACAGGCTCACTTTCCAGTCTCAGAGTTCTGAGACTGGGAATTTCCCTCCGGCTGAGCTCTCCAAACTTTGGGGACTTCATTGTTCTCCTTCAGGTAGAATCTTCTGAGACCAGCCAGCAGCCTTCCAGTGTTGAGTCTTCGGGGAAGGGCATCTGCGTGGTGAAAAAGCAGCTCATCTCCACTTGTTTTCTGAGAAGGATCTCTAGCACACGGTCCCGCCGCCGCGTCTCTTTATGTGTGCTAATTCGGGAGACATCCACATCTGGGTACAAGCCAAGGCCATGCGTGTTCCAGCCCATAGGATCTAGTGTCCTTAAAGCATTGCCTGTTCACTGGCTGCCAGTAAAACCTTTTAAAGAGTGCTCATCCATGAGAAAGCCAATGTACAGCCTGGGCCTCCATTGGCCCAGCCTCACAAGCCATCCGCACACAACCTGTTTCCTGAACCGCTGTCTTGCCCCACCGGAATTAACCTCTTTTTTCGGTAAATTAGTTCATGACCTGGGAACAGTTAAAATGCAACCGTAGGCCCATCAAGAGGAGGTTATTTGTGTTCTGTCTTGTTTTAGACTTGAGTCTCTTGATGTGTTTATTTGGAAGCTTGGCTCATGCATTCTACCCTGCTACTTACAGTTAATCCTGTGTTTTCTTTGAGCTACCTTTAAATCTGTGTCGAATGAAAAAATACTGCCTGATTTTGAAGTGCAGGGTAGTAGAAAAGAATCCCAAGGTTTATGGCCTCGGATTTATTGTCAAATGTATTTACTTCTCATTTTTCTTTCTTTAGTTCTTCTTCCTTCCCCCTCCCCCTTCACCCCTCCACCACTAGGCTCAAGTTCGCCTAGAAGTTTTTATTGTGAGTCATGAAGGAACAAAGATACTTTGCTAGGGTTCCCTGGGGAACTCTTGCTCCTACTAAAGAGATACTCATAGAGTTCTTTTCAGCTACAGCCTCCTGAGAAGCGCAGGACCATGTCTGAGTCACCTCTCTAGCTTGTCTCTGACACTGTGCAGGGGTATTCATTTGGTGCTGGCATCCTACAGCTGTCCCTGTCTCTCAGCTCTGAGTCTTTTATGATCTCTAAAGGGATATGGGTAGAAGGTGTGTCAAGCATGGAAGGAAAAAGAAGCATCAGAGTCTTGCTCGCATTCTTCTCTTCCAGACCCTGACACCACACAGCCTAGAACAAGGTAAAACCGGAGGAGCCAATAAATGCTTTCCTGTGCTAAAAAAGTTGCCTATGCAGATAGCAGCTGAAGCCCCTATTTTAACTCTGCCATGGTGTCTCATGATCGGGGAGAAGAGTATTGATCATCTTGGATGATCGATGTCTGTGCTACATCTCTGGATATAAGTCGAATCATTTCATTCATTTATTTCCTGTGAGTCTGTTTCAGTTCCCACTCAGACAGAGCCAACCTGCAGAAACAAAATATGTCTTATTCCTACTGCCCATCTAACTGAGTGAGCATAGCACTGGTGGTTCTTAAATGTCCACTAAGTACAAGAGATCCCTCCACACTCTGCCCACTACCTTCTGGCAAATACTCCCCAGATTATTCCAGAAAGGAGAGGACCAAAATACTTTGAAAGAGTAAAACTGGCTTTGGGAAGCTGCAGAAGCAGGTCACAAATTGACTTCTTCATGTATTGGTTAAATCCTTCCTCCTCTGCTCCCTACCCCCCGGCTGCTAGACTATATCACATAAAATATATAGAATCTATAAGAATATATTAACATACTTAGAACATGGGAAAATCATAAGATAAATAGCTTGCATGTTTTGTGTTCTCCAAACCCTGCCTTTCTAGGGCTGTAGTCTTTAAGGATTGACTCCCACAGGGTCAAGTCAACCCTATTTCAAGGAAGGCTAAATAAGCATGCATTCCAGCCTTCCAGCTGGCGACACGCATGTTCTTGGTTCTCAGCACTTCCCCATGCATCTTTCCTATCCCAGCCGTCCCCCAGACATTCACGTGATGGAGCCACACCACAAAAGTCCACTGTGCCATGAAGATCCTGGAATATGAACATCAGACACATCCTGAGATTGCAAGTAGCTAGGAAAAGTTGATACATTTAGACTTGGTTAGTGGTACTTCCACAAAGTTTGATGAAACTATCTCTGGCTCGACCAGTGATGCTTTCTATTTTTGCTTTTAATTTTCCTGGTCCTGGGGCTTGAACTCTGGGCCTGGGCTCTGTCCCCTGAGCTTCTTTTGTTCAAGGCTAGCCCTCTACCACTTGAGCCACAGCACCCCTTCTGGCTTTTTCAGCGTAGTTTATTGAAGATAAGAGTCTCTCATACTTTCCTGTCCAGGGTTGGCTTTGAACTGGGATCCTCACATTCCAGCCTCCTGAGTAGCCAGGATTCCAAGTGTGAGCCACTGGTGTCCAGCTCAGAGATTCATTCATAATGGCAGGTGGGTAAAGTCTAAGATGGTGTTTGAACTGCACACTGTGTGTTATTCCCTTATGGCAGATTCTGGGGTGAGTGGAGCGCAGTGCTCTCCATGTCATCTACAGTGGCCCTCTGAGGGGCCCCAGCAGCCATGCCTGGCTGGTGGCTACTGTTTTTCTTTAGACATCTTTGCAACAGACCCATCAGGATGAAGAAGAGTTGCTCTCATCTTCCAGGAAGAGATCACAGTGCAGTGGCAGAACCTCCTGTGCTATTCCCGGATTCCAAACACTGCTGTCAGCAGCTACAACATTAGGGCGTAAGGTCCAGAAACAAATTTAAAAGAGTTTAATGATCAGTTCTGAAGTATCAAAGTATGTGAGAGGCTTTCACAGGGAGTGTCACTCAAAACAAATCATTTCCAGCTTCATCATTTCATTGCTGAGCCAAACAGTTAACCTAGCCCAGTGGCTGTAAGAGAACAGCTATGGTTTCTTCGGCCCAGTGCTCTGTGGGTCTCTGGATCATGGCTAGTTATCCCAGAGAGAAGCCATGAAAACGAAAGAGAAACTCTTTTCTTCTCAAAAAGCAGAAGATGAAAGGGAGAAAAAGAGTCAAAAGACATAAAAAGTAACCATTTGAAAGGTGCATTGAACAATCTGAAAGTGAAGCATTGCCTCGGAAAACTGATTTCTTTGGAACCAATTTCCTTTCCACAAGCAGAGAAGCATCAAACTGGCCTTCGCAGAGTGCACTCAGCACTCAGAAGTATTTTGGTTGGCCCCCATCACAGCTGGCCTGGGGAATCTCTTTGAAACCAAGGCATGTGTTTGGCTCTGAGAAACTTTATTATTTTTACAAATTTGCCCTCTAACACCTGGGGGGGGGCACTGAAGCCTGGGGGCGGGGAGGATATTAACTCTTGGTGGCATTGTAGTGGAACTGTTTAGACACACGCTGCTACTGGGTATGTGATTATCTGTCATTGGGTCACTGCCCCTGCCTCCATAAATAGCGATGCTTCAACCTGTAGATGCTCTACCATCCAGGCCTTCCCTGCCCCCAGGGTCATCTAAACACAAGTATAATGCACACAGGTACACACACTCCGAAATACACACATGCACACAGACATGTACACACACACACACACACACGCATACACGCACACACACACAAACCTCTCCTATCCAATAGGGTAAGAGGATTGTATCTAGCTTTCTTTGGTGTCACGAATCATCTTGTTACCATGTTCTCACTCATTTACCTGCCTGGCCCTGTCGGCCTTGGAATCTGAAAGCAGCTCAGCTACCTCTGCCTATTTGTTCTCACTATCTCTCAGAAGACAGGGGGAACCAAGTCCAGCCCACCCAAGTTAAAAAAAATCTGGTACTCAGCCCCAAACCCCTGGGCTCTATTGCTACCCATCCAGTTACCTGTAGCATGGTGGCTGCGACCACTACTTCTTGGCCCTTTGAAGGTCAATGATCAGAAACCCTTCTCCCATGTAAGACATTCTATGGTTAATATCCCTTTTTTATTCTTGTGTGATCCAAAGAATTTCTGCTTCCACAAAGATGCTGACGTTCCCTATGGAGAAAGAAATATTATCATTTCTCTCTCATCTTTTTGAACTTTCCAAACTTCATCAAGCAAGGGCAAAGTAGCTGGGAGCACGGCCCAGGAACGTGTCCCGTAGGTTTAGACAGCAGGCCCTGTGGACTGTCCCTCACACGCGCACACCCGATCTGTGTCTACTTAGGGCGTGCTCCCGTCAGTGTGGTGACACTCCACTGTGCACATGGCCAAATGGGATCACTGGTTCAGAAACACCCAGCAGGCCAGCAGTGAGCCCAGAACCAAGCACCCAGCTTGCCTGGCTGCTTCCAGCATTGTTTGCCGTCTGCAATAGATCATATATTCATGAAGCCAAACAAATCAAGGAATAATACTGTGTACTGTCAAGCTAAAGTTAGGATACTCAAGTAGAGAAAGAACAGTTTGCAAACTGATGGCTTTAAGGATGTACTAGTGGTATAAAAATTGAAGAGCGTAAGAATGGTCGACAGAGTGTGGAGGGGTCATGATGAGATGTAGGGAAGGAAAAATGGGGGTGATTCAGACACTGGGATCTCACTACTTTGGGGTTATTTGATTACAATTAAACATGTACAGCCACATTAGCAAGATTGGTGTAACGGTAATGTGAGGGGGCACAGATATGGGCATGCAGCAAGAACCTGGTTCTAGGATTTTATTGACCTTGTCACATTAATACATAGGAATCACTATCATGATTCCTTGGTTATAAAGGATTGCCATTTGGAATATTTTTTTTAACAGTTGTGGGGCTTGAACTCAGGGTCTGGGCACTGTCCCTGAGCTCTTTGGCTTAAGACTAGCACTCTACCAGTTTGCACCACAGCACCACTTCCAGTTTTTAGGTGATTAATTGCAGATAAGAATCTTGTGGGCTTTCTTGCCCAGGCTGTCTTTGAACTGAAATCTTAAGATATCAGCCTTCTGAGTGTCTAGGATTATAGGCATGAGCTACAGGTGCCTGGCTTTGAATGTGATTTTAATAGGCAAGAATATAATATGTTCCCCTAAATATCTATAAGAAGTATCTGCAACCAAACAAAAAAGTCCCAAAGTGCACAATCTCATTTCTAATGCCTCTAAGGTAATCTAACTCATGAAAGAGCAGAGTTGGAGTGGAAGGATAGCTATCAGAAAGCAGATGGGAGGCAGGAGAGTTAGGCAAGGAAGTGGATGTCAGAGCAGAAATTCAAGCCAGGCTCTGGTGGCTCACACCTGGGATAATCCTAGCTACTCACACACGTGTTCACACAGGAGAATGTAAAAGTCACAGAACAATAACAGTGATATATACTTAGTTCTCAGTGTTTAATGATCTTCTCCTTTCTTTTCTATAGTTTTGTGCAGAATAAAGTCCTGCTGTTTTCGCTACCTGGGATTAGCTTGGTCTTACAGTCAGGATCATGAAATGCTGTCTGAGCTTAATGACTAGAAACTGTGAAGTCTCTGTGCCAGAACTAACCTGTTCTCCTGAGAATCTGTGCATTGCTAGAATTGCAATGCCAAGCATGTCGAACATGTCAAAAAATAGGAAAACGTCCATTTAACTGTTCTGAAGCCTAAATTAGATGAATAAGCTTTCCTAGTAGAATTATCTCAAATGCTAGGTACAGTGTATTTGGATATTGCAAACACAAGGGAGTTGGCATGTAGTGAAGTTTGCATGTAGATGCAAAGGCAGAATCTCCGAGAGTGGAAGCATTTCACTGCAGCCGAAGGCGCTGGGCAAGATGGAGGGTGAGGGCGGGGGTGGGGGGAGATAGGGTGTAAAGCAGAGATCAGTCCAAGCTTTCCAAGATAAGAAACAACCAGCAAATACGGACCTGCAAAGTTAGAGTCCAATCAGACATGAATCTGCAAGGTATATCCACTCAAATAAACCTGCCCCCTCCTTTCTGGAAGGTGAGGGTAAAGGGTCATACAGAAATATGCCTTGGAAGTGGAAGAAATCTGATTTGTATCACATCTACGGACCATGCTACTTGTATTACACACACACACACACACACACACTCCTTAAGTTGTATAGGTTAGAGTTGCAGGAGGCGGCACCAATGCTCTCTATAGGGATGGGCTCTCCTCATAAAGCCACAGCCAATTTTCCAAGTACATGCAACAGCTCACACTCAACAATAATGAGGACACAAGGGAGCATTAATTAAAAACAAGTAAGCAAGAAAGGCACTGGTTGGTGAGTTTGGTGGGGCACCTCTTATGGTGCAGTATGCTAGAAGGGACAAGCTAGGTCTGGATCCTTCCTTCTTTCCTTCCTTCCTTCCTTCCTTCCCTCCTTCCTTCCTTCCTTCCTTCCTTCCTTCCTTCCTTCTTTCCTTCTTTCTTTCTTTCCTTCTTTCTTTCTTTCTTTCTTCCTTCCTTTCTTTCTTGCCTTCTTCCTTCCGTCGGTCATGGGGCTTGAACTCTGGGCCTGGGTGTTGTCCCTGAGCTCTCCAGCTCAAGGCAAGCACTCTACCACTTGAGCCACAGCACCACTTCTGGTTCTCTGGTGGTTAATTACAGTTAGGAGTTTCATGGCTGGCTTTGAACTGTGATCCTCAGATCTCAACCTCCTGAGTAGCTAGGATTGCAGGCGTGAGCCCCTGGCGCCCGGCTCTGGACTCTGCTTTATAAGAGCAAAATACCCACTTGTGAGAGAAGAGCTCTCATGGCCTGGTTGCCTCCCACAGGTGCATGTCTTTATGATATTGGGGATGCATTTCAATGTACAGATTTATGAGGGATAGAAACATACAGAGCCTTGCAAATATTGCCCATATCAAAGTTGTAATAGGGTCTGTGGATTGACAAAAAAAAATTTCATGTGGCCAATGCAAATCAGGGTGATCTGGCCAGAACTTGCTTGTTCAGAGAAAGGATAAAATACCAACTAATTACAGCCATTTATGAGCTTTGTTTTGCTTTATTTATGCAGAAGTTACTCAAGCCATAGAAACCATATATTTGCTAGAAGTTAAAAGGGTGACATGGCCTTTAAAATGCTCCCATGAAGTAAGACAGAAGAATATAACAACTTAGGTCAAAATTAAATAAAAGATACAAAAGCCTATTAACATGAAATAGAAATGGAATCCATCTTCTAATGAATAAAGAATTATTATTGGATACTAGGAGAGTGTTTATGTGTCAGCTTTGTACAAGTGACGTCTATAAATCTCCAAGGGCACAAATGATTCAAAATAAAAACATGGAAAATAAATGCTCAGTACAAAGTTGGCTACAGCTGGACTCATAACATAGATTATAAGGCCATGCGGCTAATTTATACAGAGGTTCCCTTCAGGATGAGGAACGACTTCATCTACTGGGAAAATATAACATATCAGATTTTGTAAATATTCAATAATGTAGACCAAAAATGCATTTTGCTAAAATTCACAAAATTACCTGAAGAAGTCACTTTAGAATCACAGTGGGAGATTTTCCACCCATTTTTCTCAGGAAATGAGAAGAAACTCAGCTGGCCCTCAAAAAATTGGATAAATGGGTTTCAATTCAACATGCCACTTTATGAAACCCTTTCGTAGAACTACTTAACTATGATTTTAAAACAAGTTAAAACTTGAATAATATGCAACCACAGTTTATTGTTCTAATGATTTCAAAATTAATCTTTGCAATGAAAGTTGGAAGATATTAATAGGAAAAAGTTCTATATTAATAAAAACATTAGTACAGATGAAATTAATGGTTGAAAGTTTCCTTTCTATCAACAGGTGTGTACAATCCTTCTCAATGTCATGAGCAGAGTAAGAAAGCCATACAAATGTTAAGGATTAGACCTCATTATTTACTGGTGAAGTAATTGCATTTGTGGAAGTTTTTTTTTTAATTTCAAGAGTCTGTTAATTGACAGATACGTTATACGTATTACATAAATAATATTTTAAAAGTTCTAGCAACTTTTCATTCTATATGTACATGTGTTTGCTTGTAATTCAACATTAGTAAATGAACATTTAATTATATACTTGATAATAAACAGGAAAATATGAAATATCTGGGGAGAAAAATCTTAGAAAATTTGAGTGCAATTTTATGGAAAATGTTACAAAATTTAGGTAAGAGTTATGACAGAAAGCTTAAGTAATTAGAAAAATGGAATGTTTATATTTGGAAGGCTTAATATTTAAAAGATGTTGATTCTCCCTAAATGAGATTAGAGATGCAATACAATGTGTATGTCAATCAAATCCTAAAAGAAATGTATGTGAGACCATTTATTTATGTGGATAACTTGACGAGCTGTTTTGCTTCCAAAGCAAATGAATAAGAACAAATGTATTCTAGAAAAATAAGGAGACTGAGAATCTTTATTTAAAGGAAATAAATTTTCTCCTGAAATTATAACAACTAAGCTTGTGGTATTCCTGTTGAGCAAGGCCAACTGCAAACACTACAACTCGGAAGCCAAACCATGTTTATATATGTGCAGATGAACCCTTGACTTATGACATGAGTAGCACTTTATTTCATGAAGGGAAATATAGTCTTTTCAATAAACAATGCTGATGAAATTGGCTTACAAAATGGAAAACTGAAATCAACTCTCTACCTCAATTCTATAAACATTGCCGTATATTGCTTAAAGACCTAAATAAGAGACCAAAAATAACATAAAGACCTTAGATAATACGTAAGAAAACATCTTCATCTGAAATAAAGACAATATTTGTACTAAACCTACAAAAGTATAATTATATTAAAATGATAACTTCAGGGCTAGGGCATGTCTTAAGTAGTAGAGCATTTGCCAAGCAAGGAGAAGGATCTGAATTCAATCCATGGTATTAACAACAAAAAACCCCCCCAAAACCCCCCAAAAATGACATCACAGATATCATGTATGAAAAGACAATATTAAAAGCTGGGCCACTGAACCATTCATCTGACAAGTAGCAAGTGGGAAAATTATGTAAAAAATCATATTCATCCTCAAGAATGATAGACATTAATTAAATAAGAGTATAAAAGTATGATTTTTCCAAAGTGCCTGTAAGGTGATGAAAACATTTTCAATTTCAGTGACAATTAGAACAATGAATGTTGGCAAACCACAATACCAGGCTGAATATGAAAACATTTTAAAAGGTGGGCAGTACAAGTTTGGTAAACTGTTTCATTCACTGATTCTTGGAGTGTGAATTGGCACGATCACTTGAGAAAAGTTTGACATTATATGCCAAGGTTGAAAATTCACGAGGTGCCTACGATCCAGTCTTTCTATAGTAACTGTATATTCTAAAACAAGCTAGGACATGTGCACCACAAGTGTGTAATAAGCTTTTCCACACTAATCCAGTCTGCATTCTAGCTGTGCTCCAGGAACAGAGTGATTAAATGAGCTTTAGTGTGTTCACAACAAATGATTCCATATGGAAAATTAGATAGTCAGCAACTACATGCAGTAACACAGAAATTCTAAACACAATAAGTCATGAAATATGTATATATATATTTATGTATAGGTTATGTATATTATATTCATTTATATAAGATTTAAGGATCCTTGAAAAAACAAGGATGATTATGACTCTAATTAGCAGAATGTTTTTCCATACTGGGTGAGAAAATGGTTAAAATTAGGGAAAGATTGGCACAAGGCATCTGGGCTCTCTTTCTTGATCTGAGTTCTGTTTTCCCTTTGAGGAAATCCATTACATTCTTCATATGTATTCATATATATGTGTATGCATATACACACATACATTCCATATTGTGAAGGTATCTCTATGTATATAACAAAGTATATATATATCTATATATATCTATATATATATATACACACACATTCCATATTATAAGGACATATAGTAAATAGTTTATATTGTAACTATATATACTTATATAATTAGATAATATGTGTTTTATTGTATAACATGCAATCTATTATACATATTATATAAATTTCATATAAAATTATTATGGGTAGATAGATTATATAATCCTATAAAATATCTGAACAAGAAAAAAGGAGACAGATGGAAGAAGAGAGGATGAAGGAGAAAAGAAAAAAAGGGAGATTGAGTCAATCCATGCAAAGGTCAGGTCTATCTTCAACTAGTGTTTCTATCTAAGGTGCTGGGATGTGTTTGCTGATGGGACATGTGTAGTTATTCTGGATACTTCCCTCTGCAGTGTGTAGAGACCCATGCTCCAAATTACCAATGCCATGAAAATATAAAATGCCGCATTTCATGTTGAACTCAACCTTTCACCTCTGATCTAGATAAACTCTAAGCCTTCCAACCCTTGGGTTTGAGAACTATGAGATTCCCCTGTGCCTCCACAAAGAACTGCTGATGGTTTGTCTCTCAGGCAGAGGAACCTGATCTTATTCCCTGACTCCAACTCAGAATGTCCCAGACCTCTCCTTGCCGTGGCAGTCTAGTAACTGACTAAATTCCATCACACGTCTCTCCCTCTCTCTCCCCTTTCTTTCTAATGTTTCTTTCCTTTTACAGCACGGAGTCCTTGCCCTGCTTTGTGGCTGTGTGTAGCTCAGCAGGCTTGACGGAGATATGAAACATCTCATCCTTTCTAGGATTTTGACTTGTTTACTGGCCAGGATGAGGACAGCAACCTCTCTGCCTCCTCGAATTCCAAGTTTAAGGAGGAATTTATCTTTCAGTGACTCCAGAGAACTGAATTTTAAAACACTTGAACATAAAGTTAACCATTGTCTCACTAATATAATTTTGAAGTCAACTGGAGTCAAGGACATGTGAGCAAGATGGTAGGGTTCCTTGTTCTGGAACTTCCAGGATTGAGGTCAATTACTGAGCACAATTCCTGCCCAAACCTCAGCTGATCACATCAATCTAGTGAGTTCTTGAGTGACCATGTTCCTAATACACAGGTAATATAAAATTTCTCTAAGGCCATTCTGAGTTAGACCTAGATGCATTTTTATTTTTAGCATTTGATTCCAGCTATCACGAAAATGATAATAATATGCTGATTATTGAGTCACTGTGTATCAGACACTGTGTTAGACATTTGCTTTATGCTATTCAATTCTACCTACATTTGTTATTTCTTTACAGATCAAGAAACAAGACCCCCCAAAACTGGAGTGTGTCGAGTTTTATACTGCAATGGGTGTAGCTTCCTGTAGAAGTAACTCAAGGCCTTCCCTTCCCTGATTCCTGCTCATCAGCTTCAGAATCTTTCCCAGACATGCAAGTTATTTGGCTCTCCCATTACTAGAAACCAAACTTATTTGGCCCATACAAGTAGTTCCTGGACTACTCAACCATCTGGTCTGATAAGTCCAATTCATCTATTATTTAAAAAAAATCATTCTTCCTGTTTCCTGGATATTTACCTGCCTTCTCCAATCTTGTGGAAAAGAGTCTATCATGTAGAATTCTAGCTTTGCTTCCTCCCATCATTAAACCCAAGGATGAGTGAAAGATAGAGTAGTAAGCATCCAGTCCAACAGGGAATTTTGTGAACCAGAGCAAGTATGGAAGGGGAATGACCAAAAGCTCAAGAGCATTTCCTTGGCATAAATACACAGAAGTGGATAAAGTCAGGGACAGGGTGGTATGGTGACCATTTCTGCATAGTTCAATCTGTAGCACGTATATGTACACATGTTGTTAGGTACAGATTATGTACAGATGTAAATGACACAGGCTGTTCTAAATGGTCTACCATGGAGTGAACACTAAGCGTTCTCTTTAACCTCAAACAGAAAATCATATGATTATATCTTAGAGGTTTAACCAAGTCTGAAACATTGTCTTCAACAGAAATCAAAACCAAGTCCAGATAGGGCTGTCACAAAGCCTAGGAGAGAACAAGATGATGGGAATAGAAGCCTAAAATTATTGTGTGTCCTTCAGAACCTACTGAGGCTCAAATGCAATCGCCCCATGAGTCTCTCTGGTTTTAGTCCCAGTAATTACCTCTATTTAATCAACTTGAAAAATGAAAAGGAGTATTTCACTCCAGGTCTATGGCTTGAGATGACTCCTGTCAATGGTGTTTCTTATTTGCTTTACCATGTCGTCATTTTTTCCAGTCTCCCCCCAGAGAATGTCCCACACCAAAATGTAAGCTCAGAGAATGTTTCTCTTCTTACAGTTGAGCACTTTGGAGTTTCCGTGCATGGGCGCGGCTCCACCCCTTCCCACTCCATCCCAAATTGAGTTTGAGGCTTTTTTGTTTTCACTCTTGCATAACATGAAAATGAGTGAACACATTTTACTCAAAATTTCCAACTCCAAATCATCTAAGTGGTGTGAAAAATCCTGGAAAATCTCAGAGCAAAAGAGGACACTAGGAAAAATCAGGACAAGTGGAAATAGCAGTGAAGAATGTAACCTCATGTCTGTGTCAACACAATCAATACTTGCTAAAGAGGTCTTGTCTCCGGAGAGGCCCAGCTGCTCAGGCAGACCCCTGGGCTCACCTCTGCTCCTCGGTCAGGGCCAGGAATCCCTTGGCACCGTCCTGCCTCTGCCACGCCTCCTCTTGTCCTGAAAACACTCTAGGCCCAGTGTCTCCAGCCCATAATATGGTAAAGACCCCATGAAAATGATACCCTCCCACGAAGAACTGGCTGTCAAGGAGAAGAGAAAACTGGAAAATTGAAATTAATATGGTCAATTTACTATGCACAAAACAGAACAGCATGTTAACAAACAAATTAGAACTGCATGGACATATCTACATAGATAATTATGCACACAAGCATGCATGTGTATGAATATATAGTGTGGTCTATAAACCAATCTATGTGTATACAAACTGGTTAATTAAAATATGGGTAGGTTTTAATGTGTTTGATAGTGTGTGGTTAGGAGTTCTGAAGTTTGGTTTTAGAACAGTCCTGCAGAGCAGGCAAAATTCTCACTTTGGTATTCCTCCATTCAAGTGAATAAACTTGCTAAGTACATGTCTATTGAAGAAAGGTAAACAGTCTTTTCTGTTCATTTTTATTTTTTAAAGCTGGCCACTAACTATTTTTGCTACCTCACAAAAGCTTAAAACAGCATAATTTTTGAGTTAATTTGTACTTATGAATACTATAGACATGGGAAACATTTATGGAGGTATTTAAATGGAAACTAATGCAATGGTAATGATTTCCTACAAATTTAAAATCTGAATAAAGAAGCAATATTTCACAAGCAGGAATACAAGAAATTGAGTGATAGTACTCAAATGGATGCTAGTCAGGATTTCTTCATGGTAGACAAATATGCAAATGGATGATAGTTTTAGTTAAACAGCCCAGAAGGATGCTTTGAGCACTTACACAGTTGTTCTCAGAATGCTGGGAGAACCACAGTATCCCAGAGTCCCTGACATCAACCCACCGCCAAGTAGCACTATGCAGGCATCACTATAGACTGCAGGGGGAAGGCCAGGCCTACCCCAAGAGGAAGAAGCTGTCATCTGCCCCACGTATTAGCAGACTCAGGCAGGGCCTTGGCACTTGCATGAAGAGCATTTGTTCTTCAAAGAAGAAAAGCAAATATGAAAGGGAAAGTAGGCAGTAGATGATCTGTCTCCTGTGCAGTCAGGCAGTCAGGTATAGGCTCTGGGTTTTAGTATTTATTTTGAAGAAGTAATACATTTTTTTTGAATTGGCATACAACAGCATCTTCTGTCCTTAGTGAATTCTTTAGGATTATGCTTACAAATACATAAAACAACAAAATGCCAGAAGCCTTTACTAAAAAGAAATGTATGCTATATATATTTGTGTATTAATCCATGTGTTCATGTATGTAGAGTAGGTCGATAAATTGATGATAGAAATGGATGATTGATGGATAGATGGTTATAGTATTGGCTTCATTTGTACAGTTTTGATTAAATAAATGTAAATGTAAATACCTTACATAAACCACTAAAGAGAGGAAGGATTTGTTTAGCTCCTAATCTGGAGGTATCAGTTTCTGCTTGCTTGGTTCTAGGATCTTGGGAAAAACATGAGGGTGGGGGGAGGCAATGTGGCAGAGTTTCTTCACAGCAGGCAGGAAATGAGAGAGAGAGAGAGACAGAGAGACAGAGAGAGAGAGAGACAGACAGACAGAGACAGAGACACCAGGGAAAATACCAAATACCAAGATACAAAGGACCAAATTGTTCCAATAAGTCTCCCTCTTCTTCCAGTATCCAGAACCTTGCAGGATAGCGCCCCCATCTGGGGGCCTAGTCTTTAACACATAATTATGTGAGATACTTCATATTCAATGCTGTTTATTTATTTGTGTATTGTTTACCAATTACATCAAAAAGTGAATAGCTTAGGGCGAGTATGATAGCCCCCAGATTACCAGAGATTTAATCTAACCCTCTTTTTATTTCCCCTTCTGCATTACATGTCCATCTTTAAGTGTGCTTTCTGTCCATGTGCTATTCGCTGGAATCCACCCATTTTGCCTACATTCTACAGTGCCAGAAAGGAGAAGGTGCTCAGCTGAGTTGTCCTAGAGCTTTCTGGGAAGTTCTGCCCACTTGCATCTCATTGTCTATCTACAGCTGCTGTGTAACCTGAAAAATATAATATGAGAATGTAATCTGAGAAATGTAATCTCTTCTCAGTATATTTCCACACTGAAGTCAGAAGTAGCTTAGGAAATAAAAAAGATTGATTCTTCCATAACCAAATCTTTTCTACATTTGTTCTTCACAGATAACATTCAAACCAGAACTTAAGTGGTTGATATAATTTGGAAGTAAGAGACAAAATGTCCTTATTGTTCCAAAAATACAATTCTGGCCAGCAGTTATTTATTGATTTACAGTGTACAAAGAATCACAAATAAATGATCTATTAATTCCAGCTAGCATTCATAAGTATTTTGTAGATATTATCAAAGAATGAAAGAAGTTTAGAAAATTTAATAAGTTTTTCAAGCCAGTCAGTAAATGAGATAAGATTTAACCCAATTTGATGGACACCAAGCCCTACTTTCTTTTATCTAAACATTGATAATAAACATTTAATTTTCCCTAATTATTTTTAGCTAGACAATTAGGATTTTGTGTATATGCCATCCTTTATTCTAGCAATGGATTTCTTTTTAAAGCGGTTAAAAATCAAAATGATTTAACATAGGCTGGAGAGAGACAGAAAAGCAAAGAAAGGAAAGAAAATAACTCACCTTACTTAAATACTAACTAAATGCATGGTCCTATGTGTTCTTCCCTCTGCTCCCAGCAACTCCACTGAGTCAGGAAGTCTATTTCACAGATGAGCAACCTGAGATCAAGAAAGTCATGAACATGTTGTGAGCTCATTCTCTCAGGTGACAGATAGGGGACTTAAATGCCATTCTTTTGAAGTTTATACCTGGACTTTGATTTTATTTATATCTCAAAATATTTGAAAGGCTGTTTCTTGGTCACTTCTTCATATAGAGATTATCAGAAATAATCTCTATGTGAATAATTAGAAATATGTTTCAGACAATAATTAGAAATATGTTTCATTAGAAAATAATTAGAAATATGTTTCAGACACCACTTAACTGAGGTATAATTTTTTTTAACTTTAAATTTTTTTATTTTTAAGTTTTTTATTTTACACCTGTTTTATTTTGATTTATATGTTTATTTATTGTAAAAATGTTGTTCGCTAAAACTAGGAGTCTATGTGATGCATACTATTTCATTTGATTATTATTTTATTAGCATATATTAGTTATACCAAGGGAGGGAGAAATTTCATTGTTATATCTCCATACATATTTACATATATTCCAATCAGTCCCATCCCTTTCATCACTCTTCCTGCTCTCTAAAAAAAGCACCCCCAAATTTATGCATCAACTGAGTATTGCAACAATTTTTCAAAGCTTTAGACAAAGTGATAGATATCCAAAGAACGAGTAGTATAGAATCACACAATTAGAGATAATAATTCATAAACACACATGTTTTATAGTCTATGCATGTCCATAACATATCTTCTCAACGGCTGCAGATGAAAACAACTTTGGCATAGCCTAACAATTAAAAAATTTAACTATTGATTGATTATCCTTTAAGAGAGGGGAAGCACGTGAAAGCTATAAAGAAGCTAAAGTCTGCCTCTAGGACAATCGTTAAGGCATGTGATGGTTTTAATGACTTCCAGATCATTAAATAAAAAAAGCAAAGAAATGGTTCTCTCTTGAGAATCGTTCAAGCAGCAGTTTTCAACAGGGGCTGATTTTGTACCCGGGGGACATTAGGTAATGTCTGGAGACATTTTTGTTTGTCACAATTGGGAGTGCTACTGGAATCAAATGAGGGAGAGGCCAGGACGCTGAATACCCCCACAAAGCACAGGACGGCCCCCACAACAATGATTTATCCAGTCCCCAAATGTCAATAGTGCTGATTTTAATTTGAGGTTGAGAAACGCCAAATTAAAATAATCTGTTGGAGTTTTAATGTGTGTCCCCCTGCGTCCTCTCCCCTTCAAGCTTTGGAACTGCATGCAGAGAGCTTAAGGATAGAAGTTTGGGAACTTCCATGCTGGAGGAGGTCTCGTTTCCCAATAGTTTCAATACAAAAGTCCCTGCATGCCTGAATTTGTACATGCAGGCAAGGGTGGTTGGACCTCTTTGGAAACTGGCACCTTCTACAGTTCAGACACTTCTTTAGACGTGGAGGATGATGTCTAAAGGCGGTCCTTTCTGTGTTTTCCGGTGGTTGGAAAACATTTCACTGTAGTCACATTCATATTGGTTTTATGCATAGACTCCGATGTGCACTGCAATTTTGATCCAGGTATATATAACCTTTGGAGAATTCAGTCCCAAAGGCCACATGCGAATGAACACAGAAGAGGATGATGGTCAAATCTCCCATATCTGCCCTTAACTTTCTGTTTTTGTTCCTACACTGCTGCCCCAGTCCTAGAATGTCTTGATTGAATGAAGGTGAGGGAAAGAGGACACCAGATTAGTATAAAGTACATGGAGTGCAAAATAAGGCTAGCTAAATTTAACTGTATACCACCTATCAACTGTCTCTGAATCTTGGACAATTTAAAAATTCTTCTAAATGCCACAGTTATTACCCACAAAATGCTCAAAGAATTTACTTACCTCACAGGGTTGTGGTAAGGTTGAAATAAGATAAAATAACTTTAACATTATTTCATAATTTCCAAAGTATTACTCAAAAAAGATGAACATCTTCATAGGGTATTTAGAAAGACAATTGGAAGCCAGGTTAAACCAGCTATATGTGTTTGTGAATATTTGTCCTAGTGACCAAAGTCAATTTTATGTACCATGACACATGGTTCATAGTCTGCCCTTCCTCAAACCAAGGAGCAGAACTATTTTGTGAAATTTGTTTGTTTAAACAATTTCTCCTTTTTTGCAGAGTGGGTGGCTAAAGAGAACAAAATAACCTTTTCTTCAAACAAACAAATGCAAGAAATACTGAATTCTGGCTGACAGAGTTTGGTAAACAATGGCCAGTTTCAGATATTGATGGCCTTGGTGTCCAAATTGAGTGTGAGTGGCGCCTTTAGGTTTTCTTGACAGATGAAAATTTGTGAAGTGAGAAACACCAGACTGACTTTGGCTCTGTACTGCCAAACACAAGAGGACAACTATCTAAATGGGAAAGACGCCCTCTTCCAGGAGGCTGGGCAGGCCTTCCAGGGCACTCTTTCAGGTCTAGATTCTCCAGTGCTTCATCAGAGTGGAGATTTCCATGAAGGCTTGATTCGTGTCCATGGTCTCTTGGGTCTGTTTCAGAGTTACAGAACACACAGCATCAGAGGAGGGATAACATTTGAAGTGGACAACAGGCTGGAAAGAATAACCTCAAATTAGGGTTTTGAGATTGTTTTTTCTCCTTGCTCCCTTCTACCCTCTCACGTTAGTTTCTTATAAATTCCAATGCTGTCTTAATGTTGGTTTTTATGTCAGCATTCCCCACAGGGTTTTTTTAGATTGTGTGGGCTCCCAGCGGATCATCTGAACCGCAGTGCTTTGCAGGTAATGTCTATAATGTGCTATTGTTTGGTAAGATGGACGGGAGAGAGGAGGAAAGAAGGATGAAAGCGGGGAGGGAAAAGCACAGGGAGAGAGAAAAAGAGGCACAAATCTTGAGTTAACAACAACAAAATATGATTCTTGAACTTGATGAAGTTCATCAGGTGAATTTCCTTACAAGAATTGCCTCTTTACATGGCAGCACGAAACAGATTGTGGCTCTTCAGTGGACGCCCAGTGGTTGCCCAGTAGCTTGGTCTCATCCATCTTGGCCTCAACTTCTTAGACCCTCCCCAGTCTCCTCAGGAGCCAGTCTTCCTCTGTTCCTTGCTCATTGGCGCTCCGTTCCATCTTCCCAACACCCATGTGCCCATCTATCTCCTGCACTGTCTCTGCCATCTGGCAGGAAATCCTGAATGGGTAGTCCAGCTCCTGGTAACAGGAGAGATGCCCCTACTCCCTCATCTTTCTGAGATACACCTTGGTGCCAATCCCAGGCCTCTGGAGCCCAGGAGAGAGAGAGCCCTGCTCCTCAGAAAGGGAACCAGAAGGTCATGTTTTCAAATAAGGGCCCTCAAGAGGAAAGACTTACCAAATGCTGGTGGGGCATGCCCAAAGCCACAACTGAAGCCAGAATGTAGAATAAAACTGCATTCACAAATTTTAGTTCTCCTTGGGCTTATGCAAGGCAGTGATCATATTGTTCACTAACTGTCCACTCGCCCTCATGAGAGACTGTCCTGGACCTGCTCCTCACGGCTTCTGTCTTGCCTACTTTGACCATTTCTCTCTCTGTGTTAGCAAAAAATGCTCCATTGTGAAATGATTGGTATATTGGGCTTCAATATAATATTCCCTCTGGAATATTCCTTCAATGTGATAGCTGAAAAACTATTGCTATAAGCCAGGCACCAGTGGCTCATACTTGTAATTCTAGCTGCTTAGAAGGCTGAAATCTGAGGATATCAGTTTTAAGCTAGCCTGGGCAGGAAAGTCTGTGAGACTCTTATCTTTAATTAATGACCAAAAGCCTTGAGTAGAGCTGTGGCTTAAGTGGTAGAGTGCTAGCCTTGAGCAAAAAAGCCGAGGGACAGTGCCCAGGCCTTGAGTTTGAACCCCAGGACATCAAAACAAACAAAACAAAAACTATGGTCATACACCATACTGGCATTTCAATTGAAGCAAATGATCTAACTCCCCTAAATTTCTATTGATATAACTATGAAGGGAGATGAACTGGTCATATGAATTGAAAACTAGATAAGTTCTCTGTGGGGAGTTGTATTTCAGTTGTGGTGGTTTCTGATGGGCACAGACTTTCATGTCCAGGATCTTTTCCCTTCAGCAATTATGGTCTACCACTGGGCAACCAGAATTATCTTGAAAGTTGTCAGAGGCCATGCTAGAAGTATATAAATTCACCTAAAGGCAGGACTTCAGTCTATACTAATTTTTAATGTAGACTAGGCTAGCAAAACAGAACAGTCAGTATAATATATAACTCAATTTAAGAGGATTATCATATTATTATTACTTGTTGTATTGGTGGAGACAGAATGTAGGACCTAATGCATTCTAGCCAAGCACTCTACCACTAATCTGTATCATCAGCTCTGGAAGTTTATGTATAAATCATTTTCTAGCTCAGGATGGCTGCCAGCCTGTGTGCCTGGCACAGATTCAAGGATAGTAGTTGCTCTAGATCTGCTCCCATTATTTGAACAGAATGACACTAAAGGATCGTGACTCTGGTTAGCTTTCAAGAAACACACACACACACACACACACACACACACAAGAACCAATGGGTCATTGCTAAGAATGGCACTCATATCTTCTTTGGCCATAGCTCAGGCTTGCATGAGGTTGCACCTCATGCAAGGGACTCTGGGACATGTAGTCTTATTTTGTGCCCAGGAAAAGTAGGAAGTGGGGTGCATTGTACAGCTAGTATTCCTTACCACAATAAGCAAATCTCTGACCATCAGCTAGGAAGTAAGGTCAACCCCTGGATTCTCATTGCCACAGTGAACATAACTCTTCCTTTGTCAGGTCTATGATCTTTGGCGTTGGCCTTGCAATCATACAGGAAACCAAAGCTTTCTTTAGTTTCAAAGGCTGTGAGAGAAAACACTGGTTATAGATCCAGGATGTTTCTGAGCTGGTGATTGCACAGGGAGATTGACATTCTTCTAGAAATTTACTCTTTGCAAATGTAACTTATAATGCTCTAAAAGTTATCATTGCTGGGCTGGGAAGGTGGCTCAATGGTAGAGCGTTTGCCTTGCATGCCTGAGGCCCTGGGTTCGATTCCTCAGCACCACATAAGCAAAAAGAAAAAAAGCCGGAAGTGGCGCTGTGGCCTAAGTGGTAGAGCTCTAGCCTTGAGCTAGAGGGACAGCGCCCAGGCCCAGAGTTCAGGCCCCACGACCGGACCCAAAATAAATAAAATAAAATAAAAGTTATCATTGCTATTTTGCAAGCCATTTCTGAAGGTCAAGGAGGTCAAATCTGAGTTCCAAAGGAAAATTTTGTGTTGGTAATTGAAAAACATTCAAGGAATAATTGTAATCACTGTAATGGTTATACAAAGTAATGTACTCAAAAACAGAGAGCTTTAAAAAAAAATCTGCTTGGACTTGAATATTTTTCAGTCTTTTTTTTTTCTATTTTCATTCTGAAAAGGAAGATGTAAGTGGAAAATGTTATTAGCATCTGCGTAAGGCCCCCCGCTACTCCTGAACACCCTCATTAATCACTGAGCTGCACCTCTCTCCCTGCAGGTTTTGAGGAACATTGACTCATCATAAGTTACACGGCAATCAGGAGAGAAACCACCGGATTTTTGAATTTGCAAACTTTCCTTGCTTAAGACATTCTTTGCTTCTGGAATGTAAGTCTACTCTAAGTGAATATGCATGTGTTTATGAAAGAAAAGTAGTGGAAGGAAAATGCATTGAAATGAAGAAGTGATATTTATGTTTAGGATTTCCTGTCCTTCTCAGTTGGGGGTTTAGTTTTAAGCACCTTTGCCCCAAGGGAAGGAAGTTTCTAGAGAGCTGCTGTGGGGCTATCTCATTGTTTGCACTGTACTTCTTACTTGGAAGTACACAGAATCACATACTCTTCCATACCTTTCACTTAGAATGTTCTGGAAAGAAAAGAGAGAGAGAGAGAAGAGGCAAAGGAGGCACTTAGGAATCAAGAGACAGAGATGGCGTGACTGTCTTCCGCTTCACAGGAGGCTTATCCTGTGTTCATTCTTTACTAGTCACAGTGTATGTCAAGTAAATTTGATTTTTTTAATTCACCTCAGCTGGTACTGAAGTTGCTGTTTGAGAGAAAAAAAATCAACAAAATACCTAAGAGAGGTTTGCAAAACTCTTCAAAGCTGGAGAAACAATGTGAAATACACGGGCAAATTGAAAAACAAAGTTATTGCCAATAAAAATCAATTAAAGGCTTATACTCTTCTTTTAGCTTTGCTCTTGTTGTTGTTTTTTTAATGAAACAGAAAGTTATGATTTCTTTTGTAGTAAAGATATGATTTCCTCTCTCCGAGAAAGGAAGTAACGTGGTTGATTCATTAACAACTGAGCTACATTCTCTACGCTTGTATCCAGATCTAGAACTGCGTGGCACAATGTGGGAATGTGTGAGGACGCCTCACTCACTTGGACCAACGCGCTGCTGGCCTCTGGCCTTGTTGGCTCAGGTGATTGGGAGTCACTCAGTTTGCTTCCACAGCTCACATGCTGCTTCCTCTCCTGTGAGGAGGTGCACAGTCTGGTTTGCTCTCTGGGGTCAGCAGCTGCAGGAAGAAGAAATGGAAACTCTCTTCATTGTCATCAGGGCTTTTTCTCTGCCAAAGAACAATTGATCCCTGAAACTGCTAGCACAAGAGAGAGGCTTTCCAAGGACAGCAGAAGGAAGAAACTAGCCCAGAAGATCAGCCTCCCTGGGGATAGGGAGTTGTCTAGAAGAGAGCAATAACAGAAGTGAGGGCAGGGGGATTGTGGGAGGAGCAGAATGTCCTGTGTTAGCCCTCAAGGATCAGAAATGCAAGGGAAGGCTGAGAACTTCAGTGAGAGACCTCTGCACATAGTAGGACTCTTTCTCTACTACAATGTGCTTATTTCCATGAGCAGTATTTCAACGGGGGAACTGGAAGAGCTTGACAGACAATGTACTAGTGGTCTACTGTATAAACTGACTTTACCCACAGGTAAAGAAGAAGGAATTGAATGATCAAATAGGAATCCTCAATGCAATGACTAACCATTTCATTCTAGAAGAAATACTATAGTATAACTCTTAGTACACGAAACGAAATAAAGCCAAAAGAAATGGCTGAGATCCAACATGAAATATTCTGAGAGAAGGTGATGGTAAAACGGAGATGGTAACATTTAGACAATTCACACACAATATGAAGTAATTACAGGATAGTAAAACACAGAAAATAAGAGAAGAAAGTTGAGTGACAACTGAGAATTTTCTAAGCTCATTGTCATAATGAGGTGGAGAGTGAGATGTTAGTTTTAGAGTTTGTTAGACGTGAATTTAAATTTTCTAGTTAATAAAAATTTCTTTATTAAAAAACTAAAACAATTATAACATAAAATCAGAACGAATTCTGAAGTCTCAAGTGTATGAATGGCTGACAATTTCTATTTGTTAAAAAAAAACTTTTCCAATTTTAAAACAAAGAGTTTAGACTAGGGGAGAGGAAATAGAGCAAGAATGTGAACAAAGAGGAAGGAAAGGGATGTAAGGGGAGGAGAGGAAAGGAGAGCAGAGGAAGAAAAAAGGGAGGGAAAGAGAGAGAGAAGGAGGGGGAGGGAAGGAAGGGAACAGATAGCAAGAGAGGGAGACAGAGGAGGGAGAAAGAAAAGGGAGAGAAGAATGGAGAGGGAAAAAGAAAAGAGGGAGGAGGAGAGAAAAGAAAGGGGAAAGGAGAGAGAGGGAGAAGGAGAGAGGGAGAAAGAGAAACAGGCTATTTTCTCCTACACTCCTTCTAAGTACCCTCCCAAGAATCTCAGGAGATCTATTGTACAGCATGGTGACTAGAGTTAATCACAACACATTATATTCTGTGAAGATTGTCAAATGGTATTTTCAAATGTTCTCAGTGACAACAAAGAATAAGTGCTATGTCTTGTGGATGGTTGGATCACCAGAATTTTATGTGCTGCAAATGGATCTCCAGTGTGCCAGTGTTTAGGGTGCTAGAAAGCCTAGAAAGCTTGGTGGGTGGGGATCAAGTAGAAGGTAAACAGGTCGTGGGGCCTCCAATCTCAAGCATGGATTAATATTTTCTCCGTGGGTGAGGTTAAGTCCTGTAATCAGGAGTTCTTACAGAGAAAGCTTGGCAGGCTTGATGCCTATTCCACCTCATGATCTCTTCCCCAGGCTTCTGCCACTGGATGTGAAACTGTCTGCAACAATGCTCTTACCAGAGTTAAGTAGGTGCCATTGCCTTGCCTGTGACCCTCTAGAAGAGTGAGCGATCACTCCATTTCCTTATGAAAGATCCAACTTAGAATATTTGTTGTATGAAAACAAAATGGACTGATAATTAGTATGTGAGATAATGGATATATGAATCAGTTTACTTTAACCATTCCAAAGCACAAACATACTTCCAGAGCACATGTTGCATATAATGAATACAATTAAAACCTTTTGACTGTAATTTAGAAAAGAAAGAAAGGGGGAGAGATACGGAAGAAAGGGAGGGAAGGAGAGAGGAAGGGAAGGAGGGAAGTAGGAAAGAAGAAAGGAAAGAAGGAAAAGAAAGAGGGGGAGGGAAGGAAGGAAAGAATAAAGAAAAAGAAAAAAAGGAGGGCGAGGAGAAAAAGAAAAAGGAGAAAGAAAAAAAATTGCACAAGCAGAATCTCAAGTCTCTTATTAGAATTCCTGGCATCTTACTATGAAATGTGATGCATGGATGATCACATAAGCACAGGTCTCCCAGGCGTATCCAGTCTCATTGAGGGTGTGTATCGCATTTTTCTTAACATTCTGACCTTCTTTATAATTTCACAATATCTCAAGTTAAATTGTCTTTCCGGGTATTCCTCTAGAGTCTAGAATATGGGCCAGGTGAAGGTTCTTTATGAAGTTAGGATTCGGGTATCCAGAATAGCAGCTCATGACTGAGTTAACCCTGCATTGTAATACAGCATGCGATTTCTAAGCTGCAGTAGGACGCAGCCTGACCAAGCATCACTCTTTGAAGAAGGGTCATGTGGTTGAGGACGGCCCTCAAGTGGTATGTAATACGCAAAATGAACTGTAGGCAAGGTATCTTTAGTCAGCATGCTAAATTGCATTCTGAAAGAGACTTAAAGAAGTGCAGTGAGTTCCCTTGAGCTTCATGAAGGCTAAGAGAAGCTCTGGTCCTTGCTCAGCTCTTAGAACATGGAGAAGGCCTTTGTCGGTAGGCCTCTTCTCCCAGATAGAACACTTTGGTCATCTATTGGACATTTTCACATTTGGTTTATGGCCTCCTTCCTCAGGTTTTTCTCTTCATGTGGCTAGGATTCATTTGGTCAAGGTGGCTATGATTAGGGCACCAGATTTGTTGTATGTTTTCTCACATTTGAGGGTATGATAGAAGAAAGCTTCACTAGGTATTGAAAACCCCGTATTGATGAAGTCTCTCTGACTTCTTATGCTGAGCCATCCTTATTTTGGTCACTGAGGAGGCATTTAGAGAAAGAAAACCTTTGTGTTTTGTATATTAGCAGAGAGGATTTAACCTCAGTGGGGAAGGGTAGTTTATTTGCCTTCTTGATACTGTAGACCTCCATGGCTTTATGAATGGAAAAACCTTCCTTCTGTATTTTATGTTAAACCTTTTATATTTAGAGCGAAATTTACATTTTCTATTTTTCATAAGAAGCATAGGATATCTTGTTTTGTGAGTTCCCATGTTAAAAACTTTTGGGGAGTTAATAGGGCTGGGAAGGTGGCTTAGTGGTAGAGTGCTTGCCTTGCATGCCTGAGGCCCTGGGTTCGATTCCTCAGCACCACATAAGCAGAAAAAGCCAGAAGTGGAGCCACAGAGTGCTAGTCTTGAGCTGAGGGACAGTGCCCAGGCCCAGTGTTCAGGCCCCATGACTGACCCCCCCCCCAAAAAAAAGAAATAGCTTTGAACACATTTAATCACTGAATTTATTTAGCCTATGCATGTGACACATCTATCAAAACAACTATACTTGTTATCTATGACTTTGGAGCTGTCAAAGCACTTCCTCCATGGGGTAGCTTTTATTTTCATCCCTGTGATATCAGGTTGGGTTGAGCAGGAAAGACAATCTTCTGTTTGCTTTAACGCCTGGGGAAAGTGAGAATCATGGAGGTGAAGCCATGTGCTAGGGAATGAGGAGCTGATGAGGGGCTGGAATGGATCTTTAGGTTTCCTAGGACAGCATGCTTTCTCTGCAGAACTGAATTACCTTGGGAAAGAATTTATGGAAATATTAAGAGCTGTTACTTGACAATGGAGGCTAAACATTACTAATCATTCAGCCATTTTCCATATAGGAGAGACCTCTGATCTTAGCCTGTGAGACCCCCGGTTCTTCCAAAACAGAGTCTAGCTTTGAGTCACAGCTCAGGTTGGTTAGCCAGAAATCATGGAACTTCTTGCCCCAGGACAATCACTCTGCTGTCTTGCTTGGCCTCAGGCACACCTAGCTTGTCTTTCCTGTTCTTTTGAATGGAGCCTTACGGGCTGAAAGCATCTAGGCATAGATCAGCCTGAGGTAGAAATATGACAGGATGGATATTGATACCCAGGAATGTTGGCTGGACAAAACTCATGTTTCAGGAAACACTGCAGACATGATCTGGTTTAGAAACTGAACTGATTTGGACATCCCGTGAAGGAAACAAACATTACTCATTTTTAAGTACTCAGTGAATATGCATATGCACATCTGTGCATGAGTCTGAGTGTTGTATATAGCCTGTGCATTCAGGCACATGTGTGAACACACCTATGTGCCAGACACGTGCACAAAGCTCTCTAATTCATTGTTTAAGTTCCTGTGGGAAATAGTCATTACCAACCTACTTTCAAGAGAAGAAAACTGAAATCTGGGAAAGCTAAAGGTCTCACGAGAGCACGCGTACTTGAGCATGACAGAGCTGGCATTAAACTCGGTTGTATCTATATCTGAAGCTTGGCTCCTAGCTACTTGGAGCTAAGCAAAAGGCATTAGAGAATCAAAGTTGGGTTAACAGTGAGGAGAAACCTGGAGAGCTCTCTGTTGAGACAATGGCTTTGAACTTAACAATTTTTTCAGGTTTGGCAAGCCTGAGTGATGCTGGAAGAGTTGGAAGAATAAATATCAGGTAGGAAATCCAGAGAAAATGGTTTTTAAAAAAAGCTATTTTATAGCCACGTCGAAGGCACTTGTGCACTGGTATCTATTTCTCTACTTAACAGCACACATTTAGGCAGATTGTTAAACATTATCCTATTAAAGCTAAAGAATCGCCCTGTAGGGCTAAAGTTTTATACATTTTCTCGTTCCCATAAGTTACAAGGGAAGTTTAAGAATTGTCCATTACTCGATGAAAATTGCCAAAGGGAAAAATATAGAGGCATTTTTTTGGCTTTTTGTTTGGAAATCGGCCTGGAACTAAGAAGACTACACAATGAAATACATTTGCTTCAGATGGACTTCGGATGTTAGAACTAAAACCCAGGCTGGAGGTCCCTGGACCCATCCCCTGCCCAGGGAAAGACCCAATAAAGGATTTAGGTCTTCCTATTGCAATATTCTCAGCCACAAGTGATTCTTCACTCCCCGCTCCCCCCAAATTCAGGTATATTTGGCAACATCTGGAGACATTCCTGCTAGTTACAAGAGGAGAGAGATAGTGGCATCTAGTGGGTACAGGCCAGGGATGCTGATAAAGAGTTGACAGGGCAGTTCTTCTATAACAAAGTTCCATCTATCCGCAAACATCAGGTTGGTCAATGTTAAGATACTCTGCCTCCCTGAAAGAAAAAAATAACACCAAAGACTCACCCTTACAGTAGGAGGTGCCTCTAATTCTCGGCTCTATTACCTTTCTGTTGTAATGGAATAACAGGAGCAGAGGAGATGACCAGGCTAAGACCAGACGTGAAATGCAATATGTGTTTTCCAAGTGGGCCTCAGCCTGACCCCTGATCAATCTCCACGTGTTCCTGCCACACAATAAAAATTTAACTCTACACTAAATTGCTCTTCTCCACCACGGCCCACGTCTAACCACTGCCACTTACGGTGCACTTGAGTTTCTGAGCAATATATCTGTGCATGATGCATATCTTAAAAACTAATGATATTCTGGCCAGTGAGCTCCTGGTCACAGCCTACTGCCGGAAATTAATAACTTCTCCGAACAGCTGCTCTAACCACTGACTTCCAGAGATAATATTGTAATATTAAACTGCAGATTACTCTCTTTGAGGGAAAATAATCTCTTTAAAATTGATTGTCCATTCTCTGGTTTTAAATAAGAAAATGGGTATTTGGAGGTAACTGGCAATAGAACTGATTACCTCTCATGGTCTCCATGTCAATAGAACGATGTTTCAGGGTTTTTAATATGTCTAACAGGTTCCGAGATTGAAAGGAAAAGAAGCACAATTAATCATCAGCATGAGATCCACCCAAGGGTTAGTGTGCGGGTTTGGTAACTGTGCCTATGGGTCTTAGCTACACTCTTGGGAGAATCTCTCTCTCGTTCATCTGCTGCTTCCAGATAGGAGAAAGCTGGGAGTCTGTTAAAGATAAAGGTTGGGCCTAGCACCAGTGTTTCCCAGTGGCTGGAGGCACCTTTAAGGCATTCCATAGGCCTCTTAACCACAATCTGAGGCAACTCTCCAGAGCTGGTGAGCAAGATGTTAGGTTCGCCATAGCAAGTAACCCTCTCCCCGTGGCTAGCCCCACTGGATGGGTTATCCACACCAGGAGAGTCACAGACAGCAACCGAGTGGGAAAGAGCCTTGCCCCGAGAGTCAGTACATCCTCCTAGCTCTGATGTTAGTCGTTCCTCATGGTCCAGTGAAAAGGCTTTTGCAGGTGGTACAGAGCTGTGCCACCTATATTAAAGAAAGAACTTCAAACTGGTCCTGAGCATCACTTCACAAATCCAAGGTGGAGGGAACGACACAGGCCTGAGATGGGAAAGAGATGGAGGGAGTAGAGATGGAGTTTGCTCAGGAGATAGCAACAGAGGTCAGATAAGGCATTCTGTGGTACGTGTAGGAGAGGACTGAGTGTCACATTTGAAAAAAGGAGCAGAAGTAAAGCAGTAGAAAGGAGTCTGGAATTCATGTCACCTTTGCCTGGATTTCTTATTTCTGTGTCAGTAATACTCACCTGGATGGGAGAATCCTCAAGAACAGAACATACTTTGTCACCCTCCCCATGGGCCATGACTGAAGCTGACATGGGGGTACAGAAGCTACTGTTACCTTGGTAAAGGGTTGTTCTCGGGGAGTCCCTGGCCTGCCACTGACTCTGTGCTCCCTGGGCTCCATGTTCCCCACAGGATCAATCGCTGGCATCAAGTTAGATTCTGGGGTGAAGCAGCAAATGAGTGGGCCAAGGGAGAGTCCCCTCATTTGTTTTATTTCTATAGACCTTAGACTATTTTCCTTATCCTCAGTGTGAATTGAGAAACGAGGTTTCTCTGTGAGCCCAGGGGTACACACAGGCATGCTTGGGTTGGTACATGCCCAAATGAAGGAGGTGCTGTCTTCTGTAGTCTATTTCTAGGGCAGTATCTGTACCCAGTATTATCACAGCTGACACTCATGGGTAGTTTTGTGTGTGTGTGTGTGTGTGTGTGTGTGTGTGTGTGTGTGTGTGTGTGTGTGTGTGGCTACACTAGGGATAGATAAAGACAGATAAGGAAAGAAGATTGGGGTCCCCAAACTGATGTGGGAAAGCTTTACTGCTTGAATGTTTCTGTTTCTGTGTATCCTGAGGAGGTTTTTCTACTCAGAAACAGGAGTTTCTTAACAGGGACTGGAAACCTACTTTGTAAGAATGTTGTGAGAATGAAATAAGATCATGTGTGTAAATAATGCACCATGCCTGCTCTTCAGGACGTTACTTAGGTAGCCAAGTGATAAACAAGGAGCACCCCAGGGCCTTCGCTCAACTCACTTAGTCCAACAGTTGCTATCCAAGTAGAACACAAAGCCAAACTAACCATAGAACCCCCTAAGTGTTTACTGCCATTAGACTCCATTGATAGACTATATATTCACATTGCCTGGGTACCTCTTAGAACTGTGTGTCCCTGAGTCCTCAGCTAGTGGCACAGTACCTAAAGGAACAAATTATGAAATTACATTGAAAATCCAGATATTTTTAGAGGATGGGACATATCTGGGGATTTGCTGCACACCACCACACTGTGACTTTACAATCTGGAGGAAATGACCTGTGATTCTGTGGTTGAACCTCTTACTGGGTCCTTGGTAGGATTCCGGTGTCGTTGCCAGACCCTAACATCTGGCACCTGACCTTTCCCTTCTAGAACCCGGTTCCCTCATCCCCATAGTTTCTTTCTGGTCTTGCAAGATGTGTTTCAGTGTCTTTTTACAGAAACATGCTGGGCTAAAGTACTTACAGATATAAAGCTGTCAGAGCTAGCAGAAAAATACAAACCCTACAAACCCTACGAACAACTGGATTAGGTCGTTTGGCTTTTCCTGCATCTCAAACCTCCTTAAGAGCCTGCTAAAATTACAAGTGTGCAACCTGGAAAACTGAACCAGTTCAGACAACTCTGGGTATGGATGCAGAGATTTTGTGTCTCTCCTAAAATTCTTCTAAGACCCTCACAATAAGAACTCTTTGGTCTACACTCCCACCAACAATGCAGTAGGGTTCCCTTATGGCCACATAGAAGAAGAGATAATAATGGCAAAGAAACGCATGAGGAAATGTTCCTCATCCCTGGATGTAAAGGAAATGCAAATAAAAACAACCTTACCCCAGTCAGAGTGTCCCACATCCTAAATTCAGCAAAAGACAAACGCTGGTGGAGAAAGAGGAATCCTACTGCATTGTTGATGGGAATGTAAACTAATACAACCACTCTGGAGAGCAGTCTGTAGGTATCTCAGAAAACTAAATATCGCCTTCTCTACAACCCAGCCATACCACTCCTAGGCATCTATCCTGAACAACAGAAACCAGGATACAAGGACACATGCACCTCCATGTTCATCACAACACTGTTCACAATAGCCAAGATATGGAAACAACCCAGATGCCCCACTACAGTTGAGTGAATCAAAAAATTGTGGTACCTATATACAAT
This sequence comes from Dipodomys ordii, assembly GCF_000151885.1. Taxonomy (NCBI): domain Eukaryota; kingdom Metazoa; phylum Chordata; class Mammalia; order Rodentia; family Heteromyidae; genus Dipodomys; species Dipodomys ordii. The sequence continues at coordinate 15,323,536 of NW_012267236.1, forward strand.
GGAATATTGTGCAACCATTAGAAATGCTGCATGAAACAAGAAAGCAGCTCAACAAAGAACTCCTGGGACAATGTAGAAGGTGGACTAACCCTGCTGGGGAGGATCTACAAAGGCTTGAGTCTTGAATGAGCTGGAAGGAAAAGCAAGGAAGAATTTTATTACCTGGGGAAGAACATAAACAGGATGGTTGCTGGTACACCAAGAGCATAAGGAGGTAAGACTTCATCCTGAGTGAAGGAAGCTATGTAAGATGACCAAGTCCTCTAGAATCACTGTCTTTCTGTTACCCTGAGAGCCAGTGCTACCATCAGTACTAGAGCGCCTATGCCATCATGCATGCCCGTGTACATGGAGAACCAATGGCTTAATCTTAACCAGGGTCTTAATGCACTTTGAATAACTATTCACACATGCATAAAAATTATCTTTGACTTACATGAGAAGCCCTTGATTATGACTTCTTTGGAGAGGATTAATGTAATGCTAAAAATGCTATTTTTTCAGTGACATGACCTGAGTTCAAATTCTAGACCTGCCATTTATGATGTCTAGCAAACTGCTGATCTTTCTTGTTTTCCTTTTTTTGTTAGTCTGTGAAAGAAAGATAACAGTAATATCTCCATTTAGAGTAGTTGTAATCATTGCACTGAAGATTCCATGTGAAATTCACAGAATAGTACCTGACACTTCAATGGGATTCAACATAGCTGTTATCATTGTTTTGTGTCAAGGTAAGACATCTAATGACAATACCTCAAGGAATTTTCTTTTTGGTCAGTCATGGGGCTTGACCTCTGGGCCTGGGTGCTGTCCCTCAACTCTTTAGCTCAAGCAAGCACTCTAACACTTGAGCCACAGTGCTACATCTGGTTTTCTAGTGGTTAATTGGAGATGAGTCTCACGGACTGTCCTTGCCCAGGCTGGCTTTGAACCGCGCTCCTCAGTTCTCAGCCTCCTGAGTAGCTAGGATTACAGGTGTGAGACTCTGGCACCCGGCCTCCTCAAGGAATTCTTGATGAACAAATGTGAAAGGGAATTTACAAGTCTCTGGTATCCAATTTCCTATCCTTTCTTTTTTTCTTCCCTCCCTCCCTCCCACCCTCCCTCCCTCCCTCCCT
>NW_012267236.1:15324703-15336990 GCF_000151885.1 Dipodomys ordii
CCCTTCCATCCTTCCTTCCTTCCTTCCTTCCTTTCTTCCTTCCTCCCCTCCCTCCCTCCCTTCCTCCCTTCCTGCCTTCCTTCTCTTCCTTCCTTCCTTCCTACCTTCCTTCCTTCCTTCCTTCCTTCCTTCCTTCTCTTTCTTTCTTTCTTTCTTTCTCTTTCTTTCTTTCTTTCTTTCTTTCTTTCTTTCTTTCTCTCTCTCTCTCTCCCTCCCTCCCTCCCTCTCTCCCTTCCTTCCTTCCTTCCTTCCTTCCTTCCTTCCTTCCTTTCTTCCTTGCTTTCTCTTTCTTTCTTTCTTTCTTTCTTTCTTTCTTTCTTTCTTTCTTTCTTTCTTTCTTTCTTTCTTATATGACTTCTGCATTTTATAATCACTGAAAATGATCAAAACAAGAATGTGCTGTTACACGTGAAAATGACATACAATTCCAATTTCAGTGCCATGTATAAATGCCAAGCCTTAAATAATAATCATGAAGTGATTTTGGGATCGTTAAATACCAATATACTAAAAAATATCATCAGTTGGATTACTGCCTTACTCACTCTTGAATCTTTCAGTCACTGTGTGAGTAGCTTGAGTTTCCAGAAGTTATTGTAATCTGACAGGTCCCACATTAGCCAAGTGGAGAAACCACCATGAAAGGCTCTGAAATAATATGAAGAAAGAGGTAAAAAGAGATGGTTCAGCAAACTCCAACCTATGCAATGATGGTCCCTGCTTTTCCAATTCCTGTTTTTTCTTGCCCATGAGAAGACTCCATTCTAGAGCCATCAGCTCCACCTCCAATTCTTTTATTATTATTTTTTATTGTGAAAATACCGTACAGAGGGGTTACAATTACATGGGCAAGGTAATGAATACATTTCTTATCAAGCATTGTTGCCTCCTCCTTTGTTTCCCCTTTCCATCCCTTCCCATCTCCCTCCCACCAAAGTTGTAAAGTTCTTTTTTAGACATAACAACTTGTACATCTCATTGTTGCAATGGGTCCACATGTATCCCTATATAAACGATTTGTTTTTTCCCTTGCAATTCTTATTTGCTGACTCTCCAATTCTTGACTCCTAGAAATTGTGTGGTATAATAATGCAATTGTCGTTCCTTTATGCCATTCTGGTCTTGTGATGATTTGTTCAATCTCCATAGAGAACCATACTGTTTTTCTTTATTTTTCAATTAAAATCTTTCCTCCTTTTATTCTGTACCTAGGAATAAGTTGAGGAAGATATGCCCAGGGTCTGGCTAAAATCACCACCTCCTTCTAGATTCTTTGCACACTAGAGGGTCAGAAAAATAAGCCTTATTGCATATGACCTCAGGTAGTGGGCTCTTCCACCATATACACACAAAATTCTGCTTCTTTACAGTTAATGAAATTGAATTATGGTTTGTCATTGGATAAAAATTGTGGTATGTGACCCTGTGCAACATAAAGCTTGTAGACCCAACCTGGGGAGGCCCAGGCCTTCCCATCCTCAGCCCAGCCGAGCAGTGGATGGGGTTTGGTTGTCATGGTGCCCTCTCCCACAGGCTTTGTCCAAGGATCCCAGGGAGGGCTCTGATGGTGATTGTGTATTGCATTCCTCTTCAGACCCCTTCCCAGTATGATGAGCTCTAAGGAGTCAGCACACAAGCAGGGCAGGAAATGTAAGACATCTGTACTGGAGCCTGGGAACACACTCTCCCCAGTCCCCTTGCTGGTGTGGTCCTGGCATGGAGCTGGGCCTCTGGAGAAACGAATTAAAGAAACAAGTCCAGAGGAGAACATGGGATTCTACTTCCATTCATCTTCCTTATTTTGCAAACACCGCATTCTGCAAATCCCATGCCAGTAAAGCGCTTGGATCAGCCTTCAAATTCTTCTGGATTCTTAAGGGAGGAGATGTCAGGGCTGGCCAAGAATCTAAGTGGAAACTGATGACAGAAGCTGACATTAATCAGCTACACAGTATGTTCTTCCCAGCAGGTTTCTTCCAATAAATCAAAGGCCAGCAAATCCGAGGGGTGTTTAGCCATGAGAGAGCAACTGTTTGCTGTTCTCTTTCCTTGCTAAAGATGATGAATTTAATGTTTCATTGAATCCAACACTGGTGACGTGGGAGTGTTTGTTATAGGTGTGGGGTGTATATACCATGCACAGTCACAGTTCCTCACAGGCTGGGGGGGTTTATCCAAATACCCCCTATTGCACGAGATTCAGCATTTGCATTGATGTTTCTTGTCCAGAGGGAGCCACTATCCTAGCTGCTGAGACAAAACAGAGTCACTTTTTCTAGTTGAAATCTATAGACTGATTTGATGATGAAATTATTTCTTTAAGAAATAATTAGGGCACTTAAGGGAAAGAACGCATAAATATCAATTCAAAATTAGATAGGGGACTGACGTCTTTCAACATCAAGGCGCAAGAGTTGGATTCAAAGAGTAGGGTAGCCTTGGGTGTCAAGCTAGTTCTATCTAGCTGAGCCTTATCTTAACAACTGTTTGTTAACTATCTTTTGTTACCCCCAAAATGGGGATTAAATTCTATACCACTGATTTATGGTGGAATGTAATGAAGAGATGAGTGTGAAAGGAGTTCTTATGTTGCAAAAGTACTGTAAACAGTGGGAATACTATACATTTTTATCATCAGCAATGAATGTATTTATTAAGGAGCATAAATTAAAAAGTAGGAGTTTCTTTGAAGAAGCAAAGGATAAGAAACACCAGGGTCTTGATAATATCTGAAGCAAAACTCTATTTTTAAGACATATGTGTTGATCAAGATAAGTTATGGCTCTCCCAGGAAAGACTCATAATGGATGGACAGTAGGCCCATAACTTATGGGAAATTTGAGGGGACAATACAGTTATTTACAGCCAAGTAATTACTCCAGGGTCAATTACTTGGATAAGAAAGGCAGCAGTGTTCCTGGGTGTGAATGATTATTTTATTATAGTTACTATGCATAGTTGTGCAAGATAGACCTAGCTATGGTATCATGATTCCAACATTTTCTGCTCTCTCGCCAAAACAGTCTTGGCTTTCTTTGATAAGAAGAAGAATATGAAGTTCTCAAAATGTTACGGTTGTCAGTATAATTAATTCAGTCAGAATTATGTATGTTTTTATTTTTTGAAAAACTACCCTATGTGTTATGAAATTAGAGTCTTACAGTTGTTCTGAAATACAAAGGGTGATAACCAGGCCCTGCTTCAGATACCAAAACAAGTTAAATAGGGACACGTGATCTATCTGAGATCCTAAAGATACTGGAGGGGCAGATCCACACCAAGCCTATCTATAGGTTATGCTTTTAATTGTCACCTTTTGGGAGCGTAGAGAGAATAGGAAAATCCATATTGCTCAAGAAAATTCTACGAATTGCATCCTAACACCTCTTGAAAGTCTATCGAAGAGTCTCATCTGCAGACGAGTATCCCCTGCATATAAAATATGTTTATGATGATAAATACACACGCTTCTCTTCTATTCTTCTTCCTCAGGATTCAGTGTTACAGTGTTACTGATTGTTTCACCTTAGGCAAAGTTCTCTCTGGTCCTTGATCTCCTTGCTTATAAAATGGCTCTAAAATTCACCTAATAGGGTTTGTGTGAGGATGCAGGAAGCCAAGGAGTGGTGCTCATCTGTTCAGTCAGATGGCTGTCAGATTCAAGTTCAATTTTCCAAGGAAGGCTTCTTCAGAAGCTAAGTATCCCCTCCTTCAGCCCTCCTCCTCCTCTTCCTCCTCCACTTCCTCCCTCCTCTTCCTCCTCTTCTTCCTCGTCTTCCTCATCCTCATTTTTCTCTTCCTCCTCCTCCTCTTCTTTCTCCTCCTCCCCTTCCTAGTCCTCCTCCTCTTCCTCCTCCTTCTTTTTCTCTTCCTCTTCTCCTCTTCCTCTTCTTTTCCTCCTCCTCCTCTACCTCCTCCTCCTCTTCCTCCTTCTCTTGCTTCTCCTCTTCTTCTTCCTCCTCCTCTTCCCCTTCCTCCTCCTCTTCCTCCTCCTCCTCCTTCTCCCCCTCCTCCTCCTCCTCCTCCTCCTCCTCTTTCCTTCACGGGGGACTGTAGCATAGTTTGAGCTCAGGAACTCATGTTAAGAGAAACACTGGCCCTTATCGCAAAGAAAAGCTGGATGTGGAGAGAAAAACCCTGCAATATCAGCTTGGCAAGAGGTGCAGTTTGAAAGATGGCAGTCCAAGGCTAGTTCCAGGCTAAAGTATTAAAAGCATATCTGAAAAACAAGCTAAAGCAGAAAAGAGCTGGTGGCATAGGTCAAGCGGTAGAGCTCACTTGCCTAGCAAGTTCAAGGTCCCGAGTTCAAACCACAGTACCACCCCAAAAGTTTACAAGTCAAAAACCTAGCCCAATATGTGTTTGGCGTTTTAAGTTTTCAGATTTCATACAGGATTGAAAAAAAGTATCTGTGGCTCTCTGATACCTAAAAGCCATATGATAATGTGGAGATATCTTAAGCCTAGAATACCAACATGTCCTGACTCATACTGGAGTGCCTACTCAAGGCATTAGCAAGTATAAAGCTGGTGACTGATAGCAAGGCCAAGGTTTGATTCTTCCAGCAGCTGAACAGAAAAACCAGAGGAGTGTGCACCAGTGAGTGAAGTCGAAGAAAGCTTAGAATCTCCAGAGTCTTACTTTGAATTTCTGCAGCCCAAAGGCTGATATTAGCAGGGAAGAGTAAATTCAATAGACTGCCATTTACTAGGTGAAGCTCCATAATTCTCAAAGAGGCCAAGTTTTCAATAGCCACAGGAGTTAAACTGAAGTGGAATTATTGCTGGAAGAGGGTTGCCACCAAGACACATGGGTGCTTTCATAGAGCTGCTTCTGCCTGTGCCACGCAATCGACATTGTAGAATGTAAGACACAATCAGCCCGAATGAGCTTAGGTTCCACATTCATACTCAAGACCATTGAGAAATGGAGGGCTAGCCATGTCTTGAGATGCCATGTCTTTAATGCCTTTGTACAGAGCTCTGACTCTGTTGTTTGCTGCTCCCTCCAAAATTGCCCCTTTCTTTAAGGCTGATGTTTAGTGGAGTTTACCTTCCCCCTAGTCCTTCCTGACAGCAGCTCAGTGCATGCATTCCAAGCTCAGACAGGTTATACAAGAGACCTCCAAAAACTATTAGATGTGACCCCTTGACTAATAGGTTGCCATCTGAGAAGAACTGGCCTTTAGAAACAAAATAACATTTCAGAAGACAGGATTGCTCCTAGGAGGAATGTGAGAAACTCCTTCTTCCTACAAAGATAAGTGGAGGAGGAAAAGAGGTATCCAAAAAATAGAAACTCGTATATTTAATCATGAGTCATGTAAATTTACGTAGTACTGAATGAGCAAGCCAAGAGACCAGACAAGTCTACATGTATTCTTAAAGGCAGAGTTAACACAATGCTCTCATATATCATCATCGTCATATCATCATCATCATCATCATCATCTTCATCACCATCACCACCATTTTGACCTACAAACAATCTAAAGAGGAGCTAAGATAGTGATAGACACAAACAAATGTAATGTTCTAAGCAGAGGGATCTAAGAAGGAATGTTTGGAGATAACTCCATGATTAGGAAAATGGAAGATAGTAGAGTTGTCAGAGGGAGTCAAAAATATTTCTAGAAACAAGCCCTGGTGAGCCAAAGGGAAATTAAATGAATATGCTGATGTTTACTTCCCCAGCTTCTCATAGGAAATTGAAGATGGTCATGTAAAAGGCAAGTGTGGAGAAGGTGGATCTATAAATTATCATCTTCTCAAAGCTTTGATTTAAATCATTTGCTTTCAAATTCACTAAGGATACAAGAGTGAGCTGTTAAAATTTGCAGAGTGTATTTTCCCCCAAAAACCAGTTGAAGAAAATGCCTTGAGGAATTGGAAAAATGGGAGACAGGTATAAAGAATAGAAAACAAGACTTAGTATAAAGACATACTGTTGGATATTTAGCGGCTATACACCAGTAACTTTCCTACCAATGAACTCTTCTGCCATTACTTTGCTTCCCTTTTTAGTCTCAGACGGCTAAAACTTGGCTCAGAATCTAGAGCAGAAGATTCTCTTAGGGTTGCCTTCAGATCATCCAGAGGTATTTCCAGAACGAGTTTGTCTTTGTCTTAGTAAAGTGAGAGCAAGAAGGGTGGAGACACAGTTTCACCCTGATTTGATAGATCCTCAAAATAACACTGGATGGGGGCAGTCTAATGTGGGCAGAAGGCTAAGTGTGGCATCTTTGGATAACTGGGAATGCAGATTTTTCAGGAGTCCTTGAAGATCCAAATCCAGCTTGGGAGAAGAAGAGCTTGATTAAAAGCAACGTGTTGTGTGGCCTAAGGATTCCAGCTAGCCCATGGATCCCAGAGTCGACCATTCAGAAAAGCTTCCGAGTCCACTCTGAGCCCAAGACCACGGATGCTCAAAACATATGTGCCCCAACGGCAACACTGGGTAGATGGGTATTATGCATTTCTGTCATCTTTTCTGAGTATTAGTGAGGAGACTCCTTGGTAAGCAACCAAAAGGAAGCACATGGAGTATGGGAGAAATGAACTGTGACAAAAATTGTGGAGCTATCCAATTTCTACAGCTAGAGAGAATCGTGCAGTGTGAGAACATTCCATTCACCACCTCTGGCTGTTCTCATTGCTGTGGTGATGGAGAGAAGAATGAGGGATGAAAAAGGCACCTGTTTTCTGGATGTTCTTGGCCACTGCAGACTGGCCTGGCTTGTGGAAGGGAAGGGAAGGCAGTGAACTCATTGCATAGGATACAGCGATCAACCGGCAATCAGTAAATGCCAATGGGAGGGCTAGACATGGAAAGGAATAGGAACATAGAAAGAATGGAGCAGAAGAAGGAGAAGAATAGCAGGAAGTGGCCCTTGATACTTATTACATGGCATCCCTCTTCTCACCTGCACAATCACCATTGTCACCTGCTTGCCATACAGTTTCTCAGAGCTTACAAACTATTTGCCCATTCCCTATCTCGGCAGATGATACAAGCAGTCCCAGCCAATCTCGTTCTGTGAACTAGCACATTCATCGTGCTACTTCAGAAGGATTTGAGTCCCTAGTGTCACAGGGAGAATGGGAGGAAAGAGCATCACTGCACATCAGGTTGGCACAACAAAAAGAAGGAAAGCAAGTGAGCACCCTTCATCTAGAGAGCCACAAAAGACCTTTGACTGCTCAGAAGAAAGACAGACAAGTGGTGAGAGGTCTGTGGCAAGAAACTTGGAAGAAAGGGCCAAAGAGACAAGCCATGAGGGGGGGTGAGGGGGAAGAGGTGTGAGGGAAAGAAAACACTCGTCAGCAGCCCTGGCTGCCACACCATCATGTTTCACTTAACAGACTGTGTCCTGGATTTCGGATGGACAAGAAGATAAACAACACCCACGCAGGCTGACTAAGGCCCCTGGATGGTGGTAGCATGGAGCTGAGCCATAGACAAGTTTGTACCCTGGACATCTAGAGGTAAGAGGAGAGACTGGTGCCTCTGTGGCCCTTAGTGGGGGTCCTCAGAGGGTGGGAGGGAAGTGGGGAAGGGCCAGCCTCTGGGCCGATGTGGTGGAAAGATGGAACAAGCAACAGTTGCAGCAGGTGTCTCTTCCTTATTGGTCCTCAGTCCTGAGGACCCAGGTTATCTTCCCCCTAGAGCTACACATGCTGAATGAGTCAGTGTCTTTACTGGTCCCTGCTCTGCATAGGGAATATGGCTTGGATTTAGAGGTTCCCACCAACGCATAAATTTGGTCTTGTTAGTACTCTGCTCTTTGCAGCTGCCCAAATCCATAGAGTTCCCAGAGCCAGAGCACAAGTCAGGCTGTGGCATGCTCAGTATTGTCACAAGAGACTCATTCCTAAATGAAGCCAGATTCTTCACTTATTCTGTTGTGTGTCTAATGCCATCATGGCACAGCAGGTACATTGTCTTGCATTGAAAGTTCCAGACTTTCTGGAGGTCACAGGCTGGTGATGTGGCTGGCAGGTGGATGCAGGATTTGGGGCTGCTAGTATGGACCGTACAATGGGTAGAGGCACACCAGAGAGAGCAGCATTGAACCAAGGTGGAGGGCAGGTTAGGGTAGGAAGAGGTTTTGGACAACTCAGGAATTGGCTGCTAGTGCCACAATACTGTAGGAACCAGACTTGATCCCAAAGGTTACTCCTAGTCCTAGCACTGAGGGAGTGGTCTTTGTCCTCCTAGTCCAGGGGAGTTAACTATCTCCCCAGTCATCACCCTGTCAGGTGGTGATGTAAGCAAATGCAATGAGACTTACATACTTGACAGTTCTGAGAATTAACAAGAATCTTTTTAAAAAATTATGTTTATCTTCACTGTTATTCTGCTAAGTTCAGTATCCCTTTAGAGTCTTCACTGGAATGTAGAGCTTTAAAATATAAATCGTAGATTTAGTGGAAGTCCAGTGACTTTCTTCCATCCTTGACATACACCCATGGAGTTATATGTTGAATTATATGCAGGTATCAAAAAGATCCAGAACTCCAAGACAACATATGGGGCTTTCAACTGAGCTATCCTGTACCTCAGCTATGCTGTGCATTGCCTTCAGTCTGAGGACAACCAGCCCTACTTACTACAGAGGCAGGGGTAGTAGCTGTTATGACATGAAGATTCCTGCCAAGGAGGCTGTGTAACAGCGGCTGGGCCCTTGCAACTCTGTACAGCTCCATGTACAGATTGATGCTCTTAACTCCTTTTTCTGCCACTAGTCTTTCTTCTTGGAAGGAGTTAGGCATAGCCTGGAAGGTTCCATTGCAGAAATGTTGAATATGGCTCCAAGTACACAGAGGATTCAGAGCCAAGGCCTCGTAAAGCTGGGAGATGTGAGATAAGCCCCAGTTCAACATGGAGCCTGTTTCTTGTAAAAAAGAGAGAGAGAGAGAGAGAACGAGAGAGAGAGAGAGAGAGAGAGAGAGAGAGAGAGAGAGATGGGAATAACACCTGCCTCAAAGTTTGTATCAACGTTACATGCAAATAATCCTGGCAGAACCATTCAATAAAAACTGATAGTTTCCGTTTTTACCATTAAAGGGGATTTTCTCTTCCAAAATATTTGCAACCCTAGGAAAGAGGCAGGGAGATAATTCAACCACAAGAACTTGGTGCTGGACTGGGTTTGAGGAAGCCTGCATAATGAACAGCTCCAATTTCCTTTTGTCTTGGCTGATAGAATTGGAGGCAGGACCTTGATACTAATCTCCTTCTGTCTGTTTCTCTTTGCAGACTTCTTATAACAGATGTGTCTATTCCAAAACGGTGGCCCTTCTATACAAGTGTGCACAACATTTCTCTCAATTTCCCAGTGCTTTGCTGTCAGGCTTCAAACTGCACGACTCTTGACTTTTGAGCTATGTGGCAATCCGGAGATAGAAATAAGGCAGAGGCAGATTTTACTGGGGTGGAAATATGGTCCTCAGAAACCTATATAATTCTTCCAATCCCCCTGAGTTTTCCTGGACCTTCCCTGAGCATACTTCTAGCTCAGTTGAGGTGGGTCAGTTTGGTGGTATTTAAACACTGTCCTTTCCATTTTGGGGCTTTGGTTTATCCCATTGCTGAGTTTTGCCTGCTTTCATTACTGAAGCCTGGTATCCAGTCCCTCCTTGATCTAATTGCTCAGCTGTTATCAGTACTTCTTCCCAGGAGAGCCACCACAGCCCTACCTTTAACCTGTCTCCACGGGACAGGGACTAATTTCTCCCTGACATTACAGTTCTTAATATCCACAGATGCCTCTGCACTTTGTGTTTAGGAGAAACTATGCGAAGGACCCTTGGTACCAATACAAGTCTGGACTCAGCTCTTTCCTTCCTCTGTTAGGGAAGAGATTATATTTTGTTTGTCCATGAGTCTGTAGAACATCAGGGCTTTGTAAATGGAATGTCCCCGGAGCTTTCCTTGTCCCTTGTTCAATATTTAAGTAAATTGAGTGTTCGCTTTTGATTTGTTTTCATTTTAGAATGCCCCCGCTCCTTGTAACAACAGTCTGAACTTCATGACCCACAAAACCCTGCTTTATGTAGCTCGCATCCTTCATGTCCCATCTCATCTCCAAGCTTAGGCTACGCTATTCCTCCAAGAAATGCAAGAGCATAGTAGTCAGGTATTGCAGACTATCTCTATAGACTAAACCCCCAAGTGTTAATGGACAGGGAAGTGTGATCTTTTCTACAGGCACTGGCAGGTGCTCAGGAGACTTTGTTGTGAAAGAAAGCTACTACTATGTCCAGCCTTTTTTGACCTTTTGTTTTCTTAAATAATTCTTTCTATTAGAAACTGTATCTCGAGAGATGGAATGTCAAGTTCATCTTCTGAGGCCCTGATCTCCATCTGGGATGGTATTCAGAGGGGCATGGGAAACAGTGAACTCAAGATGAGATTGTAGGGGTGGGATAAATGCTGTCACATGAAGAGACAACGTGTCTCTTCTTTATCTACCATGTGAGGACACAGCATTTGAAGGGAAAAAAAGAAGAGGTCCCTCAGCAGGCAAGGATTCTGTGGAATTGTGATCGTGGACATCCAGGACTCCAGAACTATAAGAATTAATATTTGTTATTTGGCCTATCAAGTCCATGGTATTTCTTGACAGCATCCCAAACTGACTAAGTCACTGAGGAAGTCTAGAGGCTACTAGTTGTCTGTGACCCCAATTATTTCTAGGGCTCCTGCAAGCCCATCCATTCTGGTTGAGTGGATGGAACTTCAGGGCCTGGACTTTGGCTCTCTGGGCTCTGTGCCTAAAAACAAACAAGATCATAGAATACATTTCTCTACTAGACTGAGCCCACAATTTTATTTTTTTAAATATTTATCTTTCTTAAAAGATTTGTCTTGTGTATTTTTTTGCAGTCATTCTTATCGCAAGAATAAAATCCACATTTGGTAAGTGCCAAACATAGATGTTACAATAAATCTATAAATTAAACCTCAAAAAACAAACCCACAGTGAAATAAATACTATGACCTCTTTTACAGATGAGGAAACGGAAGCTTAAGGAAGTGACTAAGTGGTGGAATGTAATGCAAGTTTATCTATATCCAAACTTGTTGTGTTCTGTGTGATCTATTTCCAATTATCAATTCTGGATGAAGTTTCTACAGACACTTGCTTTGAGCGCACGCACACGTGCGCGCACACACACACACACACACACATACACACACACACCAAGAAAGTTTCCTAAATCACTTTTACATGATAACTGAGGTCTAGACATGTACAACTTTATAATTGCATAAGTATATTTTTATTTATGGCTCTTTAGATTCATCAAAGACTGAGCTCAGGACTGGGAAGGTGGCCCAGTGGTAGAGTGCTTGCCTTGCATGCATGAGGCCCTGGGTTTGATTCCTCAATGCTGCAAAAAAAAGCCAGAAGTGGCACTGTGGCTCAAGTGGTAGAGCACTAGCCTTAAGTTGAAGTGCTGAGGGACAGCGCCCATGCCCAGAGTTCAGGCCCCATGACCAGGAAAAAAAAAGACTGAGCTCATTTTCCTTTACTTGTCCTTATAGCCTATCTATCTATCTATCTATCTATCTATCTATCTATCTATCTATCTATCTATCTATCTATCTATCTATCTGTCTGTCTGTCTGTCTGTCTGTCTGTCTGTCTGTCTGTCTGTCTGTCTGTCTGTCTGTCTGTCTGTCTGTCTGTCTGTCTGCATATGTTATCATCAAGGTATATGTAAAATATGTCTGCCATAGGCTTAGAAGCACAGTCTAGATCATAGGAAACCACTCTGAGAACAGAGGTTATGAATTTAGTCACTGACATCAAGAATTCCTTCACACCTAGACCAGAGTGACCATCCGTGGCTTTGCAATGTGTCCACCCACACAGGGGTAGTTTCCTGGACATTGTCTATCCTCCAGTGCTTAAAATCACATTGAGTAGCAGGCCCATTTGATCAAATGGATTTTTGGGAAGAGGCCTAAACAAATAACAGCTCTCATTGACCTGTTTAGTGACTCATCAAATGAAGTAAGATGAGGTGGTTTGCTGGTGGCATGCCAATTCTTGGTGACTGTAATGGCCACCTGAAGGCTTGCACACCTGATGGAACCCCTGATAAATACATCTCCATCTGCCAGATACAGTGAATGTATACTAAATCCTGAGTAGAAAGTCAGTAAAATCAGGAGCATTTACCAGCACAACTATGTTTATTGCAGCATTATTTACCATAGCTAAGATATGGAACCAACCCAGGTGCCCCTCAGTAGATGAATGGATCAAGAAAATGTGG
>NW_012267236.1:15337160-15426729 GCF_000151885.1 Dipodomys ordii
ACCCTAAGATATGTATTTTAATGTTTTTTTCTTTCATGCATTTGTTTCTAATGCATTTATAAGATTATTTCTTTGTTGCTTTGCATGTCCCTCCCCCACAGTATAACCCCTGCTTTCACTGTATTTGATGTCGGTATAATTTGTGGAGGGGAAGGGGAAAAACAGTCGTTTAAATAAGGATACAGGTGGACCCATTGCAACAATGAGAAGTACAAGTTGTCATGTCGAAAACGAACTTTACAACTTTGGTGAGGTGGGGGGGGATTGGGTGGGGGGGTGGGAGGGGGAGGCTGGGAAGAGATGGGAAGGGGAAACAAAGGAGGAAGGTACAACAATGCTTGATAAGAAATGTACTCACTATCTTGCCCATGTAATTGTAACCCCTCTGTACAGTATTTTCACAATAAAAAATATATATAATAAAAAAAATGTAAAAAAAATCAGGAGCATTTGACTTGTATTTCTGATGATGGAGTTGTCATCATTTAATAGCCAGTTTTCAAAGACAAGCTGTGAAAAAGTCACTGGAATATTTAGGCACAGAAACTCTTGAATTGTTTCAGAATTGACAAGTAATACCAGTTGATACTAATTGTTCCATTCAGGAAGGCTGTTCATGTTTGCAGAGTTAGCTAAATTCTCTAGGTTTGGGGCATTAATGTGCTTGTATCCTAGACACAATAAACAAGCCTGCTGTCCTCTATCATGATAAATCTGGTACCTTTGGATAACTACCCTCTTCTACCCACTGTGGCATAGTCCTACATCCCATAGGATATCAGGGAAATCCCAAAGACGCTAAAAATAAGCACGGAAAAAAAGGGCGATTTGTCTCACTTGTGTTCAGAGATAAACTGGCATTGTTTTTATTATTCCTACACCGATTGCAAATTAAAATCTTCAAGAAAAATGACTCCTGGGCAGTGGAAATTCAGGCTCCAAGAGGGAAGACTAAAACGAGTCTTCTGTGCTGAGGGATGAAGCCACCAAGACTGAAGTCTCTGATTGGCCCTTGGGTTATACTCTGAGTGAGGACTGACAAGATCCTGATGTAAAACCATGATGTGATTCTGGTGAAGATGCATGCCTAATTTCTTCTACGTGATTTCCAGAGGAATTGGGCCACTTCTCAGAAACAACAGGCTTCATGTGAATACAGATTTATTAGGATTCAGGAAGGTTATTTATGGGCCCTAGGTTTATGGCTTTAATAACCTACTCCGCAAGAGGGTGTCTGAAGGAGAGTCTCTGGCCAAGTACCAGTAAACTCTACACAGAGATAGAGGAGTGGCTGTCTGCTGCTTTCTCCTAGGCATCTTGTCTTTGCAAATGCCTGAGCACTGCCTTAGGACCAAGTGCATCCATAGAAGATGAAGGGTCTAACCTTAGAGAAGGCTATACAATCAAATTATGTAACACAAAAGCCTGACAGATAACTTAAAGACTTAATATGAACTATAAGAATTTAATTTCTGTAAAAACAAGACTTTCACATAGGCCTAAAATAGGCAGAGTATGTTGGATAAGGTCTTGCCTGTCGGAATTGTTAGGGGTTTGTATTTACGAAAAGCATTTAAACAATGTGAGTGAAAGAACAGAAGTGAATAGTTATTAAGAACAAAGATAGGACAAGATGGGTTGCAGGGTAAGAGTTTGGATAGATCCCAAGGAAATAAGGGTATAATTAATTATATTTGCTGATTTTATTCTACTCAGTATTTCTGCTCGAATGATACATTGACTTAAGCGGACTGCATCTTGCTTGATAGTTAATAAGACTGTTATCTCTAAAATATCACACTCGATATGTATGCAGCCCAATATATCACCCACCACATGTCAGTATCCATGTGTGAATGACCAGCATTCAGAATGTGATGTTCACATAGGGTAAAGCAGGATGCATGGTAGAGGACACAGCATGTGATAGGGTGTGTGTTGTGTGCTGGGTATATGCTTTACATGGAAGGATCTCAATGAAGCTGAATGAAAATGGAGAGAAATCTTCCATGTCTTCAAGTTACATCTGCAGGACTTTATAAGACAGCATAGTAGGTGGGGAAATATGCCAGTCGTTACAAATGCCTTCTCAGGAGACAGCTTTCCTTTTCCTGAAGGAAGAGTTGGAAAACAATGAACTTTAAGAGAAATAATACTAGCTTTTGGAGGCACTGAGGCTGGGATTGGGAAGATTGACATTTGAGGAGATTCCAGGTCCACAAGACCCTTCTTAGCCAATAATGGGGTACAGTGGTACAAGCATGTCATCCAAGCTCCTCCTGAGAGCAAGAGGATTGTTGTTTCGAGACAGCCTATGTGAACATGTTTGTGAGACTCCATCCCAACGGCATGGGAAAGCATGTTTATGCCTATTATCCCAGCTATACCTGGAAGCCTGTAGATGTATTGGAGTCCATCCATAAGCCCAAGCAAAAAGCAAGACACTATCTTTAAAATAACCAATGGAAAAAAAAGGGCTGAAGGGCCTGGCTCAGTGGTACAGCATCTAACTAGCCTTGAGCTCAAACCTGGGATTGCTTAAAGTTATGAATTTGTGCTTACTCAGAGAACTTAACCTACCAGTTGAGCAGATGAGTAAGTTCTAGTTAAACAAAGAAAAATTAGGGTTGAGATGCAGAAAGAATCTATATCCCATAGGAATGCCAAGCGAGATATCAGTTGGAGATTTGGGGGCAGCAATGTGAAATGTTTTTGGAGGTGAATAGGATTTGATAGTTGAGGTGAACATGAATTGGGGTATGGGAACTAACAGTGAAGTCAGAAAAAATACAGGAGGATACAGAGCAGCTAGATAAGGTACAAGGAAGTGAGCTAGATTGGGACAGCAGCTGAGATAAATGCAATAGTTCAAGCTTGGCTTCCAGAATGATCTTTAGGGTTGTGCAAAGAAGGTATGACTATTGTCTTACTGTTCTTTTGAAACCTATAGCAAAGCTGAATTGAAATACTGCGTATCATTGGTGTTTTGTGATACTCCTGTTAGCAAGTAAGAGAAAGATAACATATCACATAACCAGGAAATTCAGAGCTTGATCTGAAAGCATTGGTGGGTCCAGAGCGTTGAACCGAGTTAATGAAATCTGTGTCTTCCCCATCCCTTCCTTGGACTTCAGTTTCTTTTTCCTTTTGTGCTCCTTTTATATTTCTGTAATCATTTAACTAATTTTTTTTATCTAGCAGCATATTTCTTTCCTGTGACTGAGGATAATGATGATGTTGAAAATGCTGGGCTTTGTGTGTGTGTGTGTGTGTGTGTGTGTGTGTGTGTGCGCGCGCGCACGCTCATCATTTTCAAATAAGAGTAGGTTTCTATTCCAGAGAGGATAACTCAATGCACGCCAACTCTGATTTATTCTTGTGAGTGATGTATTGTTTCTCTTTGAACCAATTGTCATTGCCAAAGGAGTGTATGCTGGCCACCTGGGTCACTGGGCACATAAGGAGAGGGAAGGGCACTCGTCTGCTAGACTACAAAGACTTGGGTAATATGAGATCCCTATGCAATAAGGAGCAGTGCTATCTCAGACAAAAGAATTGTGACTCAGTATAAAACAGAGGCATGTGTGGAGTGGCGCTGTAGCTCAAGCGGTAGAGTGCTCGCCTTGAGCTGAACAGCTGAGGGACAGCAACCAGGCCCAGAGTTCAAGCCCCACAACCGACCAAAAACCAAAACAAAACAAAAAACAGATGCATGTGTCACAATGTGTTTTGTTGTTTCAGTATTGGAATCAGAGTATTAGAGGAAATAGCGCCCCACAGAGGGCAGTAAGAGGACATCATGGCAAGGGTTAGTAAGAGGAGGTTAGATGTGTGGTCAGATAGGGTAGTATATTTTCAGGAACCATCCAGACTCTCTTCCTAGATGCCAAATGCACAAAGAGAAATAATAATGGAGAGAAAGCATTGCCAGCAATTGCAATAGAAAACACTTGTGAGTTGAGGATAATACTGGCAGAGTACAACTCAAGGAAATACAGGCATCATGATAATCTTTAAAGAGAGGACTCAAGGAAGAAACATCTTTCTTATGCTCACTAGGCAGAAGGAGAGGGAAATTCCAGCCAATTACCAATTTGGGATGTCTTTCAATTTGGGACAATGGCAGTCTAAGACTATCAAGGTGTAGGTTATTGTTGCTTTCTTGCAGAGCAGAAAAAAAAGATTCTGGAAGCCACAGAGGTAGATTTAAAGTAATAACTCCATCTAGATTCCTCAAATAAAACCATACCACTTCCAAATGGAGGCTATACTTGATTATTGTGCAAAACTATATACAAAAAGAAAAAAATATAAGCAGCCCAACAAACTTAAGTTTGCAGACAAGAGAACTGTTCTAACCTAACACTTCATCAGAATAGCAATAACTTCATTCTAAATTGGAGAACACTGAATAAAGTCAAAGAGACACCTTCCATAGATAGTAGAGTAGAACCATTCTATAGTAGGTGGCTAGAGATCAACTATAAGACAAATAAAAAATACTCTACATGGAAAACGATCCATGCAGAAACCTTAATCACTGTATCTACTCATGGGATTAGATCCCTTTTATTGGATAATGGTAATTGGTAGACTGGACTGATAAAATTGTACTATTAGATACTCCTTAGACTCTGTACAATGCTCCCTTTTCCAACCTTAGACTAGATTATATAGATGTTTGCTCAACAGCCTCAGATTTACATTCTCACTAGTGTAATTGTTTACACTCACAATATAGTGCCCAAGGGAACTTGAGAGGAAAAAAATCCTATAATATAAATATTCTAAATTATTAATAAAACTGTTAGACCTTAGGTTTCTCTGTGAAGACATTTTAGATTACTGACTTAGATGCATGAATGATGCCAAGAAATTAATGTTTGATTCATTCTTGAGATAAATCTTAAATCACCATTTTGTAGAAGTTTTGATATTAACTTACATGCACTTATTTATGCAATCTTAAGTCTTTATTATTTTCAGTCATCCATGACTACAATCTTTGGAACTCTGTGTGTGTGTGTGTGTGTGTGTGTGTGTGTGTGTGTGTGTGTGTTGTAAGGGATTGAACTGAGCCTTGCACAAACTGGGTGTGCACTGTACCATTATGCTACATCCCCAACCTAAGTATGGCAGTTTTGAATGTCTATGTAACTATAGACATGATACCATTGACATAAAAGCAGACAGATTAGCTACTGGACTACAATGGAGAGCCCAGAAACAGACTCAGGCACAGATGCAAATTAACTTGTAACAAACATGGCACCACACAACTGGGAGAAAATAACAGATGTTTTGATGATTTATGTTGGAAAATTAGATACCCATGTACAGAAAATCTGAGGCGGTGCTGAAATGGTAACTCATAGTTCCTAAATGTTCATACTGAAATAAAAATCTCAAATCAACAACTTATCTTCACAGCTTACAGAACTAGAAAAAGAGGAAAGTATATTCAAAGCTAACAGAAGAAAGGAAAAAGAAAACACATAAACAAATGGAGAATAGAAAAAAAAGACCCATTGTAACAATGAGATATACAAGACACTATGTTAAAAATGAACTTTACAGGTTTGGAGATGGGAGGGAGAAGTTGGGGAGATGGGAAGGGAAGGGATGGTAGGGGAAAAACAAAGGAGGGGTTAACAATGCTCAATAGGAAGTATACACATTACTCATGTAACTGTAACCCCTTCATATAGTATCTTTACAGTAAAATATATATATTAATAATTGCAGAAAAAAGAAAAAAAAGAAAGAATCAATGTAGTTGAAGCTGTGCTTTGTGAATATCAGTAACTGTTGGCACACATTTTTAGTCACAGTTCTGCAGATGCTAAGGCAGGAAGAATTCTAGTTGAAAGCCAGCTTGGGCTTCCTAGTAAAACCCTGTCTCAGAAAAAAAGGGAGAAAAAGCAACAAAATAGATAATAAATAATAAGTGCAAAGTAAAATTCATAAATATAAGTCAAAGCATAATAAAGAAAATACATAAGAAGTAGAAGTAATTGATTTCCAAGTAAACATCTAGTAGCTCTTCAATAATTTTTATCTCTCAGCATAAATTATGATGTTATATTCAGTGACTAATTGACCTATTGGGGGATCAATTATAACAGAATGTTCTTTCTGCTTACCAAGCATACAAACATGATTTCAGCCATAAATCATGGCTAGGCTTGCTGAGAGATTTTCCAGTTCTTTTGTGTGCAACTTCATGAATGTTTTCCTGGTAGACCAAAGGAGTAACTCGTCAGCATTGGACAGAGACTGAGTCATTGGAGGAACTGGTGTCAACTCCTTTTCTATTTCCCGTAGAATTGTGCCATGTGACTTTCCTTTCCTGGGACGGGGAAATCACAGACATAAAACATTTAGAGGGCCATAGAAATGCACAGTTGTTTTCTTTATAATCAGTGCAAATTATGGATTAAAATGTTATAAGACCTTGAAGGCCTCTACAAGGTTTTTTTTTTCATTTAGGATAAAATTATGGGTTAGGCTTCATTAGAGTAAAAACTCTTCAAAACCAGAAATGTGTTGTATTCTTTGCTTTATCCCAAAGGACATTAAGCAAATGCTTTTTTTTAAATAAAGAAGCAATTCAGGGGATGGATGGATGGGTAGATGAATGAAATAAAGAATTGCATCTGTAGTAGAACAAACTTTGGATTTCACATATCATTTTACAGCTCCAAATAAAAAAGAGAAAAGAAACAAAACAAACAAACTTAATTCTAAGGCTTTTAAACATGATCTTTAAATAGTTCTACAAAGATACTGCCTTTTCACTAAGCAGTTAATGAGTACAATGCATTTTATTTATTGTACAGAGGAGTTACAATTACATGGGCAAGATAATGAGTGCATTTCTTATCAAGCATTGTTGCCTCCTCCTTTGTTTCCCCTTCCCATCCCTTCCCATCTCCCAATGACACCCCTTTCAACATTCTCGTCCATCTCTCCCTCTTCACTCCTTCCCTCACTCTTAATTTTGTAGGATTTGAATTCTTGACGGAATTCTCCACACCTTCTCTCCTTCATCCATCTGCCCTTTTGCCATGACTTCACCCCAGCCCTTTCAAGTACCAGCTTTCTGGTGTTTATTTTGTTGAACTTTTTCTTTGCCTTTCCAAAGATTTACACTGAGTTCTCCCATGAATCTTCCTTATTTCATTTAATACATCTGTAAACACTTGCATACCACCTAATGTACTTATGAATTTATAAGTGAATTCTAGCTTCCACATATGAGAGAAAACAGGTAACTTTTGTTTCTCTGGGCCTGACTTACTTCACTTAACCTTTTTTTCCCCAGGTCTTCCCATTTCTTTACAAATGGTACAATCTCATTCTTTCTAATGGATGAGTAAAAATCCATTGTGTATATATGCCACATTTTCTTGATCCATTTGTCCATTGAGGGGCGTCTGGGCTGACTTAATACTAAGGTTTGTTTTTCATCTTAAGATTTATCATGCATTTCTTTGCAAAAGTTATCTTTAAGTAGTTGAACAAAACAGCCTGTCAATTGATGAGTTCAATGCCTCTGGATCAATGATACCCCCTTCTATCATTTCTTGAATAAAGTAGGTTGGTTTGGTTTATTTATTTATATTTATAAAAATGTTTCCACAAACATTCCAACATGCCTTTAATTAAATATAAATCATGAATGATGTTCTTAGGACAATTTAATACACTTGAAATGCATCTTTTTTCTAATATTTTCTTATAGAAAAACAAAACAAAATAAAAGCTGAGTTGAATAAATATAGGCATTGGTAGCTGTTTTACTAGTCTACATATGTGTGGTATTCTCCAAGTTTGACTCAGAATTAACAAGTGTTCAATGAGATTTATATCTCATGATGTGCCCACTTCACAATTCTCATAACTGCTTATAGGTTATATCGTATTTCCATATTTTTCCTGTATTGTAGATGAATCTAGTTTAGCTTTTAAGTCATTTAATATAATAATAGATTCCAAGTGGTATGGTTATGATTCTCCATTGGAAATAACAAGTTTTGTAGACTATTTTAATAAATGTTTTGAACATTCTCTACAAGAACATGTTCTTTTAGGAAGATGGCCTTGGACACTAACTCCTAACTGTGTTTACCAGTCTTTCCCATGTAGCCGTCCCCCTTGCAATAACAAGGTTTTGTATATTGTAATCCACTTCAACACTATAGTTTACAGCAGCACGCACCTCTATGCTATTACTAAAGTGTTGAAGGAAATATTGTGGTCTTAGTAAAAACTATTTTGAGAAAATAGATGGAGGGTAGATTACTGATTTAAAATGGTCCATACATGCCTATATTATGCTGTCAGACCCTAGCACACAATCACACTCCTACCCTAAACACTTTTCTCTAGAATGTCTGGTGGAAACCAACTATCTTGGATGCTTGGTAAGGAGGGAAGATATTCTTGGACAGTGTTTTGAATTCACTGTGATAGATGGTGAATGGTATACGTTGCTCAAGGGATCTTGCTTTTTCTTTTTAATTAAAGATCTCTTTTTGTCTTCAGAATGTCTTGAGCAACCTCCATCATGGATTCAATTGATCAGCATGCTTTCTGAGACAAGCATGTTCTATTGAATTCTGAGTCAGATGCTTCTGCTTCCAAGGTAGGGATGATATTTTCATAAAGCCTTCCTTTTATTTAAGTAAATGTATCATGCAGTCTCCTTGCTTAGGCAATCTCCTATCTGAAATTCCTTGAAAAATGAAACATTTGGAGATTCTTCATCTTTACAGCATAGGCTGAAGCATATTCTTCCTCTTAGAATGTATTTTATTCTATCCTTGAAGTAATGAAAAAATACTCTCTGAAACAGATCTTTTCATTAACCATACAGCATTCAAATATTTTCTTTTAGACAGAAATAAAATGGAAATGTATTTAATAACCATGCAAGCTGTGATCCAATCACTAGTAAGAGCTCGATATATTTCTCTGTAGGATCCTCTGACTTACTCACTTTAGGGGAAATTAGTGAATCTGTACCAAGTTGATGCTAAGAAACATGATTATTTGTATTTCTTATTTTCAGTGTAAAGTCTAGCAAACAGCCATAGACAAAGTGTACTTAATCTCTTAAAATGATAATCATGTATCAATCTATCTTTAGTAAAAAATTATATACAATGTGTATATATATATAATTGAAATTAGGAAAGATGGGCTCAAGTTCTGCCTCAGTGAACTGGAATGAGTTACTTTATATAAAAAAGGTGTTCCTTTATTATATCTGAAATTAGTTCATTTCTGAGACATATAGGGTGTTTAACAAATATTTGTCACTTTTCCTAATCTCATCTAAATTCAAGGACACAAATCCAATGTGCCTTGGACTGTATGGTGTATAAAACATTTAATGAGTGATTAGTAGAATTTTTCATAACAATTATTTAGTCATCAAGCTACTAAATTTATAGGGTTAATTTGTTATTGCAACATAACTTCATCAAAAATAGGTGGTACCAGGAATGAGAAGCAGCCAAAGGCATTACATTTGCAGTATCTGTTTACATGATAAACGAAAGGCAGAAGTTATTAAGGATGCTGATACTGGATGTGGAAAAAAATGTTGATGCAATGAAAAAATATTCAATGGAACTGGATTATGAGACTCATGGAATTATGCCTCCAAGAATCAGGGAGCAGAAATGAGGATATTAAAGGTAGTAATATTTGGCAAAGAGTTTTAATGGCAAGATGCGCTCAGGAGAGAACTAGTTGGTTTAAATGCAGGAAAGCCACTCAGCTCTCAAAGAACATATGTCATCCAATGCTCATATCAGAGGTGACCTAGAAGAACATAAAATGGGAAAGAAAGTCTTATTCAGAAGTCAGATCCAGTGTGCAAAAGACTCACTTACAGAACAGATCCAGGGGCCAGATGGAATAAATACAAGCAAAGACCCAGAAAGATTGGAGTCAGGGCCTATTCCAGAATCATCTCAATCCTCAAAATAAGGGCCAAAACAGTCCCACCTCTGGTAGGAGATTGTCAGTTTATCTGCTGATAAGGAAAATCACCTCCCACCTGCGTGGCAGTGCCTACAGTTGCTCCATCCCTAATCTCCTAAGCCCTTTTAGAACATGAGTATTTGGATTGTGAAAAGAATGCCAGTCCCAATGCAGAAACAACCATTTATGCTTCTAATGTCGCCTTACTTTGAGATGAAGGGAGGATACTGAGTTTTCCTCTGTGGGCTAGAGATAAGTGTATTGTCCTGTAGAAAAATAAATACAAAGCAATCATTTGAAGACCAGAAGGGGAGATGTGGTCAACCTTGACAGTTTTGCCAATATCTGATTGCATTCGCCTTCCAAGTGGACAGGAAATTGCATCTATCTTCTTGGGAATCATCTGATTAGTTCTGACCAGGGAAATATGAGAAGCAGTAACTGTTGTTTCTTGGTGGAAAGAGTGAAAAGCTGAGATAAAATCACTCTCTTTTCTTTGGTGCCACAAAGACCAGAGAAGAGAGCTTTAGTCCACTTGAGTCCTTGGAATAAATCTGGGAATCTCTTACTTGTGTTGCACATGACACAGGAGAGAAAAATGGATCTCTTTTTTTTTTGTATTGGAACTTGGTGTTTCTGGGATTAATCTGTCACTGTGCTATAATTTATGGCTATTTTGCTAAGCACATGACCATTTTTCAGAATCTTAGAAAGTGTAATTATTCACCCAACTTGGCCCCCACTGTCAAAACTTCTAATGGGTTAAAACTCCTTTCTTCTAGATCCTTCTTCCTTCACTCTCAGGTTTCCTGCTGATCCACCAACAACAGAGACTGTCACTGACTGTGAAGGATAGACTTTCCTTCCTGGCTGTCTTTGATTTAACAAATCCAATCTGTTGTGCTAATTTTAAATCAGGAGATGCTGCAAGATGAGTCATTTCTCTGTAATTGAGAAATATAACTGGGATTTGCCAAAACCAAGAAAACTGGGCTGAGGGAAACATGTTTCCTTGGCAGGGACAAAGCAAATAAAACTGATCAGAGTGCACAACAAAGCACACAATATCTCCATTCCTTAGCAATCCAGGAGGCATGGGTGACATGCAGTGAGAACTCAGGGAACACTGGAGTAGCTCTAAGACCAGGATGGATGTATTGGATATTTGTAACCAAGGAGGGGTTTTGAAAATATAAAGAATGGAAAGACAACTCTATTGGCCCATGAGTGAAGTAACATGACTTTATTATGCGTTATGTGTTCGCATGAACTATATCAACTGATGGGAAAACATGATGTAAAGCTGTAAGGATTTGCCTTTTTTTCCCTCACAATCAGAGACATTGCCACCAGAGGCAAGAACTGCTTACAAAGACACCCTTGATTATTTACTCATAAAATTCAGAAAGCCTAGAAGTTCTGAGTGTGACTTCATGAAGCTATTGAAGGAAAACAACAATAACAGTATAGCTATTGGAGGGAAAGAAAAACAGGAAAAAATCAGCTGTACTTATTGTACCCTCCTTAGCCATTGTCTGGATTTGCCCAACTCAGTAGCCATTTGACTGGTAATAGTCACATTAAAATGGTGTTGATTTTGCTTACCAAGCCCTGGTTCCATGTCCATGGCCTCAGTGTCACCTGCAACGTAGAGGATCACTCCATCAATGTCACTGTGCTCACAGACACAGGGCAGCTGTAAGCCTGACCCTCAGGGTTTTGTACCACATTGTGGCCCAACCCTTCAGAAACTGGGACTTTGTCCTAGGAAAACAGATTGCTGAGTACACTCACATGCTTATTGGATGAAGTCATTCCTGCTTTTCCTTCTGCAGACTCTCAACACCCACTCACAAATCAGACCTTCTCAGGGCACCTGCCTTGGGTCTGTCTCTGCTCCAGGTAATGAAGAAGGACACCCGTTTCCTGCTCTGTGGAGCAAATGGGAAGGAAAGTTAAAATCTGACGTTATAAAAAGGTAGCTCTTGTTGAATAGTGTGCTAGCAGAGTTCATATTTCTGTAGCTACAGGCAGTTGATTTCAGTTTCTTTGCTTTCATTTCAAGCCTCCACTGCTTCTGAGAATTTAGGAGCCTAACTATGGATTGTATTTCCCACTTAGCTAGGTATATGTTACTCATTGCATGACTCAATGCCACCTCTCCATGAAAATTTTCTTCATCTCACTAGTTTGAAGTGGCTCAAATATTTCCTGCATTTCTCTCCTTTTTAATCTGTTTCATGCACCTCTGTCTACCTCCAATAGAATGTGTGCCTGTTTGGAGAATAGCCTATGGGCATAGGTTCATGTTATTTCTATGTCCAAATGCTATTCCTCAGAGCACATATAATGATGGTTGATTTCATTATGAAATGAAGGAGTGAAAGTTTTCTTTGTAGAGAGGAAGAGAAATGAAAAGAGTCAAGACTAGTTCAGTCTCTTGGATGCGGTAGACTGCCGTATCCTGAGAGTGGTTACAGGGACAAGGCCGGCTCAGGGGTGGAGTGGGGAGCTTGATGAGTAGGATCACCGAGATGAAAGTGGGAAGGGCAAAGAGGGACCAGAAGTGGAGGATCTTGGATCTGAGCCTAAGGGCTCCTGACAAATCAAAAGCACTGGAGACAATGGTGGTCACTATGTATTTGACACTGAAATACAGTGGGGAAGAGGTGGGATTAAATGTTAACCAAAGGCCTGTCCAAATTGACGGTCTTCTTGACTCTGTGACAAAATAACAGCATCTCCTTTAACAGATTGCCAAGGGATGTGGAAATCTGTTCTTGCCATAAATAAGCCCATCATCCTGGAATTTTGAGTGTCTTGGGTTGATGGGACTTGACCCCATGAGAAGCTCTCTGCTCATCCTGGGACACCCCTTCCCAACCCAGCTGACCCCCAAGATGGGATCTCTCAACTGTTCAGTGTTTGTATTCTAGCAGGTCTCCATCATTTTGCTTTATCTCCACACGATGCTTCTTATTGGCCACATACTCCCTTCCATAACCACTCAAATAGTTTAATTTTATTCTTTTAGTACTTGAAAGTTTAGGGCTAACTTTCATGCACTATCTATTTACTTCTTAGTTAGACATAATGGCAGCTTACGATGGTTGTAAACAGCTAAGAAACTATAAGTGTACATGGTAGATATGGTAAAGCAGATACCTGCATGATATGTGTAAGGAAACCATCCTCCTGTCAGTGACTTCTCCCTTCCACTGCCATACGTGGGTTCATCCCAATCAATCTGAGAAATATCTCCTACAGGTTCATTTCCAGTTGTTACTCTCTGGTGTGAATGCGGCCTGATTATAGACCATAGACTGTTACTAGAACTCCTTGTTGGAAGATATGCTTATGTCAGTTCACAAATTTGGTGTCAAATACACATTATGCTCCCTCATTATGCTCCTGATTATAGGTCGTATACAAAGCAATTCTATTTTTTAAGCCAAACAGGAACAAGCCCTAGAAATCAGCAATAACAGTTCCTTGCTAATACCAATTCATTCCCACTAAGTAAGTGTTACAATATATTTTAAGAAATACTGTCTAATGAGGAGCAAAATTATTGCTCTTCCTGAAAAACTCCTGCATCTTGGTCTAGCATTTTTTACTGAGGCAATATAAAAGACACAGCTACCAACTGCTTCCCGATACCCTGAAGTCTGACTTCATGAAGTTATACCTCTGCCTTCTCACTCATTCTGACTATCTGGAGGCAGAAGATATTTTGTGGTCTCAGAAATGATGCAATTGTTAGGCATCCTTGCTTGTCACTAAAAGATAGATAATATGGTGAAATATGCTTATACACAACAAGTTGTTTTCATATTTATAGTTTATATTAGCAAGATATTTACTGAATGCTTATAACGTCAGGGACCCTCTAAAAAACTGTAACCTTTTCCTAGACCTGGGCTCTCTCTTTTTCTAAAGTTTCTACACTTCTATTAAAATTACTGATTGACTTCATATTTTATACCTGATATTGCTAACAGTTCATATTACTGTACATTTAATTCCATTTATAAAATAGATTCCATCTCAGTTTATAGAACTAGATGCTATCTATTAGAAACTGATTCTGCTATTAGAAAATATTTCACATATAATTAAAACAATGTCAAAAATAGAAAAACCTATATAAGGTAAAAATTAAAAGGTAGGCTTTTACCTAGTCTTTCTAAAAGGTTATATACCATTTGAGCTCTCCATAGATTATATTACATTTCATTTAATTCATTTGTAACAACTTATATACAACCCCAAGTGTTTACTTATAGACTTATAGGTACATTTTATAGACCACAAATGAAGGAAATCATACAAGTTTTGTTTCTTTGGATGTGGATTACTTCAGTTAATGTAACTTTTTCCAAGCCTCTCTATTTCCTTACAAATTGTACAATATTGTTTTTTCTCATCAATGAGTAAAATTTCATTGTGTATATATACCACATTTTCTTGTTCCATTCGTCCACTGAAGAGCATCTATGCTAACTCCTTATCTTGGCTATGGTGAATAATGATGCAATGAACATGGTTGTGTTGATGGCTTTACTGTAACCTTGTTTGTGTTCTATTGGATAAATGTCCAGGAGTGGTATTGCTGGACCATAGCCCAACAAAATCAAAACCAGGAATTGGGTACATCTAAAAGGTGGTGGTTCAAGGGAAGATGAAGCGGAGGGGGGAGGGGGGAGGAAGAAAGGGAGAATACAGTCGAGCATCTATTGTATATACCACAAAATTAAAGTAAGGGAAGGTGTAGGTAGAAGTAGGATGAGAATGTTGAAGGGGTGACACTGACCAAGATGGTTTCATAAACTGCTTTGTTATATAACACCTCCTCTGTATAACTACTTAAAGATAATAATGCATAAATATTTTCTAACAAATTTAAAGGAAGGTATATAGAATAAGTATCTAGTAGGTTTCAGAATCAAAGGGAAAACTTTAAGAAATTGGAGTTACCTGAGAGATCCTAGACTAGGAACTCAGGATCCCAGGTCTCATATTACTGCTTTTCTTTGACCATTGGCTTCCTTGTCTCAACCACTTTATGGTAAAATAAATGATGACTGAAAGTTCTAAAGTTCACACTTTAGGCTCACCTCTAATAGGAAAAAGTTCTGTCTAAGAGTCAATATACTATATCCAAGAGAAGGATATATTGACTGATGGAACTATTTTGCTCACTTCCCACTTGAGCCAATTTGGCCAGGAAGTTAAGAGCCACAGTTGATCTGTTCTGGTTCAGAAAATGATCTTCCCATCTTCTTACAAACAGAATGAGATGGAAGAATGTGTATGTGCTCATCCCATCATAATCCCATGCTCATAGTTGTAGAACAATAAGGTGAATTGATTTATGTGAAGAACGAACTATTGTAACTAAGGGAATATGTCCAGGATAGGCAAGAAATGACCAATGTCCACTCACTGATACATCATTTCAGGTCTTCTGAGAAAGATACCAAAGTAGAGTTTGACAAGAGAGGAAGAGTGCTAACTTCAGTGTAGATCTGGAATCCTGGGTGGGTGATGGGAGACTTCACTCTAAGAGGCCTTGTATGAGGCAGGATATACCCCTGCTATATTCAGACTTTGGAATAACCCAGAAATGGTATAATTTGATCAGGATACTGTTTTGAATTCCAGGGATTCAGTAGAGGGAGATTTCAGCTAGTCAGAAGTTTTATAAGGAAGTTTTCTCTTTTAGGAGATCAAAATGGCATACTGCCACGGTTACCAACCTGACACTCAGAGCATCCCAGGGGGTTTCGAGGTGAATCACATGGTAAATTCAATTATGGAGGTTGGACACGAGGCTAATGTTTTTAACTTCCAGTTCCATGATTTGGCATTTTGTTGTCCTCCACAGCAGAGGCTTCTGTTTCTGTGGATGTCCACTGAAGTTTAAGCATCCTCCTAGGAAGGCTGAAATTCTGAAGTCACTGGCCAGATTGGGAAGCCAGAAAGTAAACTGGTCCAGCCAAAGCAGTAGGAACCACGGGAAGTCTCCCTCAGCTGGAAGGTGACAGATGAGCATTTAAAAATACATCATTCTTTAGCCTGATGTCAACATAAATCCAGAAATTTTGTCCAGCTAGAATGGTCTATCCAAAGCTATAAAACAATGACACAAACAACTCAATACTGTTCTGTTTAAAAATCCCACAGGCACAGTCTTCCTAAATACAAAACGTCCCTTCCAACTTTTCTCTGGTATAAGGTTAGATTTATAAACTTTATATTACCAATTGGTTAGACAGCAGGAAATACATCAAGAATGACACAACCACCTGTAGAGTGAAGCAATCTAGTATAAGCTCCTTTACTGAGGTGGATGAGACGTGTAGCTGTATCTACATCAACCTATGTGGCTGACCGATAGCCCTGTTCTGTGAAGCAGCAGGGGATGAGCATCACATCAGGCATGTCATCGTGTTGACAAGAAGAAATATCATCCTTTGTTTTATTCTTTGGAATGTGAAGCATGAGAAGAAATGCCACTGTAGGGTTTGGAGCCTCCTGCTTCTCTTTTAGTATACCTGAATCTGGAGTTGTTCATGGACATGAATCAGAGACAAACAAAGTGGACACTAGTACCAGTTTGTTGTTTTCCAACTATGGCTTTGTGGGATTTTGCACAATTTTTTACTTTATGACCAAGGGTAAAGGTGGGGGATATAATCATAACAAAGGGAGTGAGAAAAATTTTATGTTAGCACACATGTAAGCATAGATACCCAGCAGGTATCTGACAGCAGGGGACATCTAACCATTTATTTGGAAAATGAATCTTTCCAGATAGCCACTGTCTGGAAAGTATACATTTAGTTATAGGTTGTCCAGACCCATCTCCTTAACATTATTTTGTACATAATCCAAAATATCTTGTAATATCTTGGTTTTATGTTCATAGTCAATTAGAAATTTTCATTTAGGGGACATCTTTAAGAGTAAGAAGACAGACAGACAGATGGGTAGATCTTACTACACATACATATACAGATTATATAGAGCTATAGATATACTATGCACATATATGTAGTATATAATGTATTTTCTTATGTATATCTTCATGTCATCCCTAAATGAACAGACTTTAGTCCAATGTCAACAAAACTTCACTGAATGTAACATCTTGAGTTATTCATTGAGCCTTATACCAGAGATATGACCACATATTCTCACTCAGTTCCATGTCACTTGGCGCTCACAATCTTGTCACTGTCTCACGACAGCAATGTGATTTGTTGATAAGGCACATTTGTGTGTGTATCTGTGTGTGTACTATACTCACCGTTTCACAATCCTAAGTAAGAGAAGTCATACATGATGACTAAGTGTGAGCTGATTCCAATTAATTTGCATAGTGTTATATATATATGTTTATATATATATAGTATTCACATAAATGATGAGCAAACAAGGCTTCTTCCAGTGAAGAAATGAAGTAGAAACTTGAAAGTGTTCTGCAATCTCATCTCTCATTAGATAGTGCAGTAGAGGAAGACAAACGCTTGAAATCTGGCCATATATTGGAGAGATTGGGGCCGCGGCTAAAACCTGGATCCTAGTAGACTTTGGTGGTAACTTCTGTTACAAGAAAAAAGTCAAGGAAAAAAAGTAAAAGAGATCTTTCTAGGTGGAGTAATGAGTTGTTTCCCATATCAGGACATAGATTTGGCCACATTAACTTCATATCTTCATATACAGCCTACATCAAGGACAAGTAGCAAGCTTTCTATTGTATTCCATGGCTAGTCCAACTCTACAGGAGTTAGAGCAAGAGTTTTTGCCTGGGTACTCATTTCTACCAAGGGATCTCTGGATAGATTCAGTATAGTTTTGAATGTAATATAGAAACAATAAAACATTCTTACACTTAATAGGTTTATCTAAATTTTTGTCTTTCCTTTTAGTATAGGGACTGATCCATGTCAGTATTAGCAATAGATGTGACTTCTATCAATAGGAACCATCATTATCACATTACTGTTATAGAAATTTCAAACTATATTGAGATGTAAATGATATATAAAAGTGTGTATATTGTTTGTATATTTTAATGGGCCTGGACATATTCATATACCTATAAGGTCATTACTACAATCAGGAATTAACCCTATCTATCTCCTCCAAAAATTCATGTTCTTTCATTTTTTATTTGTGTGAAGTGGTAAGAAGGCTCAACATGATTTCCTTCTTTCAACCCTCCCTTCTGTGTATACATACAATCAAATGAGTGAGAAGATCTCAAGAATATTTCTGCACCTGCATATCTATTGGAACATCATAAACAATAACAAAATGGACAAAGGAAATGTTGTATTATGTGTTTTATTCATTTTCAATAGGGAGTTCTTCAATTTTTGACAAGAAGGACAAACCCAGAAATCATTATACCAAGTGAAATTAGCCAGTCACAAAGGGCAAATGCTTCATGATTTATTATTTGAAGTATCTACAATAGTTAAACTTATGAAAGCAGAGAAATGAGACGGTAGTTTCGAGAAGCTAGCAGAATAAAGAAATGACGAGCTGTTATTCAATGGATACAAATTTCAGTTATGCAAGATGACTGTGACAAAACTAGTAGCTAGTATTATGGGATTATGCACTTTGAATATGTTAAGATCACAACATTGTTCTTAATTATAGAAGTTATTAGTCTTATCATTGGATCACAGTCTCTTTTTGAAATGTTACCAACCCATTTTAAGTCATCACAAGCCCAAGTACCATTTAGTTGCCATTTTGGTTATCCACGTAGCTCTAACACATTCCTTCTTTATAACTGATTGTTGGTCAATATGTAAAGCTATTGTATTACACATTACTGAATAGATCCTAATATAAACTGTACCAAAGTTGTTGATTAGGCCAAATATGAGCTCAGTAATCTTAAAGCTAAAAATCTTACAACATTATATTTGACTCATAAATCCCTGTAGAATTCTGCTATCCCTTGAAATAAGTCTACGTTGCTCTTGCAATACCATCTATAGAAGCTGTCATTTGGAATACTTCAGTTTTTCTTTGTGGATTGGAATTCCTAGACTTGTAGCCATCAAAAAGAAAATCATCAATGACTAAGTGCTCAACATGGTGTGTGCACTGCCCTAACAACATATCTACATCATTCAGGCTGTTTATTCAAGATAAGCAAGACTAGCCAGACTTCACAGCGATAAGCATATGAAAAAAAATGAAACCTATTTCTAGTATGTTTCTACTGCAAGTGTGTTGTCTTTCCATTTGACACATTAATGATGATAGCATAAATGTTATTTTTTGGAACTACAGCAAGAACTTCAACCAAATTAACTTAGTTTTATTTATGTACACTAATTATAAAAAGGAGTTTCATTGTGATTTTCCATAGATGTGTACAATATAAGTTGATTAATTGTACTCACTCTATTATACTTTAACCCTCCTCTTTTTTTCCAAACATTAGTCAGTTTTATTATGCTATCTGTGTGTGTGTGTGTGTGTGTAAAATGTGCTCTAATCATGTTCCCTCCCAGTACCCTCTCCCTTTCCCTTTTCTGTTCCTGCTGATTCCTTCCCCAGTCCCCACAGTCCCTCTTTAAGTTCCATGGAAGATCAGAGTCAGTTTCCTTGGAGATAACACACTTGTTATTCTTTTGAACTAACTGTAATGAAATGTCAGCTGTTGTAACAACCCCCAAATTCAATGAATTGGAATAATCTATCTGTTTCTTGGTTATGCCATAGTCACGGGTGGACTGAAAATATATACAGTTGATCCTTTCTTCATGTAGTATTTATATAATTGAAGACAAGCAGGGTCTGTCTGCCATTTTCAATCTGAGACTTCAGAATTCCATGGATAGTGACTCCATTCAAACCAGTTAAGCAATTAAAAAAAGAGTACAGAGAACCACAAACAGAGAAGTTTCTATGGCTATATCACACCTACCTAATAGCAGGTTAGGACTTAGTCTCATGGCCATGGGGAACTGCAAGGGGGAGGATGTCTCTGGAAACAGCACATGTAGCGGGGAGATCTAGCCTGTCTGTCATTTGGTCCTGCTAGGGCAAACATAGGCTACAGACATAGTATAACATGCATAGTATTTGTAAGTATCACCATGAAGTTGCTTAATGCACAAGTGATATCTGAAGTAGTTTTTTTTGGGGGGGTCCAGTTGTGGGGCCTGAACTCTGGGCCTGGGCACTGTCCCTCAGCTCTTCAGCTCAAGGCTAGCGCTCTACCACTTGAGCCACAGCGCCACTTCCGGCTTTTTTCTTTTTTTGCTTATGTGGTGCTGAGGAATCGAACCCAGGGTCTCAGGCATGCAAGGCAAGTGCTCAACCGCTGAGCCACCTTCCCAGCCCTCTGAAGTAGTTTTACACAGGCCATTTGAATCAGAATCACCTGGAGAGAGTATTAGGAACCCAAATCCAAGAACAACTAAGTAAAAAGCTTCCAGAAGCTTTCTTAGGCAGGCCTAGGTGACAAGGGATATTAGATAATGTCTTTAATAGAAAATAAAACTACTAAAGGCAATAAGAAGGAAATGGCAAAGCAATACGTTTGTGAAGGGTAGGGGAAAGGGAACAAGAAATTAAAGGAAGAATTTCCAAGAAGGAGGAGGTAGTAAAAGTCACTCCTGTTGTAAAAGTCATTCAGTGTCTCAAAGTCCAAACAAGATGATAAAATTAATAGTCACCATTCTGTAATTTCAGTAAGCTGATCTTTCAAGTTAGAATGTGTACATTGTTGTTTCAAAGAAGCCTGCTAGGATCTAGAATTTAGGACAGTAACTTTGGTGGTATGGCCATTTTTTGAGCGGAGAAGACCTAGATGTGGTGACCACTGGTTGGCCAAGGTTTTAGGAAGGAGGAGATACTGGCTTTGAGAGAATGTGATAGGTCTGATCTGGGACCCATTGTATTTTAGTTATTTCCCAGACAAGTGGGTATGACTTCACAGGATAACTAGAATTCAGAAAGGAGGTAGAGTCCATAGTTACAAATTAAATTTGCTTGCCCTACTTGAAGTGTTAGGCTAGGTAAATGGATGATCTTATCTACAAAGAATGTGTAGCCAGAGGAGGAATAATGGGAAATTACATGTATGATTGAAACTGTTTTTCCCCCTCTTTCTTTTTGATCAGTGTAAAAAATTCAGCTCACTTGGTGTCAAGATGATGTGACACCCAGTGGGATAATTACTGACATGGTTGGAAATTTTGAAATCTCTCTTTTGGTTGTACGTATTATACAACTTGCTATTATGTTCTTGTATTACTCAGAATCCACTTGAGAATGATATGAGAAACTCTGGCTTGGGAAGGAAAGTTGACCCTCCCATTGACGGGCAATTCTTTCACCCTTTGACCTCATTTCTTGGTAAAAAGCACAGTCCCTGAAGTATCATTGCTTCTTTTCTTGGCTCTTTCATCTCCTGATAGGAGACAACGTGCCCCCACATGATGGAGCTTTCTTTACTCTTCTTGGGGACAACTTCTTTGTCACCAGCCTTGAGATGGAAGACTCAAATCTTGCAAAACCCAAGATCAACTATATGGTGTATTTTTTTAAAGTAACAAATAATATTTCTGACTCCGTTGGGATACAAATCTAAATATTTCCAGGGGAAAGTAGGGCCAGGGCTAGTTCTAGCTCTCTGGGATGTACCGCAAATAACCTCTAAATCAGGAGCAAAGAATGCAGCTTTGTTAGAAGACAAGGAGAGAAGGCCCAGAGAAATGGCCACGTGGGCTTGTTATTCTTCTCAGTATCTCTATATTGGCACCACTCAGCCTGCTGTCGGCAGAACACATTTAACGCCTCACACAGCCAGGCTTTGTCATGTGGAATCAGTTGACGTGTGGGGGCTGTTCCATGTTTCTTCTCTTCATCTGCCCTCACTCAAGCATTTGGAAACATCACTTACTCAACCCAGCAAAAGAAATAAAGTGATGATAATTAGGTCATCTTCCATGGTACATTACACATGGTAAAATAATC
The DNA here is from genome assembly GCF_000151885.1 of Dipodomys ordii. Lineage (NCBI taxonomy): Eukaryota > Metazoa > Chordata > Mammalia > Rodentia > Heteromyidae > Dipodomys > Dipodomys ordii. The sequence continues at coordinate 15,359,169 of NW_012267236.1, forward strand.
TAATAAAGAATAGGGTAACTAATTAATCCAGGATCAGATTCTTTTCCTGAGTCTCAGGAGGAGGCTGCTTTCAGAGGTTTCACTAATTTTCTTAATTTGAAGTAGATAGGAGGCAGTGGAATGAGGATTAATGAGTTCAAGGCCCGCCTGGGCTACATAAGAACACTTCAGAAAATATAAGTAAAGAGCAGACAGAATTGTGGAACTACTCAGATGTCAAGCCTTAGGTGCAGCAAGCAAGAATGTATTTTTAAAAATCCTTTTCTCATGCTGGGATGGAGGCTTGCAAGGGCCATAATTCTCTCATCACGTGACCATAGGGGGCGGGGTCAACAGGTAGAACAGTGGGTCCTTCAGCTAAGGACAAAAATGCAGAAGCAGGAGCATGGCGGGACGCTACTTGCACAAGCCAAGAGCCAAACTTGCACACATTCTGAATGGGACACTGATTATCAGCGTGGCTGTCAACATGGCTTTTGGTAATACTTTGGCAGATCTTCCACAGCGACCAATTTCTGGTACAGAAGTGCATTTGTTCAGGAATTGAAAGTTTAAGAATAGTCAGCAAATGTCTGAGCGTCTACACCCATCATTTGCAAATAAGGAAGCACAACCCTGACACAGCTCATTCCTTTCTCTGTGACTGAGTTCAGCTTCAGCGAGACATTCGTGGCTGTCCATTTGCCTACAACTAGGGGGTTATATGCATCTTGTTTCTTCAGCTATTTAAAACTGCTTTCAGTCTCTGTAACCCTCTGACCAAACTCTGTCCCTGTTCTTTTCCATGAATAACTGAGAGTACTTGTTTGCCAGGATTGAAGTCATTAGGGATGAGGTTTTCTTTCTTCTCTACTTATTCCAGAGAAGCCATTCTACCCTTACTTCCTACCTTAGAGGAAGTATGGTCCATTCTTCACATCACAGCAGAAACTCCACTTAGGCTCAGAGTCCCTTCTTTTCCTCTTTCTCGGGGCTGTCAAATCTATAACTCACAGTATTATATGTCAGAATATATACATACATATATACCATGCATGTATACATATATATGTATACATATACATATATATTCTGACATGTAAAACTGTGACTAATACATTTATTACACACACACACACACACACACACACACACACATACACATATTCGGTCATGGGGCTTGAACTCAGGGCCTGGGCACTTGTCCTTGAGCCTCTGTATATTCAAGACTAGTGCTCTACTACTTGAGCCACTTTATGTTTTTGAGTGGTTAATTGGAGATAAGAGTCTTGCAGGGACTTTTCTGCCAGGGTTGGCTTCGAACTGCAATCCTCAGATCTCAGCCTCCTGGGTAGCATTACAGGCATTAGGGCTTTCAGGGTATATTTTTATGAATTTATTTTTGATTATCTTTAAATAATGGCACAAAAAGGTTTCAACTCAACATGTCAATCTATGAGTATAGTACAACTTGACCTCTGTGCCCTTTTTACCAGTCTACCCCTTAATCTATCCCAACCCCACCACCCCCTTCAGTTTCCTAGCACTATCTTTACATGAGTACTATGACTATATTTTACTCACCATTTCTCTCTCCATTTTCTCACCTCCCTCCCCTTCACCCACATCCTCTTCAGATAAAACATGGCTTAGCTCCCTCACAATGAAAGGTTGAACAAAATGAATACTAGGAAGCTAAATCCCATGGTATGTTTGACATGGCTACTTAAATGGCCACAGAGACAAACTACCTCTTTACCACCCCTACCTAATAGGTATAGATAACCAATGATTTTCCTGAGAGCATCCTTTCTTGTGCAAACAACCAATCCCAAGTGTCTCATCTTCATGCATCTTTTAATTATCACATAACACTAGCCAGTATTGTCAACTGCCCTAAGTCAACTCATGGCTAGTGTCAGTCTAGAAAACACTATTACGTCTCAGTTATCACAGTATTTAAACTCACCCATTTCAACCTGTTCCCTGAAGCAGCCTGCCTGCCATCCCACAAAAAAACATAGGACAGCTCTGGGATAGCTTTGCTCTTGCTGCTGACTAAGCTTGTGTTTTCCAGTGTGGATGTTGCCTGTGTCCGCATGTCTGCTTCTCTGTTTCAGTCTTCCCAGTGACTGGGTTCATAACAATATACCTCCCTTCCAGCTCCCTTCTCTCTTCTTCTTTCCCATTTTCTCTCTAGCTTTAGATCCATATTTGGTAAGTATGTCTATTTTACATATGTCAATAGACATTTAGTCTGCTTTTGTGAAATGTCTTATCAAGTTTATTTTAAAATGAATACACTGTAGATAAATACATCAGGGGACTTTTTTGGCTAAAGAAAAGCCCTGGTAGTATTTTGTTGAACATAGTTATGGACACGTTTTCTGTATAGTATTATGTTTAAGTATGTTTTAATGTATATAAGTGTGTTTTAAACAAATGATATAATATATCCTATCTTATTCATATTCTATTAACACCTTCATATCTCAATGAAAGCCTGTATCAATTTTTAAATTGTAGGTAAATCATAATCCTGTGACTCTCCTCTGTCAGATTCATCCTAACTCAAACCCTGAGGTTCATCTGAGCTCAGTCCCCTCTGTTGTTTCCCACATCCACGCGGTGACTTCACCAGAGTGAATTTCTGGGAACTTTTCTGACTTTGAGATATTGCCTAGCATGTTGTCTCACCTGACCTTCACCACAATGCAGGAGGAGTTAGTGAAACCCCGTTTAGGAGGAGAGAAGGGAGGCCTAGAGACAAAGAAACTGACCCAGGTACGTCCAAGAGTGAGCTTCACCCCAAAGTCTGTCTAATTCTAATATCCTTATGCCTATTACAACAAGACTTTGGGCATCTTTTTGGTTTCTTTGTGAATTTCCTCTGTGCAATCCTCTTTATAGGATGCCTCCAATACCACATATTTTCATCTTCTGCCACCTGCATTTGTCCAGGTGTAGTCTCTGTCTCTCATATGTATGATTTCAGTTTCATCTTCATAAATTGCTCAGAATTCTTCATTCAAATGGAAGCTTTCTTTCCTGAAACTGAGACCATCATGACTGACTTCCATACATCTTTTCATCTTTTCTCCAATTCTGCCTTTACAGGGGTTTCAGGGACACCAAAAATCAACCAACATTCAAACATGCTTATCCTATCCACAGCCACAGCTGCTTTCCAGCCACTATCTCTTTTACACCTTCTTTTATTCCAGCACTCAGTCTTTATAAGTTCCAAATCAAAGCCCAGGACTTGCAATAAAACCTTTCTGGAAACTTCTAATCAATATTTTGCTCCTTTTTCCTTTTAACTTTTCCGCAGATCTCTATGACTTGCAGGACTCACAGCTTTCTACATTTAGGCGGTGCCAATATCTTATTTTTTCTTATTGAACTGCCAACTTCTGGAGTGGAAGAATGGTCACTTCTTCATATTTTTTGGGAGGGGGTCCGGTCGTGGGGTCTGAACTCTGGGCCTGGGCACTGTCCCTCAGCTCTTCAGCTCAAGGCTAGCACTCCACCACTTGAGCCACAGCACCACTTCCGGCTTTTTTTTTCTGCTTACGTGGTGCTGAGGAATTGAACCCAGGGCCTCATGCATGCAAGGCAAGCGCTCTACCACTGAGCCACCTTCCCAGCCCCACTTCTTCATATTTGACTAGTATAGGAATAAATATCAGAAAAAATACTGTAATTAGTTATATGAATGCAATGGAAGCATGCTAGCCTTGTGGAATAAAATGAGTCTGTGGCTTATTGGAGAATGTCTCCAATTCATACAAGACTATGTCCTTCTATTCTTTTGGTCAGCCCCAGTGCTAACAGACACACCCGGGCAGGTGACTGAAGTCTGAGATCCCACAGGTAAAGCACAGAGAGCTGCAATTATTACTTTGTTCCCACCAAATGTTGATGTCCCTAGGTTGATTGGGAAAAATTTCTCTAAGAAATGTTCTATTATCTGCGATGAGTGAAGGAGTTGAGAATTCCCCCCGCAGTGTTGCATATGAGCTGATGACATGGTTCTAGTCGTAATAACACCCCCTTTTGTCCTTCAGTGATCACTGAAGGGAAGAGTGAGCCAATCCAGGAGAGTCACTGATTGGCACAGGGATGCCCACTTTCAATGCTGATGACTGGCATTATACACTCAGAGATCTTCTTTCAGAAGAGTTTTCTCCTTTATGTCATGTTATCTGCCTCTGGCAGCCTGAACCTTTCTCTCTGAGGCCTAGGACTGGTAGGTTGCCCTTGAGAAACAGTAGAGCATGGCATGCAATCCCACAAGGCCTCTGCCCGATGAGGCCCTTGTACTTGATGGGGAGTCCTCAACCAGAGCAAAAACACAGCCACATGACATGTGGGAAAGGATAGGCTTCTCCAAAAAAAAGGGGAAAAAAAACCCTGGGAAACAGCACCTCCCTGCCCCAAAGGTGAAGCATTAGTTTAGAGAGGGCTGAGTGCCAGTTTGCTAGAATTGAATAAATCAGATTTCTAACATTTAATAACAGATGTTCTGGCTACAACTCATGAAATCATTTAATATTGCCTTATGCTATGGTAATAAAAAAAAAGTCATCTGGCTCTACTCGGCCCAGGTTACATATCTTCCTCAAAGGGTCAAGATGATTTGATGCAGTCCTTGGATCAAAGGAGCTGATGGTGTCTGCACATTACAGAGCACGGGCAGGGGTTGCTGTGAAATGGGACAGACACTACCCTAACTCGTGCTTTGCATCTGTGCCGCTGAGCACCTAAAGTGGCCTAAACTCCAGTCCTCGACGAACTTTCTCATGGAGCTTCACAGTTTCCCTCCTTCCTTCATATCCTATCTACTGGCTATGTGACATCTGGGAAAGGAGTAGGCTTGAGTAACTGGATCAACCATGCAGGGTTTGGCTGGTGTGGTGCAGACCTGATCTCTCAGAGAAAGAACACATGGCTTTAAAGATTTGTCCATTCAGAAGAAGCCTTAAAGAAGAGCTGATATTAATTTACTGAGGTAGGAAGCAAGGAAAGTTGTGCCTGCTGAATCCTAGTAATTAATCAGAATGCTTTGCAATAAGAAGAGATGATGAACTTGCCAACATGACTTGAAAACTGAAATAGTTAATTAAGGAAAATTTTCTCAAGTTGCAATGATAAAATAAGGTGATGCCTTAGGTTAAGGGAAACACCAAACAAAGGCCAACTCAGAGGATGAAGTGGGAGACACCAGAGTAATCAACACATGATTTCAGATGTTCATTGAAAGGAAATAAAGGAGATCCAAAGGCTATATAAAACAAACACTGTGGCAATGTCTCAGAGATGGATAATTTCTCCCTGGGAAGCATGCTACCAACACTTAGTAAAATAGAAGGCAAATATTGAATAGCAACAAAAACACAACATAGTCTAATGAATTCCAGAGCAAGCTAGTGCATAGATTCAGAATTCTGCTGGCAAAACACACAAGTATACACACACACACACACACACACACACACACACACACACAACCACACAACCACAGAACCAGGAGCCATTTAGCAGGCAGTAGAAAGGTAGATAGTAAGCTAAGAGTTGCTTCTGAATTTCCCCCAAAATATCTCCCCAGCAGTAGCCTGTGACAGTTCCTCTAAATCTTGCTTACCAAGGAAGCCTGCTGTTCAGAAACTCACTGAATTGTGTGTCCCAATGCCAGGTACTTTCATAATTGCCCTCAGTTGAGCCCTCACCACTCTTCAAGATGCTTGAATAGGATTGGATTTCCATGTTGAGGAGCTCAGAGACAGGAGAATAAGTCTGGGTTAGACCACATTGTAAAGGAAGATAATGGTGTGCCAGAATCACACAGCAGGCTCCAAAATGGGTGTCAGCTCTCAGAAAACCTGATAGAACTAGTGGCTTGCTGATCTCCAGCCAGTGTGCCCCGTATTGAAATTCTGATTCTGCCATTAATAATGTGTGATGTTGACCTAGTTTACGAACCTCAAGTACCTATCAAACTCTGTATTTAAAATATCAGACATTTTGGTGATATTCTATAGCTATGATTGAGATCTCCTTCTTTGATCTCATGATAAAAAAACAAAGATGCATTGTCTTAGCTTGAACTGCCATTACCAAAATATAAGCTGGATAATCAACAATAGATGTTTATTTTTCATAATTCTTGAGGCTGGATGTCCAAGATCAGAAAGTCAGCAATGGCAGGTAATAGTGAGGACCCCTTCCAAGTTCACTGTATCTTCTCATAGCAAAAATGAGACAGGTTAGTAGTACAGGCCCCAGGGCTGGGGTAGGAGTTAAACACTGTTAAATATTTAAGAATGCTTTCAAATACTTTTATAGGACTGTTAATGGTAGGTCTCTATTGTAAGCACCTTCCTTAGTCTTTATTTTTCATATAAATAAGCTATTATGTTTGGAGCCCAGATGATTTGTCTCTCTAATTGAAAATTGTTAGGCCCTTCTATGGTGCCTAACTGCCTTGAGCAGAGAACTGTCAGGCCAGCAGTCTAGCTGCTCTGAGGACTGTACTCCCTCCAGGGATAGCTTGAGGAAGTTACATTGCAAACACTGCTGCTTGCTGCTGTAATACAACTCCATTCTGGTCAAGATGACTTCAGCTAATGCTGATCTTTCTGCCATTACAAACCTCAGTCAACTCTGGCAGCTCCTTTTGCTTAGGCAGGAGGAAGAACACTTCCCCATGCTTTGTGCAAGACAGTAAAGCATGGGGCCAAACAATCACTGAATGAAACCTCTATATCTGTGAGTGAAAATAAATCTTTTCTCTCTATAACTTGATTAGCTCAGGTATTTATTTTAGTAATGGAGAGCTAACACGTAGTTACCACTAGTGGATTCCTTACTTGATGCCAGACAATGTGACCGTTGAATTTTTGAGTTTTATTTCACGTCCTCTTATAACTCCCTTGGGATGCAATTATCTCCTAACCTGTCTAAACTCACACCATTTATAGAACAGTAGGAGTGGAATGGTTTCTCATGACACCAGATCTCTGCTTCACCGCATCAGGAAGATGAGCACAATTGATGACTCTTAAGTCTGGGAAACCTTGTAAATTTGTCTGTACACCAGACCTCTTTCTCTGGGCTCCAGCTTGAGTGGATTAGGGATTTTTCTCTTCATCTCTAGAAACTGAATTAGTACGTGAGAACACAGTCTCAGGAACTAGATGAGCACACTAAGATACAAGAGCAAAGAATCCTGCACACATGCCTCACCCTGACCCAACCTAATACTACTGTTGGTTCCTCCTGGTACAAAGCTTTGACTACAATGACCTCGAGAGAAGAGAAAGGGGCAGGGAACACCATGGAGTCCAGTTACAATGGCTTGAACTCAAGCAGTTGCATGATGGCTTCCTTGGACCCACGCCAACTATGTGGTGTGCTCCTCACAAGTAGTCTTCCCCATTTCTGGGCTCCCCGAGGTGTATTCAATAATGCACTCCTCATCCTGAAGCATATGGGAAAGTGTTTAAAAAGGTGCCAGGTTTATTTATGGAAGCCTGAGATTGAGTTTAAGAGATGCGCTTTTGCCAATATGAAATGTGAACTCTCAAAACAGGAAGTGTGTTTTACTGCCTATTTATTTTATTACCCTATCAGCTGCCCAGAGCTGAAGAATCCTTCCTCGTAGGAATTATTTATTTTCTAACTTCTGAACCAGAACATTTTGACCATCAGCTTTCTGACTCTATGTTGCCAGATTCCCAACTACAAACATGTGCCTCGCTGTCTTCCAGAATGGATCACGGAGACTTCCAGTGAAAAACATTTTAACTCCTATGTTGCCCTGAGCTTTTATTTTTATGTACGTACAGAAGTTTCACAGAAATCGAATCCAATGGTAATCGGTTTTCTTAATGTGCCTTAGAAGAGTGGAAGGATTCTTGAATTTTCCTCATGTATCTTCTCATAATAAATAGTCTATTGTTATCATTTAAACTCTTGAAAAATTTAATGGGATGAAAGGATCAGGTAATCATTCGATATACTCTTAGCAGTTGATAATGACAAAGAAACAAAGTAGACTTTAGATTTCACTGGATATTCATTAATCCAACTCTCCTCTGCTTTGATGTTTTCACAACATTGTGTGTGTGTGTGTGTGTGTGTGTGTGTGTGTGTGTGTGTGTACTGGTACTGGGGTTTGTACATAGGGCCTACGTACTGTACTTTAGCTTTTTCACTCAAGGCTGATACTTCACCAATTGAGCCACTTACAGCTTTTGGGCAGTTAATAGGAGATGAGAGTCTCATCATCTAGGGTTGAAGCCTAAGCTGGCTTCAAATCTCAACCCTCAGATTTCAGCCTCAGAGTTGAGATATTTATTTATTTATTTATTTTGGGTCTGGTCATGGGGCCTGAACTCAGCTTGGGCACTGTCCCTCAGCTCTTCAGCTCAAGGCTAGCGCTCTACCACTTGAGCCACAGCGCCACTTCCAGCTTTTTTCTTTTTGCTTATGTGGTGCTGAGGAATCGAACCCAGGGCCTCATGTATGCAAGGCAAGTGCTCTACCACTGAGCCACCTTCCCACTGACCTGAGCATGAGATTATACTTCCCACTGGGATGTCAGGTACCTGATGATACTCCCGAGTAAAACAGGCATTGTTTGGAAACAAATAGTGTTCATGCATGCACAACATTCTTTCTCTCCTTCCTTCCTTCCTTCCTTCCTTCCTTCCTTCCTTCCTTCCTTCCTTCCTTCCTTCCTTCCTTCCTTCTTCTTTTCCTTCCTTCCTTTCCTCCTTCCTTCTTCCTTTCCTCCTTCCTCTCGTTATTTCTCTCTCTTTCTCTTTCTTCCTCCATACCTCCCTTCTTTCATTTCTTCCTTCCCTTTTTCCTCTCTTTCTCTCTTTGTAAAGCTAGTTAGTACCAGTGAATACTTTTGAAGTGTTCTCTCTTAAATAAATACTTTTTATTTGCAATTTTTCACTATATCTGGCATCTATTTCACTTTTAATTCTGCATTGTAATGGGTGTGTTTCTTTTTATTTTGTTATATTTGCTAAATTGAGCATTATTGGAGATGTGCTTTCACACTTGGACCTTATACAAATGTGCTCAAATTCCTGGAAGATGCTTTCGGACCGAAGTCATGTTACAATGGTGCCACCTTCTGGATACTCTCCCAAATGCTCTTTTTCATGTCTCACTCAAAACTCAAGATGATGTGAAATCTCTTTTTACAACTAAAGGAACATTTTTTAAAACGTTTCCCCCAGAGCTGATTATTGTTGAGACGGCTGTGAGCCCCCAGCACCCAGGCTTTCCGTGACCTTGCCTAGGCTTACTCTGCTCAGGCATCAGCCCTTATGCTCTTCCCATGAGCAGTCAGTGCCATTCCCCAGAATAAGTTCAGAAACCTTTGTGTCCTCATTCTCACGTCTAGTATTAGCTCAAGGCAGCAAAGCAGAGGTGGGGGATGGGAGATTCAGGGAAGGTCAAGGGTTTCACTTGAAGACTCTCAGATGGGATAACAGGTGTCAGAAGATAAGAGAAACCTCAGAACCCACATCATGCTGTCAGGAGTGTCCATGACGATTTGAAGGTAGTCCTTCTTGGAGATATTTGGAAATAGAAGCATAGAAGAAATTTTCAAAATAGGAAAAGAGATGGAAGGAAATGAATACAAATGCAGAATAATAAAATTTACATATATATATATATATACACACACACACACACGTCTACATTTACAAATGATCAAAAATGCAAACTAAAGTTAAGCAATGCCATTATTTGTACAACAAACTTGCGATAAGAGTACATACAATGATGATATGTCATCTAGCTAAGGGTACAGGAAACTGGTCTCCCCATTCCTGGAGGCCAATCTGTGATTACTTATCAGAAACTCTAGAAATATGTTTATACGTTGATCCAGAATTCTTATTTCAAATATGGCCTCTGGGGGAAGCCATAATTTGTCCTAATCTCTTGTGGAACAATCATCATCTCTGCAGCATCTCTCTGTATGACATATTGGACATCCGTTATCGTCAGTGATGCCAGAAACATGACTACTGTACATCAGGTGTGCATATTACAATGTTTAGTAGGAAAACAACTTAAAATCCAGAATATTCTGTTTGGGCCTGTTTTTGTAAAGCATGCGGAACGAACAATAATCAGAATTATTTCAACGATTCATCATGTTTGGCTCAGATAGCATACGAATGGGGATTTTTATTGTCTTCCTTCCTAATTATTGAACAAATACATATGAAGATAATGATTAAAAGTTCAATGAAAGTGAGGTCCCTATTAGGTTGTATCTGCATCTAATATTCATTGTGACTCAATTCAGTTTGTCTTTATCAGTGCCTTTTAAACATTGCCCGCCCCCCACCCCAGTATCTAATATATCCTTCTTTACTAGAACCAGAGTTGGTATGCATGTGGAAAATGGCACATGACAACATTGTGCAGACACTGGGAATGAACCAAAGCACACAGTATATATACACCTCACCCTGAGCCAATACATACAATGTTTATGTACTTCAATCTGTTAATACCCTTAGGGAGGGAATCAAAACCTTTTGTGCACCAGAATGTTTAATTCTGAATAATTGTCATCATTATTATTCTTATGATTGTAGGATTTAAACTTGGAGCCATGTACTTTATTTGAGCCACACTTACAACCCTTTTTTGCTTTAGGTTATTTTTCAGATAGAGCCTTACCTTACTTTTACCCAGGCTAGTCTGGATCGTGATCTTCCTGCTTATGGCCTTGTATATAGCCAAGTGGAAGATGCATGCCCTGCTTTTTGATTGAGATGGAGTCTCAGAACCTTTTTTTTTTTTTTTTGCATAGTCTGGCCTCACACCTCTATGGTCCTTAGCTCTGACTCCATGTGGCTTAAATTTCATGTGTGTGCTATAATACCAGGCCTGAGTTACTATTGAAGGTGAGAGATTTGGAAACATTGGAAGTATCTAGTAATAGAAGAATTGTTAAGTAAACTCTAGATTATGCATTCAGTAGAAACTGAAGTCATTTTTAAAATAATGGAAGGATACTACCTAAATGAAGCTACACAAACAGGTGATAAATTCCTATGCCATAACAGCAAAAGAAGTTAAACTATTGAAAAATGAAAAAGAACTAGAAGAAGACAAAGTTTTAGCCAGGCATGGGTGGTTCATACCTATAATCCTAGCTACTCAGGAAGCTGATCTGAGAATTATGGCTCAAAGTCAGCTAAGGCAGGTCTGTGGAACTCTTATCAAGAACAAACCAGCAAAAATCCAGAAGTGGAGCTGTGGCTCAGATGGTAGAGTGCTAGCTAGCCTTGAGCAAAAAATGAGGTGAGAGTACAAGTTCAAATGAGAAAGCCCTGGTTCAAATACCATCACCTGTATAAAAACAGTTCCATAATCACATAAAAATAAATCTTTACACCAAGAGAAAACGTTCGTACCATCCAAAGAGCCTCGAGTTTTCAAGCATTTTATTTCAAGTTAAAGTCATTGCCACCTGTGCTGCTTTTCTAGTCTAAATCCCCCAGCCCCACCCCTCAAAAAGAAACATAGCCACTTTGCCGTGATGTTCTGACCTTTGTCCCACACCTCATTGGATTCAATGACTGAAGGTTTTGCAACGGGAATGCAGATCATCAGTGTCTGTAACATGATGCATGGGTAATTTTCTCCTGTGCAGAAACACCCTTTTTGGAAGCACAATACACCTGGGAGCACCCAAATCCAAACAAGGAGGGAGATTTAAAGCAAGAGACATATTGGCCTTTAATTGAAGGGGGAATGAAGCAGCCCAGTGCCTCATTCCCTGGCCAGGCAGAGCCTCAAAGGACATGCCTCCACTCTCAGAGACGTTGGCCTGGCAACTCGCTCTTACACTCCACTTGGGGAGAATTCTTTTCAGCACTCGCCAAAATGCCGATCCAGGTTCCTTAGCCTAGCAGCCTTGAAAGCTTGCACACATTTAGAGAAAATTCTTTCAAATGATTCTGGAGTTCTGCTTTATGTTTCATATTCCTTTGAACTTGTTACCTCTTTACAATGTCTTGGACTATTAGTTTGGGAACATTTAAAGTTAATGACTATATGGAAAGTTAAACAACACTTTGAAGTTGCCCAAGTCATTCATTTTCTCTCTTTCATACTCAGGAGGTCATAGAAGGCTGGGTGATGCCAGACCAAGACACTGCGGGAATAAATAATTTATTTGGGTGTCTATATGGATGGTTGCTTGAGGGGGACATGAGAGAGATCAGTTCTGGAATGTGTGGAGGAACCAAAGTCTTGATTAATGAGGGTCAGCTTTAAAACTTGAGCACACAGAGCTAGGATTACTTCACATACAGAGAAGCATCTGTCTGACCAGGGGTATCTCGACACCGTCTCCTGAGGTCCTTCCTTTACAAATCTTCCTGGTTTCAGGAATGCACTGACAGTAAAACAGGTAAGGAAGAGAACTTCCTTCGGCCAAAGTAGGATCACAAGAGTCATAAACACAAGGATGATGGCCATGAACGTTGTCAAGAAAGTCTAGAAGGTCAAATTTGAAACTTTCAAGTTGTGAGTATTTTGATAAGGCCAACTATTCTCTTCCAGATAACACGCATTGATATTGCATTTGATATTTGTTTTTTTATTTTTTATTTTTTTGTTGGTCATGGGGCTTGAACTCTGGGCCTAGGTGCTGTCCCTCACCTCTTCAGCTCAAGGCTAGCGCTCTACCATTTGAGCCACAGCACCACTTCCAGCTTTTAATGCTTATGCGGTGCTGAGGAATAGAACCTAGGGCCTCATGCACACAAGGCAAGCACTCTACCACTGAGCCACCTTCCCAGCCCTTGTTTGTTTTTATAGATAAGACATTGAAAGCTCTTATTGAATGGTGTTCCCCATAGAAATGGAGATAGAGCTAAAGAACTGGAAAGCCATGCTTGTGCTAGATTTCTTAGATGGTCCATTTTTTTTCCTTTTAAGATAAATAGTAGCCAACTACAAAACACTGCCTTAACATCATCAAACAAAACAAAATAGGACAGTGGATTTAAGACTGAGTCTCTGAAATACCAGACTGCATTCAGCAGAAATTCTGGAACAGCATTCCTTGTTCCTCTTTCCAAGAACAAAAGAAATATCTAGCTACTGGAAGAACCAATTTGTGTTGAAAATTGTATTGGGTGTGGGGAAACTTAAAATGGCTGTCTCTCACAGATTGCATTGCTATAAAAGACACAGTTAATATACTTAAGTGATAGAGAGTAAGAGATGGCCATACATTTGTTATTCAGTCATTGAGAAATCTATGTGTGCTTTGAACTAATCATGTCCTTGAAACATGATGAAAACACACACAACATTCTGATGTCTCAAGATTTATATTCTACTGGGAAGACAGATGATCAACAAGTACTGATAAATATAGTTTAGGTTGTTAAAAGCAGGCTGGCGTGGCTGAGGGTGGAGGACAGAGGGTAAGGATGCAGTTATTTCCATTGAGTGACTTTTGATCAAGATGCCCAAGCTGGAATGGGAAAGACAGCTCTGGAAAGATGAATGGGGAGAGTGATTCCATTCTGAAAAACAAACAAACCAACCAGTAAAAATAGATTCAGAGAAGCCTAAGGCTAGAACCATCCTGATCTGTTAGAGAACAGAAAACAAGGTAATATGACTGGGGCTTAGCCTGGAGAGATGAAAGTCTTTAGGCCAATCTAAGGAATTTGCATGGTACTTTTGCAAACTATGGAATGTGAGTGCAAAGGAAAGCTACTAGAGATTTGTAAGCCGGAGAGTAGAATGGTTGATGTCTCCCAGACACTGCTGTTTAGACAGCTATGGTAGAGGGAAAAAGAAGAGGAGGTATAGGAGAATTAGTGAGGACATCACACTTACTAAAGTGATCTCAGTGTTCAGAACGATGAACCACAGTGAGGAGGAAGAAACTCAGATATGATCAGCAAGACAGCCTGCAGAACTTTCTGTGGAATTGAATAGTGGTGCTCTAGTCACAGGCAAGAGACATGGAAAGGAACTGATTTTGAAATGCCAACATATGTTTTGGTTTGTGTCATGAACTTAGAGTTTTGTGAGTGGGGTTTCCAGTGGTGGAGGAGAGATTTCTAGCAGAGAAACCTGAATTTGACCTTTAAGAAAGGTAGAATTTGAATGTTTATTTAGTGGTGCGTTGCTGAGGATGATTTTAGAGTGTGACTTGAAGATGATTCTGTTAGTTCATTACTTTCTCAACCTCAGTCATTGGTGATATTTTTGGCAGCATCAAGTATGCTTTTACATGTTCATAATGAGGATAATAAATAATGATATGCTTTCCTATAACCCTCCACCTCTTCCTCTTCTACTAGATTGCAAGCTCCTTGAAAGAGTGAAGCTAAAACAGTTTTTATTTATTGATGCTTTAGTGTAACTCAGAGGCAGTTGTATCAGGGACAGTGTAAGCACTGGGCAAAGAATAAATAATTCTACACGAATCATTTTATGCGTGCTGTGTCTGGATTTCTACCTGTTGATTTCAAGCTCAAGTGGGTTAGAATGACTCAAAGATACACTTCCATCGAAAACCTGCATATTCCTTATTTGTAAAAAAGGGCCTCACAAATGTGGTGAGAGATCTTGCTACAAGAGAAATCAACGTGAGGTATCTAGGTGCACCTAAATCTGATGGCAGGACTCCTTGTGAGAAACAATACACACAGGCATACAAAGGCTGAGACAGATGCTTTAAGTTGCCATTAACATCTAAGACCATCATATGGTAAATTCAGGATGTTGTCCTGTAACCTTTATCAAGAAGCCCTTCTGAAGAAGTGCTGGGAAGTTTTTGCCTACAGAATTGGGAAACAATAAAATTCTGTGGCTGAACATCCCAAGTATGTCCAGTTTGTTATGGTGACTCTTGAAAAGTCAATACACAATTTGATACTCAGCTCAATTACGCTGCCATGGTATGTGTGTGGTGGGGGGGGGAAGGAGTTCCTGCCCCACCCAGCAAGGCCAAGACTGTGGAGAGTGAGGCATCTGGGATCAAACACTCAGGAAGATGCTCACTTATTCAGTGCAGTACCAATAGTTATCCATTCCAGTTTCCGGGTAGAGTAAGTAAGCTTTTAGAATTCCAGGGAAAGAAAATATCCTTGAGAACGTGTCTGCTTTGAATTCTGAATTCTAACACATCTCCAGGTATTTTTCCAATATAATTGATCGAAGGCACTCAGAATGGAGTCCGGCCACCTCAGAATATCCCCAGAAAGATTTTCAATGGCTTCTTCAGAGGTCAGGAGCTCCCGGAGCGTCCATACAAACAATTGATTGAGTTCGCCAAACGTCCAGACACTTCATTTAGAAGGAGGAGTAAAGGGAAATGATCTCAGGCTGAATGATAATTCTGTAACCATTCCTCTTCATTCTTTCGAAGGTGCCAAACCTAGATGGCAAGGAAGAGAGTTGGGGGAGATGTAGGAATTTGAGTGTAAGAAGTGGAAGTCCAGGCAAGTGTTGGAGAGAGAGAAATTTCCCAGACCAGAGCCCAGAACATAGAGAGCCTTGCCAGCATGGTTCTTAGTCCAAATGATGACTTGACCCTGATTTATGTTCTTCGATTTCTTTGCTTCTCCATGAAGTATACTCACTGATTTCTGTGTGAGCACATTAACCCAAAGTGTCTATTTCTAATGCAAAAAAAAAATAGAAATTCTTCTTCAATTCACAGAGTAGTCAGAGCTATGGACTAACCCAAATTTGTACTTTATTAACCATTTCTTAAAGAAAATAAAAATCTATCTCCCTGAAGATTTCAAGCAGTTAGGAAGACAGTCATATATAACATGAACCGATGATCTAATTTCTAAGTATTACAGACAAGAATCTTACACAGCTAATCTTTCTATATCACACTTCCCAACTCTCTCCAACTGCCTGACTAAAGAGAAATACCTCTTTTGCCCTTCAGTCCATAATTATGTGACAAGGAGGAAGTTCCTTATCTTTTGCCTTCAGTGTATTTTTTCAAGTTCATATTTTATGGGAGAGACTGTGTATAGGCCACAGATGGGTCAAGACATAGTTCAGTGCTGTGTGTGTTTCCAAGTTGGCAGGGACCATCAGAACATGCTTCAGGAGAAAACGTTCTCATTGTAGAAGCAGCAACCCAGTCCCAGACTGAGGAAAGGTCCTGCCAAGGCCATCAGCAAATTAAAGGAAAAACAAACTGGTTGAATAGCTCCTTTTGCCAGCACTGTGTCTGATATTTCACCTACATTTTTATTGTCAATCTTCCAATATTCTTGTGAGATGGGTAGAATAATTATTGTCATTGTGACTGGTGATAACAATGAGAATCATGTCATTGATCAAGTGTATGGGTCATAAATGGCTTTGTTACATGGCAGACATTTTAAAAAACCTTACAAAAGAATTAATTTTAGATAGGCACCAATGGCTCATGATTGTAATCCTAGCTACTCAGGAGGCTGAGATCTGAGGTTCAAGGTTCAAAGCCAGACCGGGCAAAAACGCCCTGGAGACTCTTATTTCCAATTAACCACCAGGAAACTGGATGTGGTGCTGTGGCTCAAGTGGTAGAGTGCTCTCCTTGAGCTGAAGATCTCAGCGACAGTGTGCCCAGGCCCAGAGTTCAAGTCCCACAGCTGACCAAAAAGAAATTAAAAAAAAATTTATTGTCAAGGTGGTGTACAGAGGGGTTATATAAGTAAGGTAATGAGTACATTTTTTAAACATTGTTATGCCCTCCCTCATTTTCTCCCACCTCCCCCCACCCAGCTCCCTTCTCCCCCAAGTTGAAAAGTTCATTTCCAACATAATGTCTGGTGAGTATCACTGCAGCACTGATATGCCCCATGTCTTGTCATTTTTGTCCCTTCCGCAAATCAGATAACAAGACAAAAGGTACAGACATTTTTTTAAAAAATCCTATAAAGCAATGTACTCATTACCTTACTCATGTAACTGTAACCCCTCTGTACAGCATTTTTGCGATAAAAATTATAAAATCCTCTTAACTAAAAAGTATGTAAACGATATGTTACTCTACTATCAGTCTATTTGGGGATCTTTCCACTTCATCTACTCACACAATTGCAAACTAGCTCTTGTGGTAGATAGACTTTAAAATATCCCCCACAATTCCCACCTCCTACTATTCTTGCATTTGTGTAATGCACTCCCTTGAGTGCATTTGAGACCTGTGGCTTGTCTCTAATCATTAGTATATACTAGCAGTGATGGAATGTCACATGATTATCACATGATTCTCTGTATTACTAGAGTCAGTAATCTAGTACTGCATAGTACTCCAGTAGAGGAGTCAGTACTCAGGGTCATCTCTAGAAACATTCACCCTTCATGGCTTTAAAGAAGCAATGTACCATTTTGTGAGAGGAACTACATAAGAAGGAACTAGAGGTGGTCGCTATGAGAAACAAGTAGTCTCTGTTTGATAGCCAGCAAGTGGCCCAGATTACAGTCCTGCAACTATTCCAGATGAACCCAGCTGATAATCTGAGTGAGCTTGAAAGTAGCTACTTCTTCAACTGAGTCTTCAGATGAGAATGCATCCTTCCTGTGATGTAATTGAAGGCTGACAAGGACCTGCAGCAGAGAACTTGGGTAAGCCATGCCCTGAGTCAACCTACAGAAACTGTGAGGCGATACCTGAGCATTTCTCTGAGAAACTAAGTTTGTAATAATTTCATCACTCATCATAGCAGATGAGTGTTACAACTTGTACCCATTATAACTCAGGTCCTGTGGTAAGGGCTGCAGATTTTTAAATTAGTAGAAAATCTCTTCCATTTTTCAAGTTGGGCTTGGTGGTTGAT
This sequence comes from Dipodomys ordii, assembly GCF_000151885.1. Classification (NCBI taxonomy): domain Eukaryota; kingdom Metazoa; phylum Chordata; class Mammalia; order Rodentia; family Heteromyidae; genus Dipodomys; species Dipodomys ordii. Next base: position 15,377,015 of record NW_012267236.1, read on the forward strand.
ACATATATATATATATATATATATATATATATGTACATATGTACATATATATGTATGTATGTATATATACATATATATATATATATATATATATACAGATCACAATAGCAAATTCTATAACCTTCACAAAATTTTGTGGCAGTGGAGAGAGAAGACAATAGAAGGTCATTTTCCAGGTATAGTCCCTTTTCCTTTCCTCAGACCCATAGAACTTCTTTCTTCTTATCTTGGCCTTTGATCTAAGCCTCTACCCTTACTAATGTACAAAGACTGGTGACCACTCAAGTTAACTTATTCTCAGTAAGATATACTGGAAAATGTACTTCCCCATACCCATGAGTTTCTCCTCCTTTGGCATGCAGTAGAACTTTACAAACTTTCCTGAGGTTGAAGTTCAGGCCAAAGGTATGTTGATGAATTAAGGTGCAATACTTCCAAGCCTGCTGATAAAGCCTCTGACAACATTCCTTCGGACAGAGGGTAGAGGAATCTGCTGGAAAATACAGTCCCTAGAAATCATGCCGGTCATCCAACTAATGTCACCAACAGATAAGCAAAATAAATAAATAGATTCACAGCCTTTGCCACTGGAATTTGAGTTGTTATTCATAGCTGTTATTTGATAGTGGAATTAAATTTAACTACTATCAACGATATCTTAAAGGATGGGTCAACAGATGCAGTCATCTTTCATGGCTGTGTTTAGCCATCTTGAGATGTCCAGGAGCTTAAAGTTAGACTTCAATTAACACACCAGATCCTGCAAGGTGTGAGAATGGGGATGAAGGCCTGGAGAGACTCTGTGGGTTTGAATAGCTATCTGTCATTGTGACATAGGCATATAAGAAGGCCGGTTCTCCAATTTTCCCCTTGGCATTGGCTCTCTTTCCCCTAGCAGGTCTGTGGCCCACAGTTTCCAGTTCATTTCTAGCTGTTTTCTAGGACTGTACTTCAGAAGGTAAGGCTGTTCTTCAGCCTGGGAAAAGAGCCAGAATGTTTCATATTGTAATGGAAAATAATCCATTCCACCCTCGAACTGCACATTACATTGAAGGTGTGAAAAACGCTTTCTCAGCTATAGCCAGGAGCATTCAGGTCTCCATGGGGATCCAGGCTAAGAAGGTGAGGAGGGGGTGGGGTGGGGATAATGAGGTGAGTGAGAGAAAGCTCCCTGTGGTGGTTTCCAGGGGAGCACCAAGCATGTCCTCAAAGGAAAAAAAAGAAAAAGATGACCTCCAACTTGGCTCCCATTACATACTTCAGCCTTACTCTGATGCCCACAAGCTCCAGCTCACACTTGGCCTTGAACCTAGGGGAGCTGAATGGAGGGAGAGCTTTCTACGGACTGTGGACATGGATTCAGAAACCTACAGGGCTGGCTTTAGCAAGCCAGGGCAGCTGAGGAACAGGTGACCTAGCTGGGTTCATGCTTGAAGGCAGTGGACGACTAGTCACAGATGCCTCCATTTGAGAGCTGTTCCAGAGGCTAAAGTCAAATAAATGTTTCAAGGGACAAAGTAGTGAGAGGATTGGCATTTGCACTAGGAGTATTTAGATTCATTCATGATACTGGGTCCCCATTCAATCATTTCATTCGACACTTAAGACTTTTCAACTGTGATTTCCTGGGTTAGCTAGTATTATAAGAGGTAAGTATCACACTGAGTTAGTCAGGTACAATGCCGTGGCATTTGTTGGGCATTCATGTGGTGGCTTTCCTTTCGATCACATTTAAGCTTCAAAAATTAAAACGAATCAGCCATGCTTTAAGAAATTGCTAAAGCTTTAGAAAGTGTGTTTTCCTTTAGAAACATTAATTTGCAACATTTTTACTTGATGCAGTAAGATTGAATGTTTCTCCATAATTGATAACATATTTTTTTTGTTTAATACATTGAGCTGGGTACTGCCAGCTCATGCTTGTAATGCTGGCTACCCAGGAGGCTAAACTCTCCAGGATTGTGGTTCAAAACTAGGCTGGGCAGAAAGTTTAAGAGATTCCATCTCCAAAAGCCGAGGCTGAATGTACAGTTCAACTGGGAGAACGCCAGCAAAGCAAACAACCCAAGGGAATGTGAGGCCCTGAATTCAAACCCTGTACCAACAAAATACCAGCAAAAGTAAAAATAAAAAATTAATAAAAGGAAGTAAACTGAATGACCAACTCTAGATTACAGAGCAACTAACATAATAGACATAGTACTTGAAGCTTCGAGAGGCTAGTTCACAAATTTAACATCATTCTAGGGTATAGCAGAGTTAAGAAGTTTTAATTTATGATAATCTATTTCGTGACTTCAGAGTGTTACTTGTTAAGCAAAATGAGTTCTATTCAACTCTTCCATCCCCAGCCTCAAATTCAACCATCAAGAGAGATTTTCTTCATACACATATATTCATGTATCTTTATTATATATTTATATATATACAATTCATTATATATGCATATCTATGCATATATCTATTGCCACAAGATGCCTAGCTTCCCTCATCATCTTGGGATCTTGAGGACTTTCCTTAAGTGTTTTTCTGCCTTCTCACTGTGATCAGCCCTTTAGTTCCTGGATTTAACACAGACGTCCTCATCCATATATGCCTGAGATCTTGCACATGGCATCAGTCCACTAGTCTTTTGAGTTTTTGTTTTATATTTGTTTTCTTCTGTAGTACTTTTCACTCTCCAGCATAAGTGACGTATTTTGCCCAATGGTCTTTTTTGGCCAGTTCCATAAAAGCAATGCCTGATTCATATATAGAAGTTGTTTGAAATGTTGTGACATGAATGAACAGGCCATTTTTGTTGTTGTTGTTTCTATTAGACTCAGGAAGTTTCTGGAAGGCAATTCATTTATCTTTGTACTCTCCTGTTCCCAAGATATAGCTCATCGCAAAGTAGGTGCTCATTAAAAGCCACAAAAGTTAAACCGAGTCACAAAAAATAAACATTCTGCGAAACTTGTTAAGATTGGTAGGAGAAGCGAGGAGGAGAGATGATGCAGAGAATGATGAACGGGTTGGCTCTCATGAAAGTACATTGTATGCACACAGGAATATATCAGAGTAAAACCCTACCTACAACTGAATGATGCAAATAAAATACATGGGAAAGACAAAATCTAAAAATATACATACATAAGGATTTGAATGATAAAAACCAAAAGTGCTGAATGAATGAAATGGAAAGTCTTACAGATACATAAACACACACATATACAATATATAGCAAGCTTATAAGTCTTTTCCTTCAAGGCTTTGAAGTTGAAAAGAAATACACACAGAATGGGAGAAAATCTGTTCCTAATAAACCCAAATATTGAATTTTCACCCAGGGTGTCAGTGGATGTGGAATAAGAAAGTGCTCGGGGAGGTCAGGGGGCTCAGAGAGGTCCTGTCTCAGTCCTTCCCAGCCACTCACATTATCTCAGAACATTTTTAGAACAATTTTCCCAACTCTCCTTAAAATTGGAAGTTGATTAATTCCTTATTTCTAGTATAAAGAAAGTAATCTGAACTCTACAGAAGGTCATCAGCATGCTCCAATGCCTCAAAGCAAGTTTGAAGATGAGAACATACGGCTGACTTTTGGGGTGTGGCCATATCACCAGGCCTTCCGAACTTCTCTGAGAACCTTTTCTTCAATATTGATTTAAACCTTCATATATACAGATATGTTCACTTTTGTTATATGAAGATCTAGATTGAATGTTCGTATGAGAGATGGGATAGATGGTTGTCACCAACCCTGCTTCCTCCTCTGGAGCTCATAACTCAATCACATTTCTCAGATACAGTCTAGGGAAGATGAGGCCACCTCATCGACTACAGAGTGTGTTAGAAGGGTTGCGTCTTGTCTTCTCTAAATATATCCTCTTTCCCAGTTCTTCTTTCCCCTCCATGGGAATCTGGGGGCCTGAGTGTGGATGATGGTTGTCCCATTAAATGCAACAGATCTGGGTCCCTAAATAACCTTACTGAATATTGTTTTTATTAATACATACCAACAAGTGAAACATATATTATTTTAAGGCACTGAGGTGGGTATTGTTGTATAATTTGTGATGTATTTCCTTATAAATATTACTTAACTGACTACTTACTTAGACCTTAACTAAATTACTTACGTAGGTTTCTTTTGTCCAGTATTTAGGTAAGTGGGTGTGTTTCTATGGTATCTCTATTGAAAATCTATGGAAAGTTCTAATGTAGATGGCTTTCTATTAGGAGTAACTGTAATATGATGAGCAGTGGTGATAAATGTTTTAGAAAACAATGATCTCTAAAATTTTTAACTTAAGACTTTAAATATTTTAGTACTTTAAATAGTTCAAGTTTTCAGCCTAATGCCAATATTAAACATTCTTTCTTTGGCAGTATCCAGAACAAGGAATTGATAGGATTCTTTCAAAAAATGAAGATGAAACCTTAGTTCTGTGTGAGTTCCATTTCTCAGTGCAGAATGGGCTAGACAAAATGAAAAATAATTATAAACGAGTATAATCAAGTATAACTGGATCCTAAATCTAGAGTCAATGTAAGAAGGAGTGGGAGAGTTTAAGGAAGAGCCAAAAGTTAAGGCAGAGTGGTTATTTCTTTGTGTTAAAGCTACAAGTGATATCAGCCTTTGGGTGGTATTTGTAGACCAATCATTATTTCCAGAACTGGACCATAGAACACAGTGTTGGGAAAACAACAGGATTTTCCCATGTTTCTTAATTCCACTAATACTTACAACTAAGTGCTTATTTTGAAAGTGAGACAGAAATATGAGTCACCTGGAATAAGGTCTAGAGCGAACAGGGCCAAACTCTAGCCAATTTGCCTCTCACTCACTCTCCATTCTGATTTACAAAGTAATCTTTAAATTCAAAGATAAGATGATATCCAAACTGTGCCAACCTCAGAAGACACGGGCAAGAAACTATGTTTCTCCTTCCCTAAACCTGCAGATGCTCATGGGAGCCATAACTCATCCCAAACCGTGAAAGTTCCTGGCAAAACTTCCTGAATTAGGGCCTGGGTGTGAGATTCTCTTGTCTCACTCCCCTTTGTGACAAGTTATTCATTCTCTTTGCATTGTGTTTAATGATGGGCCTTTTATCATCTGTAGAAAATTTTGCAACAGCAGAAGAGAAAACATCTTAGAACCCACATTCATCAATAGCTGGCTTACATGGAAAATTATATGTTCTTAAAGGTGACTCATGTGTTTATGTAACCATATCTGTTTTCACAAAGTCCAGTGTGGCAGCTGATGATACATCCTTTGGACAAATATGTTTTTACATTTCTACACATGTAACACATAGAGTTGCAACTGAACTTACAATCTACCTCTTCGGTTCTTCCATCGTTCCAAACTAATTGACTTCCTGGACTGACTTGGCTGAAATGGGTTGAGCCAGAGCAACACAGAGCCAAGGCCACTCCCTCCCTCGCAGAGTTAGAGCCATTTGGAAATTGCATTAAAGTTTCTTCAAGCTTCCAGGCAATCACTGCTTCAAAAAGGGCTCAAAACTACATTAGGAAAGTCAATATATTTTGAAAGAGGAATACATTTTTTCACTTGAAATAAAAATATGCATTAAGTTTTCTTAAAATGATGAATTTAGAAAATAAGGAGGTAAAAAAGTAAAAGGAGAGGGGTATATATAAAAACCCTTTCATGGCTCTGAAATTTAAACACAGGTTTTTTTTTTTTTTTTAAATAAGCAAAGTCTCCCATAGTACCAAATTACTCAATATGTTCCAAAATGACCCAAATTCACCATGGAATCAAGGAAAATCACTGTAAAACTGTGGAAATGTGCATATTTTCAGATAATTCTCTGTCAAATTCCATTCTTGTCATTTACCAGCTATAAGTTTTGGATGAAATTTCCTAATCTCTTTGGACCTCAACTTCTAAAAATCAAAGAAACAGAAAGGAAATAGTGAGATAAGTATGAATAAAAGACTTACTGGATAGGAAATATTTAGAAAAGCACTAGGTGTTTTGATTGACACTGCTATACAAATGGAATAGAGTGGCATGCTTTAAACTAATTGCACAAATCTCAGTCATGGTGGGATAGATTGACATGCTACAGCATAGTTTGAAAACTAAGTGCAAAGATCTCAAGTATCAGAAACCTGTTACGGAATAAGTTGTGGTAAGGATTATTATAAGAATGCAAAAAATTTAAATATATATATATATATACTTCAAATATAAATCTTTTTGAAATTGTTGTACTTATCTTTCTTCCTTCCTAAGCAGTAGATATTCAATAATCTTCTTAATAACTTAGAATGTCAGGTCATTATATATTTTTGTCTTTTTGAGTCCTGTAATTCTTCCCCCTTGTACTAAATAATTGGTCCTGAAATTTGCATTTGCTTAATATATTAGTGACAATGAGTTTTCAGAGTCATTAAAAATAATTCACAGCAGACAATCTTTCATTGACAGAGTGGGTAAACTACAGGGAGATGATGAGATGTTCTTATAGGATGAAATTTGGACATTTTGTATGTCAAGTGTGTGTATATATGCCAGTCCTGAGGCCTGAACTCAGGGCCAAAGCCCTGTCCCTGAGTTTTTTTGTTTTTTTTGTTTTTTTTTTGCTCAAGGATAGTGTTCTATCACTTGAGCACCCTTCAACACTTCAACTTCTAGCTTTTTGGTAGCTTATTGGACATAGGAATCTCATGAATTTCCTGTCTGGGCTGGCTTTGAACCTTAGTCCTCAGATCTCAGCCTCCTGAGTAGCTAGGATTACATGAGTGAACCACTGACACCCAACCTGATTTGAAAATACTTTAAGAGGATGTAAGGCACACACCAACAGAAGACCTGTATTTTCCAATATTCATTGTAAAGAAATCACAGTCAAATGAAAATTGTCCTAATTTAGTTGTCATGCATGTTCCTCTGGGAGTGACTCAATATTTTATATTGATGCATATTTGGAAACACCTGGCTAGGGTCTTCTTGCCCCATATAGCATGGCTAAATTTTTATCCATGGGATTATACCTAAAATTCAGATGGAGAGAGAAAGAGAGAGAGAAACTAGTTTGTGTTGGTTTTCTTCACAAGAAATCCCTGCAGATTAAGAATCTGACCCAATAAAACAATTTCCCAAACCAAGAATTTTGCTAGATTTTCTAACAATTTAATTAGAGTACACTGGCATACTCACTCTTGCAAAGGCCAAGAAAACCTATGTGTTTTATTTTAGTGCTCAAGAAATGAAAACAAAGAGGTATTTAAAGTATTTTACAGTGATTTTCTCACTCTATATGATATAATTTTTCCAAATTCAAGCTTAGCTAAAAGTCATTTAATTGCAACATTTTACTGAAATGCAAAACCAGATTTTTCTCAACGGCCAAAAGCAAGGCCAGCTGGAACTATCGAACGGTGGAAGGTAACTTCACACCTTTAGGCCACTAAGTTTTTACTTAGAAACGTCCTTCATTTATAAAACTAGCTTTCTCAGGATCTTCCTTCTAACTAGGAAATAACTCAAGCTGAGTTTGTGTTGAAACAAACTCAACCAAATAATAATAATTCATAATAATAATAATACTAATCTCCCTAAGAACTAGAACTCAATACCTCTCTTCTCCTCAGAAGTATGGATTATCAATGTCTGAAATAAGAATGTTTGGAGTAAGAAAAAGTTCCAGTGTTATCTTGGATTAATTTGCTTTGTTGCTTTAGTCTACATCCTACGGCTCTACCATAAGGTTTGGCCTGGGCTCTCGTTTGACTCTTAAAATTATTGGATACAGCTATTTTACTATTGCATATAAAATATATGAGAGTAGTATACTTTATTTTCACTATTGCTTTTATGCCTTTAGGCAACTGTGAGTTAGAGATTGTGCCAATCAAGTTCCACCCACAAGACAGGAACCACACAGTAATTTTAACCGGGAAAGTTTTATACAAGGAACTATGGGTAGCAGTTGCTGTTGGATGGTTAACTTCTGTAATCCTAGCTACTCAAGAGGCTGAGATCTGGAGGATCACAATTTGAAACCAGCCTAGGCAGAAAATGTGTGTTGAGATTCCAGTTCCAATTAATCAGCAAACACAAAACGTTGCATCCTTTGAATGGTAGAGCATCAGCCATGACAAAGCAAGCCAAGTGAGAGCTTGAAGCCCTGAGTTCAAGCCCTGGTTAGTATTGGAACAAAATATGATTGGCTCTAACAGGACATTGACATTATAGAGATAATTTAACTAGATGTGGAGAATACAGGAGCAGCAGACAGAGGAGCAATCATATTCCAAAGACAGAAGTAGAGGGTCTTCACGAAGAGCTTCCCACCGCAGCCCTAGGCAGAAGATTCAGACTGTGCTGAGGGCCTTGTCACTCATAGAGCTATGGAGAAAGTACCAAGCTGTCTGCTGTCTAGGGTCCCAAGGGAAGGTACCTTTCCTGAAGCACTGTGTTACAAATGACTTGAGGGGACCCCCCGGAGAGTGGCTGACCACTAAAGGCTGCAGGTGGACAAGCACTGCTGCCTGCAGCCAGGAAGCTGTGCATGCTCTGGGAGCATCCGTGCACTCTGAAGACCAGATGCCCAGGACACTGCACGCTGCACAGCTGCAGAGGCTCAAGGAGTCCGCTGAGCAGACACAACGGACCCAGAGGGAAAACTCCTTCTACCCAGTTCTTTCTTGTGCTTAACCTGGTGTAAGAGAAATAAACATTTAAAGTAGCTGCCTATATCATCCTAAAGGGAATTTGGGAGCTGACAGGCAATTAACTTGACAACCAGCAAAGCAGTAAGGGCAAGTTCCTTCTCATCTTCACAAGTGCTTGGATGGAGCTGGGCCTAGCATGTAGCTTGGATGAAGGCTGAGATGCTGATGCTGTGTAGATCTCTTCTGTCTGTTCACTGAGTTGTTCTTACAACATTCCATTGCTCGGGTGGCCACTGTGAAAACCTCATCTTCTTTGGATTCCTTCCAGTCAAGGGAGAAGAGAGTGTATTTACCTACTAGCTTGTCTCAGGAGCTGGTACAGACATTCTTCATGTCTCTAGGAGTAGTTCTTCCCCCTTTGATAGAAAGTAAGTCAAATGATATAATAACCCTAAATTTCATATTTTATAAGGATTTAATCCTCCACATATAGATGGTATCTCTTGTGGAAGGATATGTAATCTCTGAAACTTCAGTTTCCCTTTTGGTACAGTAGAGATTAGAGTCAGTCAACACTTATACAATTGTGCCAAGGATTATATTAGATAATGGATGGTGCAAAGTCCTTCAAGTAGTGGATCCAGACACAGCAGTGAGGACTAATAGTTGGTTTGGTGTACAGGGTGGGATGATATTAACCGTAAGCTGTACAGTGAGAATACAATTGGGACTGGTGGTGGTGGTTGTAAGTGAAGTAGCATTCATTTCTAGGTGGTCAGTGATAGTACTAAGGGTACTGGTGGTACTGGTACTGAGTCCTGACGCTCAGGAGTCCTTCCCTATATCACTATTATCCTTTGCCCATTTTCCACTTTCATATTCCAATAGACTATAAAAGATATTATAATTATTCATTTTTTAAAAATTGTTGATCCAAACAAGAAGGTGTTACCTTATTGCAACCACAATTCCTATTTTGGTTTGTTGCTATTAGTTTTGTTTGTTGGTTGACACTTCCACAAAGATCCTTCCATTATGAAAGGAACATAAAAGAGAATTCAAAATCGTGTACCGTATATTCTGATTATGCAGAGCACATGGAATGCATCCTCGCCTTTCTGTTTCTCCTGGAAAGAGGCATCAAATTGTCCCCACATGGAAATGTCAAAATGAACATTCACAAGTCTTCAAGGAACAAGAAAATAATTGTTCTATCTTCTCCAATTCTTCTGGAATAATCTGTAAAATTTACTGTTTTGTTCACTCTTTTTCCCTGGAATTAAAAACTATTGCTTGAGGTTTGGCTCAAATCGGACAGAGCCAGCCTGGAGAAAGACAGATCTTGGAGCTTATATGCCACTGTTGTAAAAAGCAAGTTTTTGAGGTTATTCATACCTAAGCTTAGTATATGAGGATATGACTCTCTTTCTGCTGGTGCCTAGACCCTGTCAAATACTAGATCTTCTTACTAATTTATTTTTCATGGGTTTAAAATAGGAAATTAAGTTGAAGTAATTCATGATTTCTTTGGTGCCCAAAGGATGATATAATCAAGTTAGATGGAAAGCTTTCATCTGCTTTGGACCTTGATGTTGGAGGTGAACCTTATAATGCATTTTCATTTTTACTTTTTTTTTTTGGGTCCGGTCGTGGGGCCTGAACTCTGGGCCTGGGCACTGTCCCTCAGCTCTTCAGCTCAAGGTGAGTGCTCTACCACTTGAGCCACAGCACTACTTCCAGCTTTTTTCTTTTTGCTTATGTGGTGCTGAGGAATCGAACCCAGGGCCTCAGGCAAGCAAGGCAAGCACTCTACCACTGAGCCACCTTCCCAGCCCTCATTTTTACTTTTTGATCAAACTATAATATCGCTGGGGAGAAATCTGTACCAATGTCCACTGAAAATTGTTGACCTCTAGCAATTGCCAGTGATCCTGGTCTCTTTCATATGGAAGAAAATGATGGACAAGCTTTGAAAGTGGGTCCTTGTAAAGTGCCACTCCCCCAACTAGCATCCTGTCCTTCTGTGAGGGCTGCACAAGGGTGTGTGACTGTCAAGGGCAAATCCAGACGGCCGTGGGATGAGCTGGACAGAAGCGCTTTCCAAAACCCAGGCTGTGCAAGGCTCAGAGACACCCAGTAGAGAAGTCACTGAGCCCTTGAAAATGAGCCAGTGAGCATCAGGCACGGGAGCAGGCATGAGCCCATACTCAGCACCACTTATTTCTTCTGGAAGTGTGCTAAGGATGACTGCATTGTTGCCATCTTATAAACAAAGACACAGAGATAAACAGAAACTCCAGTCTGACTCATAGGAACAGAATTTAGGAGCACCAAGCAGAGATTTCCATGAAGCTTGGCTAACTAGCAAGACCCATCTGCCTTACATCAGATCCCTCTTTTCTTTAAAGCTAAAGGGTCCTACGTTATTTTGTTGTTGTTTTGTTTGTTTAGAAATTCAATTCTGAGGAAAAGAGATAAAAGATTTCTCTTTGATAAAAGTCATTGGGAAAAACATTAGCTATACATTGCAATGCAGGTAAAAAGAACTCTAATATGCAGAGCTTTTCCCAATATTCACTTTAAAGAAATAAAACACTTGTGGAAGTGAAAAAAATCTACCAAAACTATGTTAGCTGCATAATTTAATTTAAGTGTGATTCTGAATGAAATATTCACTGCAGTTTTTTACACATTTTCTTTAAATAACCTAATTTTTAGCATGTTGAAAATATTATTTATTGACACAACTTTGTTTAGTTCAGATTTCCTAAACAAGTATTCTAAGAACATAGGTATACATTGATATGCATGAAATCAATTTCTCAATTTGCAGAATGAAAACTAATTGGTAATTTTAAATACGATTTATAATCCATTATAAAAACATAAGACAATAAAGCTCAGAGTGTTAGGGGAGAATTCTCCAGGCACCTCGTGAATAAGCATTGGGCTTGGATTTGAAGCAAATTTGGCCAATACTGGAGTTTCTCCCCTGTAAAAGAGGACATGTTGCCAAGTGTACCAACATAGTCATTACTGTGATAATCTCACATATATGTTACCACTGCCTTATTTCTTAAAGGTGCTAACTGGCGGCAAATCCTATTCATCTTATTCTCAGCTTAAGCTGATCTTCTAGAAGCATCCTTTCCTACCATTCTTCACCAAATTCTACGACTTTGTATGTCTTGTCTCGCTCATGGAGCCTGCCTCAAATTCATAGAAGCTCTTACCTCTACACTGCTTTGGTACTCTTCCATCAAAAAGCTATATTTTTTAAAATTCATATTACACAGTAATTATTCTACTTCTTAATTTTTACATTCTTAACACACATGATGTATTTAACATGGGAAATATTTCACTTATTTTATTACATATAAAATTCTCTTCAGTGTAGTGTATATAATAGCGGGGTAGAGCCAAGGGGCAATATATTTCCTCAAGTGCTCAAAAACAAAGTATTCACAACTATGCAATCATTGCTTTATTCTTGCTTGTAAAATCATTAAAATCTCAGCACTCAATAAAAACATCACGTGCTTCATCATGGTTCAGTCAATGATGATCAACTGTCAACACCCCTGCAGCTGCCTGCCGTAGAAGCTGCTCTATGTAACTCCTAAGTAGGTTGTAGGCTAGTTAATAACAGGCTGGGAAAAATACCATGCATGCCTGCATCATGGAAGTGGTCAACCATTTGACATTTTAGTCTTGGTCTGTTCAAGGATGCTAAGTGGATAGATGGTTGGTTTATTGGACTAAAGCTAATGGGATTGGCCATTGGTCAATATAGAAGAAGTAGAGAATAAGACCCAGGGCACACACAGACCCACATTTCCATGCTGTAGGTGGATACACAGATCTGAAACTGTCTGGAGATAAAGATTTGAGGTCATCAGTCCAGAGTGCTGAGTTGAAAGTGTGACTGTAGATGTGGGTGTGAAGAAAGAAGATATAAGACCTAAGAGAAGCCAGCTGAAGGGATCCAATAAAAAGCACCAATATTTAAGTAACCAAGCAAAGAAAAAATTGTCTGAGGATGGGAACAAGAAGAAACTTCTAAGGAAAGTCATAATGAAAGAACAGAGTGGTGTGTTCCCATACGTACACTTTTCTAATTCCACTCAAACAACGTATGCGTAAAATGATGTCCATTTTTCTCAGATGGGGCACTACACCATATGCTTCTAGGGGGTGCCATTTAGAGAACATGCAGAGTGAACCACTCCTACAGGTGTTTTGCATCTCTGTGATGGCCTCTCCAAGTCCCTTTTCATTAGGCTTCATGATCAACATAAAAATGTTTGTCTTTCTCAACAGTCACAAGAATCCTCAAAAGCCCTGAACCTTGAATTATCATTGGGCCTTTCTCAGATCACAGAAGCAAACTCCTTTATTAATATTAGCTCAGTGCTACAAAACAGCCCCCCACACATTGTATTTTGCTTTTACAGAAACAGATGAACAGCAAAATATCAGTACACACTCCATGCCCCCCCAGCCATTGTTTCTACAACATTTCTTCCTGCCCCCCCCATGTAGAGGGGATATTTCATCTACTATCATGATCATATGTTCAAGGGTATCATCAACCAGAGAACTCGGTACGTGCCGTTTGTGAAAAGATGTTCCCTTAAAGATGCGGCTCTTAATGCACAGTGTAAAATGCTTGTAGCTTTTATTATGTCTGAGATGGAAAACATGTTTTACTGCATACCAGAATAACAGACGTCAAGTCACTTTTCAAATTGGGAACAGCTTTTCATTCTGTTCTGTTCAAGTGATTTCTGGGTCCTAATTCAACCCTTCCCTCGCTCCAACCACCTCCCACCATCCCAAACTTGCCTGTGCTTCAGCAAAACCTTGTCCTAAACCCTCTTCAAAGGGGAAGAGCAATGTGTGTGAGGCAAGATGAGAAAGGTTGTGGAGACGGGAATCTACCATAATCTCTCCTTTTTAGTCAGGAAGAATAAACGAGGGGAACTGGAAGGTGAAATATTTACTACCTCAATGTTGCCGATTGAACACAAGCCACAGGAAACACAGATGTCCAGAGCAGTAGATCAGAGAAGGGAATGTCATGTGCCTGTACAGCCAGATTTTCTAGCCTCCTGTGGAAGAAATAAAAGAAAAGGAGAAAAAAGGACCATCTGTGAAGTGATTAAAATCCAATATGGAAAAATCTATCCCGAATCTTTTCTGAGTGCTACTTCTTGATTTTCTTAGAACTACTCCAAGTCCATTCTTTGTAGAGTTTAAATAAACCTGGAAGTTTAACTATGATGTCAGATGGGAGGTAAGTGATGTAAATGATTATTCTGAGCAATATGAAAACTGGTATTTCCTTCCTTGAAGGAAAACAAAATTTTAGATCATAACTGCACACAATTATTGCACCAAATTTTATTTACCTTTGTTAGATATGAAATGGAAGCAACCAAAGCAGAGTAGGACACAGCATTTGGATGAGAGGCATAATTTTGTTTTTGTTTTAAGAGACAAGTGTGTCTACACTTCAGATGTAAACCTTGAAATGAGGAGATCGGAATTCTAACCTAAGTCTTCAGTCTGTAGGAGTCTATTATCCCATGCAAATTCTCTCAGATGGAAAAATATATAACGTGCCTCTTCCTGCTCCAAAAAGCTATTGCAAACAGAAATGAGGTAATTGGTGTGAAAGTACATTAACCTCTTCAAATAAAAAATGGTGAAGAATTGAAAGACAGTGAAATACTTTTTAACACTGTAAATATATTATATATTAAAATATATACATATATATATTTCCTTCAGCTCTTTTAGATAGCCAATTTTAAAGTCAGCAGTGCCCATTTAAAGCAAAAGAAATCACAGAAACATGCAGAGAAATTTGGAATCAATTTATTTAAAGACATGTTCTTTGCAGCTGTAGTTCATTAGGATACTTTTATTGACGTGTCCAGAAATCTTTCCTAGTAGTTTAGGCATGCAGGGGTTTTGAGCCCTATGAAGTATAGCAAATTGCAGATGAATTGGTCTAGAAGTGTAGGTTTGTTTAAAAAGATGCTTTATAAAATAGAATATTCCCAAGAGAGTGGCTGGCAGGAGGAGGAGGGAAGTGTATTCTAACCCTTTAAGGATCTTTGACCTTTTGGAATGCACAGCTAAACTTTTCCAACAGTAGCTTGAAAGGACAGAAACAGTGCTTACAATCCACCTTTAATAAACCTGCTTTTTCCAGGGACTTCACCCCAAAGCATCCAGTAATAACTAGCTTGAAGAAGGTGATACTTGCTGCAAGAAGCTTGTTTTTCTGAGCATTCTCTGCATTGATGTATTACAGGTTTCCTGGGTCTCCAGAAGAATAAGAAGAAAAAAAACTAAACAAAAAAGTTCGAAACCAAAAGGGCAAACACAGTAGGTTCATATACTTTGCAGAAGCAGAAAGAATATGTAGGTAGGTGGTAAATAGCACCACCACCAAAGAAGCAACACTAAGAACTCAAAACAAGTATGGACCAATGAGAAGCTCAAAATGTGTGCATTTGCTTATGTATTTTTATGCTTCAAATAAACATGGAGCTTCCTACTGTATGCTGGGAATTATGTCAGTGATGTAACACATAGGACAAGCAAGCATCAATACAGTGGGGAAAGTCGGAAGGAGCCCCATAGCCCTCTGGGAGCTAAATGATTGAGTAGTTGAGGGGAGAGAGAGGAAGAGAGGGGAGGGGAGAGAGAGGAAGAGAGGGGAGAGGAGAGAGAAGAAGAGATGAGAATGAGGGAAAGGGCATTGGTGGTGGGATTAGTAAAGAATCCTAAAGCACAAAGAAAAGATGGCCATATGGATATTGGAAAGAAAGGGTCTTCCAGGCAGATGAGCAACATGAGGAAAAGACCTGAAGCTACAGAAAATTTTGTGGGATGTGAAATTGCAAGTAGTCCTGGAAGGAGCTTGGATTATTAGGAGGGTGTGGTGGGGTAGCAGGCAAGAGAAGAGGTGGAAGATAAAGGAAAAAAGTTGAGGATGAACTCAGGTGGCTCACATCTGTAATCCTGGCTACTCGGGAGCCTGAGATCTGAGATTCAGAGTTTGAAGCCAGCTTGGGCAGGGAAGTCTATGAGGCTCTCATCTCCAAATAACCACCAAGAAATTGGAAGTGATGCTGTGGCTCAAAGTGGTAGAGTGAAAAAAGCTCAGGGACAGCACTCAGGCCCTGAGTTCAAGCCCCATGATCAACATAAAACAAAATGAACCCCCCCACTAAAAACAAAACAATACAAAAACAGAGGCTGGTGTGTGGGGAAGGGTGAAATCTAGCAGAGCTATGAACATTTATGCACAGTGAAAATTTGGGGTTGGAGTTTTACTGATGGTGGCTTGTGATGATGGAATTTGGATTTCATGGAGGTCACACCTTGCAGGCTCTTATATATGAGCCTTGTAAGAGCAAAAAGGGATAGGCCAGCATCCAAAGAAAGCTTAACTCTCTCTCCTTCTTGTCATTTTCCTTGACTCCCAAAAGACTGTAATCATTGCTCCCTGGGATGGCTGCAGGATAATAGCACCTCCTTATTTTGTTTGTTTATTTTTGTTTTGGGATGTTTTATGGCCTGTTCACTTATTGCAATTTTCTGAAAATGGAGACTGCATGTCCTTCAGCTCAGAGCTGAAGGACAGTCAATGCTTAGAAACAAGGGAAGAGCTAAAATACAGAACAGACCGTGATGCAAAATGTGCATTTTATTTATGAGGTGAATTCATAAATGGCCTGACAGCCCTTCCCAGTGTCCTCATTTGGTGGAGAGGCTTCGAGAAGCCAGGGACTCCACAAGGAGATGAGTGTTGCTGTAATTTAAGCCACGGAGGTGGATGCAACAGCTGTCCTTTTTGGACTGTGATGAGATAATTAGATATAATATAGGAAAAGATCTTGGCAGGTATTTAGGTCCTGAAAACACTGCTGATTTTCTTTGTAAATAAGTAAGAAGAAGAGATGATAAATCTCCTTAATCTATTTCTCAGATGAACCCTCAAAACTCTCCCCTAGTATCTCCAATTCCACACACGCACAACCAGATAACCACCTACTCCCTGATTTACTGGAAAGGGTTCCTCATAGAATAACTTATTTGTCTTCCCACAACCCTAACTATGCACTCTCCCACATCAGTGTGTAAACTCTGTCTTGCATACCAATCACCTTGAAAGAAGTGTGCATTTCCTTCCAAGGACAACACAGGGCGGTGGTGTTCCATCCCACCCGTCCAGTCCTCCGATTATTCTCTTTCCTCCTCTCTCATGTTGTTCTCTTTCCTACAGTGTAATTCCTAGCAACCTGCAATCATGTTGTAATAGTTGTTTCTTCATAGAAAGCTAACGTTCCTTTCATCTCCAAATCCTCATCAAGCTAACACTTCATTCCTGCTCCAGTTCTGAGAAGTTTTGACTTGCTTTCTTGCCTCACTTTCTGGCTTTAATCTCTTCTACAATCTGGCTTCCTATTAATGCTATTACTATCGATACTATGAATCTAGGGTATCTTACGCTAGCACTGATGCTGCTGTTTTCAAAGTTCTTTCTGTATTCAATTCTTTCACAGTTGTTTTGACCTCCCCAAAGTATCCAGAGCAATTGAATTCTTTCTCTAAACACTTTCCTCTCTTTCTTTAGTGAGCCATTCTTTCCTGATTTTTCTCCCATGTCGTTTCTTGTCTCCGGTTAGTCCCTGCTGTTGGATTATTCCTCTCCAATGAATTTTTAAAAGGAATGTCCCAAAACTAAGAGACAAGTTCTCTACATTCAGGTGATCATATCCAGTCTACAACTGGAGAGATCTAAGTTCTAGGACATCTCATACAGTCTATCCTTTACAAAAGTGTCCACTTGCTAATGACTTCCATAACTACCAATCAAGAAATAAATCTTTAAATAACCTGCTTAACATTTGTACTGTATCATGGGTGTCTCAAAATTTACATATTAAAAAGAAAAATACCTCTTTACTCTACTAAGCCTAGTCTTTATTATTTGAAAAAAATGACTTCAATGCATCTAGTTGTGTTTCTTGGTATTCTTTTTTGTCAAATGTGGGAGCTGAACTCTGGGCCTGGGCACTGTCCCTCAGCTCTTCAGCTCAAGGCTAGAGCCCTACCACTTGAGCCACAGCTCCACTACCAGCTTTTTTCTGCTTATGTGGTGCTGAGGAATAGAACTCAGGGCCTCATGCATGCAAGGCAAGCACTCTACCACTGAGCCACCTTCCCAGCCCCCTCTTGGCATTCTTGCACTCATCTCTGCAACTTTTTATGAGTATGTTCCAATTATTAATTTTCCTTCCATTTGTGACCTTCAATCTAGTTTAGGCTCCTCCTGTTTCTCTTCTATATACCTTCTCCTGTATACCTTTTCTCCTATAATCCTCATCTATACCTACTGTTTCTCTCCTATACCTTTTCTCCTATATACCTCTTCTCTACCTACTCTTTCCCTCCTACAATCCATTCCCTGTCTACTGTCACTCCTTCATAACTCATACTCCAAACAATTCTAAGGGTTTTTAAAACTTAAACAAGGTGTACTATCCCAAGCTAAACATCTGCTAGAGACTTAACAATTGCAATGATAAATCTCTTCACCTGTCTAAATGTTCTACATCATGAAACTAGATCAACCTCTTCACCCCTCTAAGATCATTGTCTAACTAAATTTACTCCCTAGATCTCATGCTCTCGGTAGCATTTCTGCATGGATCTCTTTCTGCGTGACTTATATGGCTGCTCTTAGCATAAATGTCTCTCTGTGTATCACACCACCCACTAATGACTCTACATGAGGACATCATCATCTGGGTTCTCTGCTACTTGTCTGTAGACATGTCTCCCCTTCCACTAGACTTTTGGTTTGAATACAATCTTCTCGAGGGTGTTCCTTTTCCGTCTTTTCACAACACAGTATCCACCCCACATGGAATCAATCTGGACACACAGTGGGAACTCAAAAATAAGTATTGAATGGGTCATTTGATTTCACTTGATCAAATGATGACCCCAAGGCCATCCTCATCCAAGACTTTCATTTTGCAGATGGGTAAACTGAAGCCTATAGAGTATTTACTCAAAATCTTTGTTAGCAATGAGAAAAACCCTTCCCATTGACCACATTACAATACTCTTTGTTTAGATTAATGTTAGACATGTGAAAAAATAACATAAGATATTTAAAAAATACAATCTGGTTTTCTATAGGAGTAAATTATGCAACAGGTAGGTTGGCACCCAGGTCTCAGGAATAAACTGTGGTAGACATATCTCCTGACAGATTATCTCCCAAATCTTAAAAAGTCCTGCAGAATAAAAAAAAATGAGTCAGATTTCTGGAAGCTCAAAGAAACCATGGGCCTTAAATAAGTAGTTTCCATATTTGCTTGAAGAGAGGTCAAATGTTGAATTTGGCTTAGAGTGATAAAAAACACATGTGTGTTCTTGGTGCATATCCCAGGGAAGTTAGCTGTCAAAGATTTAGCTTTTAACTCCCATATCTTCCACCTTAAAAAGCCGAACATGTGCCAACATGGCTGTATCCCAGAAAATGGAGACCTATGAGGCATGAGAATTGGATGAGGTCAAAAAGAAAGGCCATGAGGGTCCGTAGAAGGCGTTTGGCATTTTAAATATCTTTTCTCTGAAGTCAGTGGTCCACATTTACAATGTGAACCAGAAGAGCTGTGTTGAAGGAGCTCCAGTTCAAAATTGACACCTCTTGTTTTCTATGTCACATCTAGATGAGAAGAAGCACAGACAACTAGAAGAGCCTGTGACAGGTGGTTACAGAAATCTTACATGATGTGGGCATGAGGGACAGCAATGACAACAGACACCAAGATAAGGGGACAAGTTAGTAATCCCAGCTATGACACTAGGAGAATGGCTAAGAAGACTTGATCATTATATTCCTTGTAGCTCTTTTGGCCATGGACTGATTTCAGGCCAGACAGGTGGGGAGGTGTGTACGTAGAACGAATCTTTGTAAATTTCATGAAATCCTTACCTTGAGTCTTAATCTGTTTCTCCTGAGTATGGTTTGGTGGCACTAAGGGTCATCTTAGAAGCTACTCAAAGTCTATATCTTGACATGTTCCCACATTAATTCAACCCAGGCATGGGAGAACAAAAATTTGTATAAGTTCTAAAGGAATGAGGTAAGAGAAGTTACTGAGATAGCTTTGAAGAGAAACACTGTTGATAGGAGTCAGCACCTAACGTCCTCCGTGATGAGATCATCTGATAATTCTACCAAAGGAGGTTGAGAGAATGTTTTCAAATTACCAATATTTGAGATCTTACTGCATTTCTATTTGTTACACTCTGATTGTATATTTTGAACTCAGATAAAGAGACAGACAGGTATACAATTATCTATTAAAAGGTATTTCTGGGCTCGCAATCTGACTTAGTGGTAGAGTGGTTGCCTAGCATGCATGAAGCCCTGGGTTCGGTTCCTCAGTACCACATGCACAGAAAAAGCCAGAAGTGGTACCTTGAGCATAAAGAATCTCAGGGACAGTGCCTAGGCCCCAAGTTCAAGCCCTAGGACTGGCAAAATAAAAATAAAAGATATTTCTTAGATTCTTCTTTATTTGAGAAAAAGCTGAAGTCAGCATCTACATCTAACAATAAAGTGATTATAAATAAATGGTGTTATATATATATATTTTTGGGTCCGGTCGTGGGGCCTGAACTCTGGGCCTGGGCGCTGTTCCTCAGCTCTTCAGCTCAAGGCTAGCACTCTACCACTTGAGCCACAGCGCCACTTCCGGCTTTTTTCTTTTTGCTTATGTGGTGCTGAGGAATCGAACCCAGGGCCTTGAGCATGCAAGGCAAGCGCTCTACCACTGAGCCACCTTCCCAGCCCAATGGTGTTATATTTTAAAACTCACAATGCTAGGTAACTAGCATGCACAGAATATAAAAGACTCTTGAAAAATCTCTTATTGTAGAACATTGAAATATGTAAAAAAACATTTTTCTTGTTTATTACTTAGGCCAGAAAAAAAAGCATGAAGTACATAAATGTTTGAAAATGGCAAAGAAAGCAATTAACTCCAATAATCAACAATTTTGTTTTTTATCTTTCCCCAATTACCTCCCAATTTACTGAGGGCTTTTGCTTTATACACAGTGATTTCCTTAAGTAAAAAAAGATTGATTGTTCAGTGAGTAAACAGTGAAAATCTAGAGCTACAGTGTTCAATACAGTACCCATTAGCTACATGTGGCTATTCAACTTTAGGTTTAAAATTAAGTATGATAAAGTGAAGTTAAGAATTTACTTCATAAGGTCCACTAGTCGTATGTCAAGTGCCTAGGCTTGTGTGGCTAGTGGCCAGCATTTCAGGGTGCAATAAGTTTGGATATTTCCAGTTCACTAGAGCATTCTACAGCACCATGATGGTCTAGAATTTGCCAGACTCTGTACTATGAGCTAGGGCCTCAGCACAGATGGATTTCTGCCCTCAGTATCTCAGAGCAAGTGGAAGGGACAGGAAAACAAAATTATTGAGTGAGATCTGATCATTGGGCTTCTTGCGGCTGGACCCAGGGTCCAGTGTTATCCTATGCTGCCCATAAAAGGCTTTTGCCAGGAGAATCTGGCCTCTGGAAATCAACATCCTGACCCAATCACAACATTCGTTAACTGACCCAAGATTCCTAGGGAATGGTTTGCATTCTTGAAAATTAGTTAAACTTTATCCTTCCTTCAGCGAATACATATGGCATAGCTAGCCTTTGGCAGACATGTTATGGGTTCTAGAGCAGTAATTATGATTGCACACAGCTGTGCCCACATAGAGATTACATTCTTGGGGGCTGATACAGCCAACAGAAATATGAACCTGCAAAAGCACATATTCAATGGTGATAAACGAGATGGAGAAAAATGAAATTCAGCAGAAAAGTCAGATTATGAGGTGGGAGGTGGGAAGTGTAGGGAGAGAGAGGGACATGTGATTTGATAGGATGGTCTTCGAAACCCTGATGGGTAAGATGATGTTTGCCCAAAGGTCTGAAGGGAAAGTTCTTATTGGATCTTCAAGATGACAAAATCCTTTCCAAGCCCACGTGTTAGGAGAGACAAGCGATGACTAGTACAACCGACGTGTAATTTCCATTAATTTTCAATATGCAGGTCATTATTTTTCCTCTGATGCTCGCTGTCCCCATCATCAGATGAAGTATTTGAATCAGATTGTGTCTAAGGACACTTCTGGAAAAGTTCCAGGCTAAGCATGGGGGAGATACACTCATTTACCAACCGTGATGTGAGAGCCGGTTTCTTGTTGGGCATTTTGGTGGATGCTAAGGTCAGAAGATTAGGAAGGTAACACCACCTTCGAGGAGAGCTCAATGTGGAAAGGAACAAGGGGATTTGCTGGTATTTCTCTGCTGCTGGCCAAGGAGGCCGGCTCCCTTCCATGCCGGCCTTCCAGCGGGTCTGTGCGCTCATGCTGGGGAGGCCCAGGGCCCAGGGCCATCAATCATACAGAGGATGGGGCCGGGGGGAGGAGTTGGGCATCATGGTCTCCCCAGGGTCCAGCCTCTCCCTTGTAGAGAAATGTGCCCTAAATGAGGTCTGTCTCCATGGGTGATGATGATGATGGATGGCCCAAAGGAAAGCATTTTTCATCCCTAAGCGGTGCACACACGTGTGCACTCCTGTGCTGGGGCCTGGTCTGATGGCGGGGC
This sequence comes from Dipodomys ordii, assembly GCF_000151885.1. Classification (NCBI taxonomy): domain Eukaryota; kingdom Metazoa; phylum Chordata; class Mammalia; order Rodentia; family Heteromyidae; genus Dipodomys; species Dipodomys ordii. The sequence continues at coordinate 15,399,380 of NW_012267236.1, forward strand.
CTGCTGTTCTGCATTTTCTGAGCTGTTGTCACCTTTTGCTTTTCTTGACAAATGGACCCATTTCACAGCCTGAGTGACTCATGACTGCTTCCGGAAGCCTAGAGTTAACCCAACAAAGTGTAGGAGGCAAATCAAGACAATTCTTCCAACTTGACATGGCGACCCTAGCACACCCCTGCTGGAAACCTACCGTGGCTCCTTCTCCACCTCGGGAGGTTATCCAAAGGGCCATTTCCATCCGGCTCTCACAACTCAGTCTTCTCAGAACTCGCTGCCAAACGCACCACGGACTTCCTGACTGTCACACCATGTTTTCATGGGTATGGCCTCCACCACCCGATGGCTGTTTCTGGAACGTGTCTCCCATGGCTTCCGGCCACACCAGGTCTTGTCCTTTGAGTAAGTGGATATTCAGCATCTGCTGCACGAAGCCCGGGCACAGTGAGGGCGGTGGGCTCGGGGCAGAGGCCCTGTGTCCCACCCATTCCTCTCTCTGTCTCTCTCTCCCCCCCTCTCTCCCTCTCTCTCTCTTACTCCCTCTCTCTCTCCCTCTCTTTCACTCTCTCCCTCTCTCTCCCTCTGTCTCTCTCTCCCTCTCTCTCCCTCTGTCTCTCTCTCTCCCTCTGTCTCTCTCTCCCTCTCTCTCTCCCCCTCTCTCCCTCTCCCTCTCTCTCTTCCTCTCTCTCTCCCTCTCTCTCTCTCCCTCTCTCTCTCTCTCTGTCTTCCAAAAGCACCAGGCTGAGTGCCCAGCACATGGCAGCTGTAAAAACTTGAGTGAGCTGATTAATTCTTTCAGTGGCCCTCTCTAACATGCTCTAATTCCATCAGCAAGCAGGCTGGAGGCCAGGTTTTCTGATTTCAGCTGTGTTTAGCCTAAGAAGAAGCTCGGTGGGCTGGCCCAAGCAGGTCCACCCCCACTCCATCCTTGTTCCAGGAAAAGATCGACCCAGGCCTCTGGGAACGGAGAAGACTACTTTTGCCACTACTTTTATTCTGCCTATTTAGGTCTGCCTTAGAAACTAGGTGGGTTTCTTTCTTTGTTTCTACTCTGCAAGCTTTGTAAAATAATTGTATGGACAGATACACCATGAATAGAGGGTGAGGTAGAAGAATCTTCATCATTTCTCCATCTCATTGGTTGTCAAGCTCTAGAATGGAATCCCAGTCACCTAGAGGCCTTATTAAAACACAGAGGTTGGGTACCACCTGCAGTAAGTTTCTCATGCAGGTTAAGTCTGAGGATAGACCTGATAATTTGTGTTTCTAACAAGTCTCTAGACAATGTGTATGCTGCCAGTATACATTAAAAAAAACCACTGGCCCATCCCAAAACTTTCCTGTTTAGATTCATTCTATCACGACTTTGTATATAGAATGCCATCACATTATATAGTTATTAACTTAATATGTATAAAATTTTCATATTTAATTTTTTCTGCATTATAGTCTCTCCCTATTCATAATGTGCCCTTAGAGGTTAGCATCATACCAAGATAAAATTTCACTAAATAAGAGAACCTGCAGGAGTTTGGGAGGAATAGACACCCTTAGAATCTGATTAAGTACATTTAACCCTTTACAAGCATGGAGAGTTATTAAGAAGACATTTATTTCCACAGCAATTCAATCAGGAAATTAACTTGATTTGTTATTTATACTACCTTTTTTGGTCATTGGTATAGCTTTAGGTCTTGGGAGAGTGGTTGGCACTAGAAGATATCACTAAAGGAATGATGGAATGAATTCACTGAACATCTTCTTCAGATACTCTGGGTACTTTAGAATTCTCTGAGATTTGTGTAATGTAGACAATTGAAGGAAGTTCCAGCAGTTCTTATTGAATGCTTGCAATATATGTAACTTACCAAAAATGGTTAAAAAGCTCTAAGTGGATTTCAGCTGTCAGTACTTGTCCATACATAACAGGTGCATGCTCTTACCTATCTCCTTTACATAGTTATACAAACCACCTTGCATTCCCTAATGCTGTGGATGTGTAAGTCTGTGTGCTATACATGAGGTAGTCAAGCTAAATTGGAAAAACAAAGCAAAACCAGAAAAGCAGTACATCATGGGAAGCATGGCTAGGGACACTACTTTCTCCTGTACAATACAGAGAACTATGAAGACCTCTTCTTTCATGTCAGTCTAATCAATTCAAAGACACTACGCAGTATTGTTGGCTTCCACCATGCCCTTTAACCGAAGCAAAATAGAGTCTCCAGTGCCCATAGCTTTTAATATTTAATCAGAAAACCCGGATGGTCTGAACATCTGAGCTATCTTAATAAGGATATTGTGGGAAACACTTGGCAGTTAAACACATTTAAGAAGCCTTTCTGGAATAAGGAAAGATCACATTCGAAAGGTGACATAAAACCTTCTTGAGACTGCTGAATGAGAGGAGGATTGATGCAGAGCATAAAGGACAGGTAGATCACTCTCCGGATGACAGTCACATCTGTCAGAAATAGGAGCTTCACGCCAAACCTGCAGGAGACCTTTCCCTCCTCAGCCCCCCAACAACTGCTCTGACAGCTGCTGTTTATGGATGGGGACTGCATGTCCCCCAGCCATTGCTCGGCACATAGCAACTGAATGCAACTGAATGCTAGCGGTGTGTTTCCTTAAATGGTTTGGTTAATGGCCCAACTGTGAAACTACTCGTGGGGCTGCTTTTCTGGCCATGGTCATAACAATATTTCATTCTTCTTGCTTATTATCAGGCTGAGCTACCTCCATACATAAATGTATCCAGCAATATAACAAGCAGAACTTTTATCTGCAAAGAGGGGCTTCGAGATTCGTTCTTCCTTCTCCACAGGACAAGAAAAAGAGTTGGGTTTTTTCCTCCCCTCTTTGATTTAGAGATTTCATTTATAGAAGTTTGCCTTTCAGACTTCTGTTTCAGAGGTGCTGATGCTTGTGTGTGTGTGTGTGTGTGTGTGTGTGTGTGTGTGTGTGTGTGCCTTTGCTTGGATTTACTGACACAAATTGAATTCTTGATTTTCAACCTCTCAGTTTCACAAGAAGAATGGATTTTGATTTAGAGTAACAGTTGATGTGGCTTCTATTTTCTGCTCAGAATCAACTACTAGTTGGTTTTAGCCACCCCCCCCCCAACAAAAGAATGATGATGATTTTCCTTTGAGGGCCTCTTTTTGGTCAAATTAAGATGGACTGAAAGCCAGATCTTTCTTTTATAGTTCCATGAAATAAGATCCTCTGACATCTGACTGGTCTGATGAGAGAATGGGCTCCTTTGCTTAATGGGCGGAGCATGGAGTTCTGCTATCAAGCCCTGGAATTCTCTGATCTCCCCTCAGTTCATAGATCTGCTTCCTCAATGTGTTTTGGAACCATCTCTATGTGTGTGACAGGACAAGAATACTCTCAGCCTAAAGATTCTGTGCATTTTATACCTTGATGAGTTCACAATGTTCAAAATCATCCCAAACAAACCAGTAAGTTAAAAAAGGCAGGCATCACAGTTCTAAAATGAACAAAACTTAGTGTATTCTATATGAGCCTTTGGAACCTACGCTTCTTCATGTATGAATGAAGACAGTTCTCTGTTCTCCAATTTCAGTGGGGTACTAGGTCTTGGGTTTTGGAACATTAGAACAAATACATCAAGTGGGTGAAGGGTACACAGGATAATTCTTTTGGTCAATTGGACATCTATAGTCATCTCAAAACTTAAAAATGAGTAGTTTAAGTCCATCATCCATTGAGTTAAAAAAAAAGAAAACTGCTATAAAATCAAGCCAATGTTTTGATGGAAGGTGGTGTACTGATTTGAAATAGTAGAATAATAGGCCCTCTTGTCATTATCCTCACAAATACTCATTGATAGATGTTCAAAAGGACATCCTCTGATTTAATAGCCTGAAATTCTGTTAGAAGTGCTCGTCCTGACTTGAGATTTGGGGAAGCCTGGTCGGTATCTTTCAGATCTAGTCTCATTACCATGAAAGCTCTGAGACAAAGAGCTCAAAGAATTAGCGATTTCTAAACATTATTTGGTGTTCTACCACACATTGTATATTTGCAAATGAGAAAGTAAATATTTCCCATTCTCCCCTCTGAATCCTGCCTCACCCTCTCCTGTCAATACAGTTCTCAGGGGCAAATACTTAAAAGGGAATATTATTTCTTGGTGCTCAACTCACATACAAACTCCCCCAGTTCACTGCCATTTTATTTCACAGACCAGGTCTTCAAGAGTTACCACAGACAAAGAACTGAGATGAAGCATTAGGCATGAATCTGCTTGTCCTGGCTTGACTGTTTTGCTTTTTATTCTTCCTTCTGCAGGCTGGCAGAAGAGCTTCCAGCCTTGACAACCACAGCATGCTCTCTTTGTTGAGAGTGATATGTAGGACCACTGAGCCTCCCACGACTCCACACCATTGATGATGGGTTCACTTCCGGGTCATGATGATCACCTGCTTCTTCCGGGTCACGATGATTACCTGTCTCTTCCAAGTTATGATGATCACCTGTCTCTAGATATTGCTGAGTATCCTGTAGGATCCACATCAGGCCCATGTGAGAGCTTTCATGGTACAAGGCTCACTGTGGCTTCCTGAGGCTTCGATTGTCTAGCACCGTTGCAGAGTGAAGCTAAGAGGTTTCTGGCAGAGTTGAGAGAATGGCACAGGCTGGGAGCTGGGCCCAGTTGATGCAGTGGTAGCAGGAGCAGGAGCATCAAGTCTGCCATGAATATGAGAGTTTCTTGCTTCCTGGATTTGAAGAACTAGGCAGCCTTAAAGCAGACTGGGATATTACACCCAAATATATCTGGGTTGACCGTATCTCCACTAGTGCTAAATAGTATTTTTAACATACATCCCTCAGGGAGGTGCATAAAGTAGGCAGGGCGTTAATAATGTAATCATAGTTATTGTTATTTCAGCCTTCCACTAAAAAAGCAGTTATTTTAGTACAGTAGTGAAATGAATGTAACTATCATTGTACATACCTCGTGTACTATGCCATTGAAAAACAAATATGGACTCTTTCTGTTGTACCTCAATTTGCTTTGTTCTCTTTGTAATTTCTTAAGCTGACCTCCCTTCCTTCTGGCATGCACACCCATTTGTCTGAGGGGTATCTGTAACCTTTATGGGAAAAAATGTGAAGGGAAAGCGTGATATAATTTCTTAACCTATAACAAAACTAGAATTTAATGGCCAACTCCATCTTTAGCTTATGAAGAGTTAGCTGGAATGCCTTAAGATAGTCTTACATAAGGAGATCAGGAAGGAAATAGGGTGAGAGGCTGTTCTTTACAGACAGAGACTAGAGAATCACAGAGGTTGGTGTACTCGCAAGGGGCTGGATCAGAGCAGAGGCCAATGTGAGTTCTGAAGATTACAGAGATGTCAGGACTTGACTCTTTTGCTCAGAGAAAGCAGAGTTTCTTGCTTTTATAGCTCATGGATGTACTGTTAGCACATTTGGGGACATATGAAATCACAAAAGCCACAAATTATTCCACACCAGTAGCTACCAGCTTGGCAAAAATACCCAAGGAGTGAAGAGATTTCTAAAGCTAGAGATTTATTTGAAACATTTACAGAAATGGAGTTGTCTTAAGACAGTTTAAATAACAGGAATGGAATGAATTGATCAGATAGGTATGAAAAAGATATTAAATTGATTACTAAAGACAAAGCTATTGTCTTTGCATATTTAATTGTAACCCTAAGTATAGTTTTGGCTTGACATGATTATTAAAATCACTAGTTTCCTTGCATATATATATTTTTAATTTTATTGTCAAGGTAATGTACAGAGGGGTTACAGTTACATAAGTAAGGTAGTGAGTATATTTCTTGTCAAACATTGTTACCCCCTCCCTCATTTCTCTCCCACTTCCCCTCTCCCCAACCCTATAAATTTTTTTTTAAATTGTGAAAATACCGTACAGAGGGGTTACAATTACATGAGCAAGGTAATGAGTACATTTCTTATCAAGCATTGTTGCCTCCTCCTTTGTTTCCCCTTACCATTCCTTCCCATCTCCTCCCAGGCCAAAGTTGTAAATTCGTTTTTCAACATAACGTCTTGTACAACTCATTGTTGCAATGGGTCTACCTGTATCCCTATTTAAACAATTTGCTTTTTCCCTTCCCTATATTTTTTAAGATGACTTTCCAAATTGTCCAGGACTAGTAAAGTTTACAGTAGATTTTTCAGGAATACTTTAATATATGTATATATGTATTATTTATGCATACTAATATTTAATGACTTAATTTCTTTTCATGCTTATTTTTACATACACCTTACATTCATTTCCAGTATCACACATTCTCCAATTACATAAAAGACATAATTTCATTTTGAAATCAAGTCTCTTTAGAAAAGAATTAATTCAAAATGTTTAGGAATGATAGGGCATTTGGGTAGAAAAACTTAGCAGAAATGAAGTTGGTGTCAACATGTGTGGCGTTTGGGAGGTGACGGCACAGTGCATATGACAACCACAGTGCATATGACAGGCACAGGGCTTATGACAGGCACAGGGGACTTGAGAAGCTCGAAAGCATCTTACACCTTTTCATGAGGAAAAGCACCAACAAGCACCAACATCAGTCAGGGCCCAAGCCAAAAAAAGGCTAATTGTGTAACAAAATTCCCAAAGGAGTAAAAAGAAACTCATTTTTAGCTTCCATTGTGTGCTGAACCTCATGTGTACTGTTCTAACTTGATCTCCATGGCATCTCTTTGTTTTAGAGTAGACTAAAGATGGAGTGATTGGTTTTGGTTGCTGCAGCTGGTAAATAGCAAGGCTGACATTTGAATCCTCCTTCCATGCGCTAAATCCGAACATCTCAGAAAAAGAAGTAAAATGGTTAATAAACACACAAAGAAATGCTCAATATCTCTGGCCATAAATAAGAAATGCAAATCTAAACAAAATGGAGATTCCATCTCGTCCCAGTTAGAATGGCCATCATCAAGAACACAAGTAACATATGCTGACAGAGTTGTCGAGGGAAAGGAAATTTAATAACCCATTAGTGGGAATGTAAACTTGTTCAGCCACTCTGGAAAGCAGTTTGATGCTTCATCAAAAATTAAACATAGAATGACCTCATGTTCCAGTATTACCACTCTTGCACATTTATCGCAAAGATTATAAACCAGGATTAAGTGAAGACACCAACACAACCATGTTCAGTGCTGCATTGTTCACCATAGCCAAGGTATGGAAACAACCCAGATGCCCCTCAGTTGGATAACTGGATGCATGGTTCAAGAAAATGTGAGATAATAGGATGAGTGAATCACAAAATGTGATAAGAAATATATATAGTGATATATAGTGAGATACATATATATGTACATGTATGTACATATAATGGACTTTACTCATCCATTAGAAAGAATATTATATGTATCCTTATTTAAACAACTTGTTACAGGTGGACTGATTGCAACAATGAGAAGTACAAGTTGTCATGTCGAAAATGAACTTTACAACTTTGGTGGGAGGGTGGGGGGAGGATAGGATGGGGGAGGGAGGATTGGAAGGAATGGGAAGGGGAAACAAAGGAGGAGGCTACAATGCTTGATAAGAAATGTACTCATTATCTTGCCCATGTAATTGTAACCCCTCTGTACAATTTTTTTCACAATAAAAAATTTTTAAAAAGAATATTATATGGGTGGACCTGGAAAATAATTCCATTAAGTGAAGTCGACATCAGGTCCAGAGAGACAAAGGACATGTGTTCTGTCTCGTATGTGGAAGGTAGCGCACATTTATAAATGTGCAATTAAACACAGAGTTGTAATGTGTTAACCCAATGGCATTTGTATAGGAGAAGTCAAGTGGTGCAATTCCGTAGAAAAACGAAGTCACAGTTTAACAAAATAAATGCTGGGAAAGATGTGAGAGGTCAAGGGGCTGGGGTAGAGGAATGAAGGAGGGAAGGGGGTGGAGAATGCAGTACTACTAACTAATGCACAGCCAATGAATCCAAGGAGATTGAGGAGAGAGGATGGGTTGGGAGAGCGGGGTAGAATGATAAAAGGGGTGACATCAATCAGATGCATAAACTTGTTCATTGAATGCAACATCTTTGTACAATTGCTTAAAGACAATATACTTGTATATATATACATGCATTGTATTGTATATATACATGCATATTTTATATATGTATATATGAATATGCATATGAATACATTCTAATACATACATATATATTAAATTTTTCCCCAGACTTCCAACAATCATTTGGCCCTAAATTTGTCTCTTTTGAGAATTCTCAAGCAGAAACCAGATTTTTCTGTCCAATGGCCTAGGAGATGGGGTGAGGAAATTTTCTCAGCTGGTGAGTACAGGAAACAGAAGAGATCTCAACCTCAGCCCTGCCAGAAATCCACGAACAAATCCAGAGGCACATGTGAGGGTTCAATACCGTTGACTATTGGGGTCATCCTGAGGTGGCTGAGCTGAAAGCCTGGCATGGAGATATTTGGTAACGATGATCCCGAGTGAGTGTATACTTTCATCAGAAACATTGCCCTCTTCCAAGGGAGAAGCCCCGGTAACGTCTGTATTGTTCACTGTTGTTTTCACATGCAAATACTTCCCTCTAGTGGTTACCTGTGGTCATTGCATGTTCCTCCAGCTGGGGACAGGATTGCAAAATGTTGCCATTTGAGACTTTGAGACTGCACTTTAGAACCCCCTAAAAGCTCTCTCTCCGTCTTTCATCCTCGGTCCCTGGCTCACCCTGACAGTTATTTTCCCCATGTATTTGCTAAGCTGCCTCAGTGCATCTATCTGACCAGCCCTTTTGGGAGCATCCTAACTATTCCCCAAACTTCTCTAGGCCTTCAAGATGGAGTGTCAATCCTCCATGCTGTCTCCTTTCTCCGAGCAGCCGACACAGGCCTAGACATACAGAGAAGATGGGCTAGATGCTTAATCCACTGTCTTAAATGTGGAACACTTGGGAGATGTTAATTAAGAAGACATTGTCTTACATTCTTGGAATGCTATGCAAAGAGAATGCGGGCTTGCTTTTCTCAAGGCTCGGGCGAAGCATCCTCTTAGGCCTTCTCAAAAACTATCCTCCCCCACTATAAATTCCAGCCCCAAGGAGGCAAATGCTCTTGCCCTAATAAGTTCAACTTTGTTTCTACCCACCTTTCCCCGCCTCCCCACAAGCCATCTTCATTTTCCAAACTCCTATTCATCCTTTTGAAGTGTGGCTAAGGTCCTTTAAAGTTCTTCTGGGAACAAAAAAAAAAAAAACCGTATAGCTTACAGCCTTGCCTGAGATGGATATTGCTCTCTGTCCATCATTCATTTGTGTCACGACTTCCTTTAGGAAAGGAAACTTGCAAACTGTAGAAGTCTGCTCTGGTTAAGGGGCGTTCATGGCCTTCCTGGGCTTGGTATAAGAGAGAGACAGAGTGTAGAAAGGGACCAGCAGTTCTGAGGGAGGACTCAATGGGCAAAAAGTTAATGAAAACATTGGGAAGACCATGATTGATATGAATAACAACACATTTGTTATAATATATATTTATATATTTGTCAGTTGTGGGGCTTGAACTCTGGGCCTGGGCGCTGTCCCTCAGCTCTTCAGCTCAAGGTTAGAACTCTACCACCTGAGCCACAGCGCCATTTCTGGTTTTCTGGTGGTTTATTGGAGATAAGACATTTCCTGCCCAGGCTGGCTTTGAACCACTATACTCAGATCTCAGCCTCCTGAGTAGCTAGGATTACAGGCAGGAGTCACTGATGCCCAGCTAATAATAATTTAATAACACATGCCAAATGCCTGAAAAATGAATGGCTTACATATTGGCTTCTTTTGGAGTTCCTTAAACCCAGTAAGACAGTTCCTTTATAGAAAAGAGAATTGAGGCTCGGAGAGCTCAGTAGCTAGCAGTTAACTGTGGCTGCAGTAAGAGGTCCCAGCCACGAATCTCTAGATGTCTATAACAATGTGAGTTCATCTACCCTTGAGTGACAAGGAGTTAGCCTGGAGTTAGCCTGATATTAGCTGGGCTTCAGTATTAGTTTGCTAAGGCTACCACAGGAAAACACCACACATGGGTTGGAGGCTGAATGGAACTCCAATATCAAGCTGTCACACAGGTTTTATTAGTTCGGAGTCCAAACTCCTTAGCTGGCTGCCTTCTTGCTTACATGCCTTTCCTCTGGTGTTTCTTCCTCTGTCTAAATGTTATTTTGGAAAGCTATTAGTCACGTTGTCTTGTTTTAACTTAGTCACTGTTTTAAAGGCTCGATCACCAAATATGGTTACATTCCCAGGAAATGGGGTGAGGATGTCCACATTGTGAGAGAATATAGAATTTGTCTCATCACCAGCGGATTATTTGTGTGTTTGGGGATTGGCTGATTCTTGGTTGGCTATTCTCTGGACCTGTGTGTGTTTATTTTTAGTCATTCAACACATATAAAAATCTGTTGCGTGTGAGGCACTTATGGAGTGATCATTGCTTAGGTGTGCTTTAGGGATCTGAGATTCTTGTAACCTAATGGGGACAGAGATAATAGCGAAGGTTGTTATAAGAATAGTGCCGTAAGAGGCAAACATGAGAGTATTGGGTTATGCTTCCTACAGCACTTGAATTGAATTTTCAATTTCCAGAGGAGAACAGAGCATATCTCTCTAGTAGAAGTGAGGTCCTCAGAAAAATGTCTCATTGACACTTGGACCGGTGTAAAGCTCCACATGCAGACAAGCGCATAATGTGTAAAAATGGAAACAAATGACCAGAGAACCATTCTGAGAGGCATCTAGGGTGTACATCTAGAACACACACACACACACACACACCAAAAACAAGTGGTGAACTCAAAAAATGGAGCTTTTTCCTATTGCACAGAAGGTACATGAATAAAACTGATTTGGAAAAGAAATGAAAATAAGATAAAAGTGAATATGTAAAACCAATCATTTGCTATTGTTTTTAATGTATTTAAGATGCATTATGTGATTTTTTTCTCTTGTATGTTCTTCCTCCATGGTATAACCCTGGTTTTCACTGTATTTGATTCTGGTGCCCCACATCTTGCATATACATTTTTCTAATTTGGGGAAGGAAAGGGAAATAACAAAATGCTGAAATAAGGATAAAGGTTGACCTATTGTAACAATGAGATGTACAAGACACTATGTTGAAAATGAACTTTACAACTTGGTGGGGGTGGGGGTGGAGTGGGGAGGTGGAGAGGGAAGGGATGATAGGGGAAAAACAAAGGAGGAGATAACAATGCTTGATAAGAAATGTACTCATTACCTTACTCATGCAACTGTAACTCCTCTGTACAGTATCTTTACAATAAACAACATATTAAAAACAATTCTTTTAACCAGGACATACTGAATGCAGACTAAATTTCTGCCTAAGGTGTCTAGCACTGACAAGCTTATCTGCATATCTCTGAAAACTATATACACACAAAAATATACAGCAGTATGCTAAAAATTAAGTAGCAAATTCAGAGTAATTTCTAACATGCATAACAAAGAATTAATAACATTACTCAAAGGAGTTTAAGAAAATGCCAAATACCTAATAGAAAAGTAGGGAAAGACAGAAACGAAGCAAAGTAAAAGCAAGCGTGTGGTAAATATAAGGAAGAGGTACTACAGCTCACTACCAAGGGGGGAGAAGTAATTGAAAACAAGATATGTAATCAAGCTGTCTGGGAAAAATTTAAAGCATTTGAAATTGATGTTTCTAATTGATGTTGGTAGAATTGTAAAAGCCTCAACTGTCAAAGAAGCATCTGAAAAAATTGTGTATGATACATTTATAAGTATATTGAATATTATACATATATAAATTACATTATATTTATATGTTTATAAGTACACTGTACTTATAAACCAATTTGTTGAATGGTAACTTCTTTGTACAGCTACTTAAAGATAATAAAAATATATTTGAACAATTGTCTTCCCCTTATACAACTTTGTGAAGTGCAGAAAATAAAAAATCATGTTATAAAATATAAAACCTATTGACACTTTTCCAATGTTATAGATGTAACTTTCCAGACTTTACAAAGACATTTACCAAAAAAGTCATTAAATATTTATTATTTCACTTACTGCAAAAATGAAAGCAATAAAATATGTATAGTAGAATACTAATATATGAAAATTTTAAGTAGATCAGCATAATGTTTGTAAATCTATACTTTCATAGGCTCTAAAATATGTGTTATTTGATTAATTTGTCCAGTTAATCTAAATTATCATTTTTTTATCACATTTGAGAGTACAGAGTTTTCCTTACGTGAGTCAGTATCACAAACTAAACCAAACCCTGGGGATGATTGGTGTTCCGTTTACTGGAAGTGAATTCCACTCCTAAAACAATATACAATTACTTAAAAAATGTATTGTGGCATAGATTGATTAACTATAATCTTTTATGGTGTCTATAGTACTTTCTTTTTTTTAGTTCTGATGTAATTTGCCTGTTGCCTTTGTTTCTATCCTGATGGGCCTACTTATCAGTTAATGTCATTAATTCTTTAAAGAACCAAGGTTTGCTTTCTTTGTTCTTTGCCCTAGTACATTTCATTTCTTTATTGCATTGATTTCCTTATCATGTTTATCAAAAACATCATTTTGGAGAATTCTTCAAGGCTTGTGTTTTATTCCTCTAGGGAAGGCGTGTGTGTGTGTGTGTGTGTGTGTGTGTGTGTGTGTGTCTTTCGGTTATCTTGAACCATAGTTAGTCATTAAAGTGGAAGTTTGTAGACATCAGGATTCGATCGGCTCCCCTGATATTTCAATTGAGCTCAGCATTCATTTATCTTAATTTTGACGTTCTATCTAAGGAATCTTTTCATTCTTAAAAATTGATAGCATGTCACTGCCGTCATCATCACGATCGTAATTACACATGTAATTTCCTATTCTGAGCTTCGGACAGACACAGATTAGATATGAAATAAAATGCTGCAACATCGCTACAGACGCAGCAGGCCTGCTGGGCGCGTGGCTGTGCACATGCGCGGACCTCATGACAGTGTGCCTGCTGCTGGCTGCTGGCCCCGAAGCTGTAGTTCTGGGGATGCCAGCTCTTGGTGGCCTTCGTGGTGATGCTGAACTGTGTGAGCGAGGTACTTTCATGATCCATCGACATCCGGGTGCAAATGGAGCTCCTCAGAGACTGTCCAAAGCCGCACAGCTCATCAGCCTCAAAATTGGGTCACAAATATATCCCTATTTGATGAATTTATCTATTTTATGCATGTATTTCCTTATTACTGCAGAGGTGACTGTGCAGCAGGGTTACAGTTATGAAAGTCAGGCAAGGAGAACATGTCTTTTTGGTCCATGCCACCCTTCCCTGGCTCTCTCCCAGCTTTTCCCTCCTGCTCCTCACCCCCCACTCCAAGGTTGTATCATTCATTTCCCACATAGTGTCTAGTGACCACTGCTGCATTGGCTCACGCTTTGTCCCTTGATTTCGATGCCCCACTTTAACCCCCCCTCCAGAGACAGATAAACGGATACACAAGACAAAAAGGAAAAAAAAATCACACCAAAAATAGCAGCAGCAACAAAAATCGTTTGCTCCCATTTCTTGGGGTTCATTTCATAAGCTTTATGTTGTATGATCATCCCTTTGGCTCTGTCTACTGATGTTGCACCTCTCTTTTCCTCCTTGACTTTGTACCTTCCCATTCGCTTTTGGAGAGAAGACTGCGGTGTTCTTCCGCCCTTTCTGTGATAAGCTTGTCTTTCCCTGCCTTCTCCTCCACTTGTGTAGAACCTTCCATCGGCTTGAGCTCGGCTCGCACAGCACCAAGTCTACATAAGGAAGACTGTGGTCTGAACTCCTCCATGTTGAAATGGGAAAACATCACTCCAATTAACAGTCGCATAATTCTTAGGGTCTGTAATTCTTTATCGAGACCTCCTGAGTTTGAAATTGTGTTGTACAGGGATCAAGATATCCTGGCTTCAGTATCTGGAAAAAATCATCTGCTAATCATTTGTGATGGGTCCTGACAGGGAGCAGCCCTGCGTTTAGGGAACTGCTGTTTCCAAGGTCATGCTTGTAGTCAGTACTAGGTCAGTACAGGGATGGACAGGCCTCGTCCTCCTTTTCTATAGTTTGGGCCAATTCTCAATAGCCACCTCAACTCAAGAATTTCGTGTTCATTGCAGCATTATTCACCGTAGCTAAGATAGGGAATCAACCCAGATGCCCCTCAGTAGATGAATGTGGATGGAGAAAATGGTGTGTGTGTGTGTGTGTACATATATATGTGTGTGTGTACATATATACGTACATACATACATACATGCATACATACATACATACAATAGAATTCTATGACTCCATCAGAAGGAATGATATCGCCCCATTTGTAAGGAAATGGAAAAGCTTGGGAAAAATTATACTAAGTGAAGCAAGCCAGACCCAAAGAAACACAGGCTTCATGGTTTCCCTCACTTGTAATAACTAGTATATATCCAGGATATTCTTAACAAAGGATCACAATAGCTCAACATCTGTGTGCAAATGACTATATAAAATGATACGCATTCAAATGAACTCCAAGAAATGGAAAAAAGAGGGTTTTTTTCTCTTTTTTGGTGTACTGTTTGCTGTTCGTTCTTTCTTTGTGTTCATTCCCTGTGTTACTGTTTTTGATTTCTGTATCCTTTTTCTTGTACATAAGTTTATCTGATTTGGGGAAGGGAAGGGAACCACAGAAACAGTGGGACAAAAGGTAAACCAATGCAGCATGATACTCACCACACGCTACAGTTGGAAATGAACTTTACAATTTGAGGGGGAGGGGAGTTGGGGGATGGTGGGTGAAAATTAAGGAGGAGATAACAGTGTTCATAAAGAAATGTATTGATGACCTTACCTATGCAACTGTAACCTCTTTGTACATCAGATCTAAGACATGGGACAAGAAGAAATGGATAGGGTACTTGGAGTGTCTGATAAGAGAAAAGAAAGCAGTGAGGGGGGGAGAGAAACCCAAACCCAAACAAAAATCCTTACCCTGCTCCTATTTTAGAAATTAAAGCTTAATTGATGTTAGGTGAAATGAAGCCCAAGATAAGTATTCAAATGTTTTTGCTTTCATGCAATTGTTTCTAACATATTTATAAGATGATTTCTTTGTTGCTTTGTATGTCCCTCCCCCACAGTATAACCCCTGCTTTCACTCTATTTGATGTTGGTATAATTTGTGGAGGGGAAGGGAAAAAAACAAATCATTTAAATAGGGATACAGGTGGACCCATTGCAACAATGAGATGTACAAATCGTTATGTTCAAAAATGAACTTTACTACTTTGGCAGGGGTGGGGGGGAGGTGGAGGGAGGGGAGGGAGATGAGAAGGGATGGGAAGGAGAAACAAAGGAGGAGACAACAATGCTTGACAAGAAATGTACTCATTACCTTGCCCATGTAATTGTAACCCCTCTGTATGGTATTTTCACACACACACAAACATAACAGAAGTATGAGAGAAAGAAAAACCCATATTTTGAGAATTGAACAACAGATCTTAGAACAGATATGGGGGAAGGAGACAAAAATCATATAATGAATAGATACAAAAATAAAATTCAGAAAATGGAAATGAATTAAAAAAAATAAAGCATGTCTAGTTGGGAATATTTTCTCTCAAGCAAAACTTCTTATCAAACATCTGTGAAGTTCAGGGAAGTCTGGTGACATTCCCGCTGATGCCAAGGTGGTGGGTCATATGGCTACATCTACTATTACGCCTCTATCCATAAGAAGCCTTTTTTTCTCCCCTTGACTCTTCCTTCTTTGCTGGCCTCTGCCTTTGGTTAGAGCATCTGGAGATACTCCCTTCTTCCTATGTAAGTCATTTCTCCCTTTGGACAGCAGAGGGCAGCAAAGCCTACCTTTGATGGCAGAGGCCAATCTCCATCTTTTGCCAGGAAAGGCTAACATCAACTAAATTTTTGCAGAAGGCTAAAATCAACTAAATTATCACACTTCAGTGCAGATTACAAATGACTACCTGAAAGAAATAAATAGTTATTGACAACAATGATTTCTAGAAGAAGTCTAAAAGCCCAAGAAGTGATGAAACCCAGTACCTTCTAGTTTTCTGGACTTGACTGAACCTACACTCACACTCACACAGCCATGTCCTCCATCCACAGCCCATCAGACACAAACAAATGTGACAAAAATCAGTTGTGGCTCCAAAGTGATCTCACACAAGGACTTAGTTGTTGGTTACAGACTCGGTATGCTTTTATATTTAGGATTTTATAATATGTCACCCAGATTTGGTTAAGGTTGGTTGTTGCTATTATATGTTTTCTTATTTCTATTATAAATGGCATACTTTAATGAAATCACATTTTGAAAACTATGGCCCACAAGACCAATCGACGTTTCTTTATAACACCAATCGACATTTCTTTATAACACTGTATTAGAAAAATATTACTAGTCTCAATTATTAATTGAAGTAACTGTTGTTGTTAGTTTGTTTTGAAGTTATTTTGTTGTTGTTGCTACTTTCCTGTGGAAACAATTATGCTATTGTTCCTTCATTCCAATCCTCAGGTCTCTATTTTATTTGTTATTTATTATCATGTTTGGTTTTGTTTTAGCTAGGATGATAAATGCATGCTTAGAAGAAGAGTTGATGGCTGGCCTTTCTTTAAATTGCTATGAGAAAGAATGTGAAAGTTTTGTAGAATTCCACTGTTTATGCTGGGCGCAGTGGCTCAAGGTGGTTGTGCTAGACACAGAGATTGGAAGGTGGTGGTTCAAGAACAGCCTGGCCAAATATGGATGAGATTCTGTCTTAACCAAAGGCTGGACACGACGGCATGGGTCAGTTGCCTTGCTGGGGAGCAAGGTGATTGGGCACAGCGGTGTGTGCCTGTTACTCTCCCCAAGTGGGAGACACACAAGAAGGAGGATCACAGCCCAGGGCAGCCTGAGGAATAGGGTGATACCTCACCATGAAGTAGCCAACACATCAAGGGCGTAGGACATGCGTGTCTTTAATGGAAGCGTACCTGTCTAGTAAGTGAGAGGTTAAAATTGGGAGGGGGAAGAGGAGGAGGAGGGGGAGGAGGGGGAGGGGGAGGAAGAGGAGGAGGAGGTGGAGGAAAAGAAATTCATTTGTTGTTTTTTTTTTAAAATTTAGACCTTGCTCAATTTTTGTGGGAAAGCAATTAAGCATTGATTTCACATTTTTAATAATTGTAATACTGCGCCATGTTAACAGGTTCACCCTAGTTTTTCTTCTCTAAGGAAGGTGATCATAGTTGGTTCAGAAAATCTAAATCTGATCTGGGACTAATGAGTCATTTCCCAAGATTATAATGATGATACTAAATCATTCTATTTTTTTTCTATTTACCCAGGAGCCAGTTGTTGTAATGAATATTCGCTCACTCACCTGTGAAGAACAGAATATTTAAGACATTTAATGTATAAGGTGTTACTGTTTGAGAAGAATTTAACTTAAACAAGATGAAGAAACTCTAGAGCTTGTCCACACTATATTGTACCTGTAGTTAGCCAAATTATATTGTGCACTTAAGACTTCATCTCATGTAAGTGTTCTTATCACAACCAAAAGGTAACTGAGAATAAAACAAACAGAGAATTCTATTTCTAGTAAACACAGATGCACTAGGACTAAGGTAGCAAGTATGGGAGCTGTAGAGCCTCAGTCATGTTCTTGTTCATTTCTTTTCTCTCTTTCTCTCTCTCTCTTTTTTTGCCAGGGTCTCACTATATAGCTCAGGCTGGGCTGGCCTTGAACTCACAATCCTTCTGCCTCAGCCTACCATGTGCTGAGAATACAGACATGTACCATCACTGAAACATACCAACCTGTGCTGGGACTATAGGCATGCACCACCTCACTTACTTGAGCCTAAGTGTTTCCCTAATTGTTGCTCTGATATCCTTCAGACCTGGCTTTGATCCATGTTCCAAAATAGCTGTTCCTGATCAGGCTCAAGGCTAGCACCCTACCACTTGAGCCACAGTGCCACCTCCAGCTTTTTTTCTGCTTATGTGGTGCTGAGGAATTGAACCCAGGGCCTCATGCATGAGAGATAAGCACTCTAGTCAGCAGGAGAAATGGAAGCAGGGAGATTGTACAATCTTTCTTTTTCTTTTCTTTTTAAGGACAACATCTGTCAGTTACTTTTCAGTGGCACTCCATTGGAAAGATTTTATTCTTATGATCATACTTTGCTGCAGAGAAAGCCAATGCTTGGTCTTAGACTTGGTGTCTATTCAGCTAAAATTCAGACAGCTTAGCATTGAAGAAAATGGAGAGAAGTATGCATTGCACTACATGAAATTTCCACCCAGGAATGCGGACTAGGAGGTGTTAAGACATGGGCAAGCCATGTCTGGCAAGAATGAAGAAACAGATGATAGTGCCCAGAGTGCTGACACCCCAGGGACCAGAGATCACTAATGCATGTGGCACCAAAGCATGCAAATTTCAGGAAGAAGAGAATGTTCTAAGAAGAGAAAGCCCTAAGCTCAAAGACCATGGGGGTGGAATTGCACTTAAAATGTTGAAAACATTAAGGGAACACTACGTGTAAAGGAAAAATGAGTTACAAATTTAGCAAGAGGAGATGAAATGAAGCCAGCTGCATTGTGCGTAGCAGTTACATCAAACATTCCTGGTAACAAGTGTACCCATTACCTTACTCATGTAACTGTACCCCTCTGCACAGTATCATTTTTTTTGTTACTCGTGGGGGCTGAACTCTGGGTGTGGGTGCTATCCCTCAGCTCTTCAGCTCAAGGCTAGCACCCTACCACTTAAGCCACAGTGCCACTTCCAGCTTTTTTCTGCTTATGTGGTGCTGAAGAATCAAACCCAGGGCCTCATGCATGCGAGGCAAGCACTCCCACTGAGCCAGCTTCTAGCCCTGTACAGTATCTTTACAATAATATATATATATATATATACATATATATATATATAAATTCTTGGTAACTGTAAACAAAAGCACTGGAAGAGTTTTTGAACAGAAGAATAAAGATTTCTTTTGTCATCATTTAAAAATATATTTTGTATTGTAAACATACTGTATAGAGGGTTTACAGTTACATGAGTAGGGTAATGAGTACATTTTCTATCAAGCATTGTTACCTCTTCCTTTATTTTTCCCCTACCATCCCTTCCCTCCCACTTCCACAACTACATTTCCCCTCCCCCCAACCCCCTCCCTGCCTAAATTGTAAAGTTGGTTTTTCAACATAGTGACTTGTACATATTGTTACAATGAGTCAACCTGTATCCTTATTTAAGCATTTTGTTTTTTCCCTTCCCCTCCCCAAGCTAGAGAAGTGCATATACAAGATACAGGACCCTGACATCAAATACAGTGAAAACAGGGGTTATACCGGGGGGCAGAACATAAAACTACCAGCTCTAAGGAACCTTACTTCATTGTTGGTGGGAATGTAAACTTGTTCAACCACTTTGGAAAGCAGTATGGAGGTTCCTCAAAAGACTTCACATAGAACTCCCCTATGACCCAGCAATCCCACTTTTGGGCATTTACCCAAATGTTTACAAACAAGACCACACTAAAGCTACCAGCACAACTATGTTCATTGCAGCATTATTTACCATAGCTAAGATATGGAACCAACCCAGATGCCCCTCAGTAGATGAATGGATCAAGAAAATGTGGTATATAGACACAATGGAATTCTATGCCTCCATCAGAAAGAATGACATTGCCCCATTTGTTAGGAAATGGAAAAACTTGGAAAAAATTATATTAAGTGAAGTAAGCCAGGCCCAAAGAAACATAGGTCCCATGGTTTCCCTTATTTGCAATATCTAGTATATGTATGAGTCAAGCAGAAAAGGTCAGATAATGTGATGTCAGGAAAATGAACCCTTCGGCATCTATTTTAATGTTTTTTTCTTTCATGCATGTGTTTCTAACACATTTATAAGACTATCTCTTTGTTGCTTTGTATGTCCCTCCCCCACAGTATAACCCCTGCTTTCACTATATTTGATGTCAGTATAACTTGTGGAGGAGAGGGGGAAAAAACAGTTGTTTAAGGATACAGGTGGACCTGTTGCAACAATGAGAAGTACAAGTTGTCATGTCCAAAACGAGCTTTACAACGTCTGTCGGGGGGGGGGGGGAGGGGGGGGGGGAGAAGGTTGGGGATTGGGGGGGAGGGGGGAGGCTGGGAAGGGATGTGAAGGGTAAACCAAAGGAGGAGGCTGCAATGCTTGGTAAGAAATGTACGCATTATCCTGCCCATGTAATTGTAACCCCTCTGTACAGTATGTTCACAAATAAAAAATAAATAAATTAAAAAGAAAACTACCAGCTCCTCTGGGACACAGCAAAGGCAGTACTCAGAGGCAAGTTCATAGCTCTGAGTTCCTACATCAACAAATTGGAGAGAACTGAAACCAATTATTTAATGAGACATCTGAACTTCCTTGAAAAAGAGCAGCAAGCTAAACCCCAACCTGGTAGACTGAAAGAAAACATTAAAATTAAATCAGAATTAAATGAATGGGAATCCAAGAAAAACCACAGAAAGAATCAACAAAACAAAGAGTTGGTTCTTAAAAAAAAAACAAAATTGACAGACCCTTAGCAAATCTTATCAGAAAAAGAAGAGAATACACCAATAAACAAACTCAGAGATAAGAATGGAAACATCACCACAGAAACAACCAAGATTCAGAACATTATAAGGGAATTCTTCTCAAACCTTTATGCTAATAAGAATAAAGGGTTCTAAGGCTCAAATAGAAATAGTGGATTCATAAGAGGTAGGATTGTAGATATTGGCCTGAGTACCTGAAAAGATACTATGGTTTTATTTCTGTAGATTTACCCATCTCCATTGATACCTCAGCTGACTCTGATTTTCGTGGTCGTCTTACTAACGTTCAGGACTCATCAAAACATGATTGAATTTTTTAACTTCTTTGGCTATTTCTTTCCATGTTTCTCCATCCTGTTATATCAGAATGTGAATGCTGTTCCTAATATACTCTTTGTGGGGCATTTCTACATGTAATGTAGAAAGGCTATCATAGAAATTACCATTTGGCTTTCTTGTGTATATTGCTTTTCAAATTAGCCTATTTGTGCAACTTATAAGTATTCACAGGTTTTAACTTTATTTTGTACTGAGATTTATAAAATGTTTCCACCTAATGTTACAATCCCATGGGTTTCAACAAATGTGTGCGTGCATGTGGCTATCAGCCTAATGATGAAGGAATCATGAAAGCATCATAATCTCTCCCTAAATTTTCCTTGTACTTGTTTACCTAATTTTTAAAAATAAGAAAACCTTTTCCTGATTGTGTCAGTCTGCATGGCATACTTAAAACTAATCTTAGTCCATTTTAAATAACTCCATACCACTCCCTGAATATTGCTGCTAACTTGTTCTCAGTTTATTCTTCCCTCTCACATACCATTGCTGTTCTCCATTTAGCCAAATAATCTAATCTCACAGTACATTGCTGGCTGTAAGCAAAGAGCTATCTGTTAAATGAATAAAGAATAAGGTATTTCACTTTACTTTTATCGATTGTTCCTCCAGTATCCTTTTTTCTTTATGCAGCCTTAACTTTCTAAATTTAATTTTTTTCTTCTTTCAAAGTAATGAGGAAGTTTTCTTTTTACTTTTTTATTCATTGATTTTATTTATTATTTTTATGGCTTGCTTAACTGGCACTCTGCTATCATTATTGTATACAATAAGTTCTCTTTCAATCAACATATTTAACCAGTAAGCAAATTATTTATATCTAAATAAACATTCAATTTAGGATAATGTATTTTGTATATGTCAGTGTATTTCCATGTAGCTATCTTTGTATGGGTCAGTTATCAGCCAGCCTGGTCTTTATATATTCTCGACTTTCCTCCTTATTTAGTTCAGACATCATTAGAGTCTGCATATCAGGTAAAAGTTAAGACATTCTTGTCCTCTTAATTCTTCATAATGTTTAATTTATCTGAGTTAAGATTGCTGGTTCCTGCAGAATATTACGCCCAGGGAATTTTCTTTCTGAGTTTCTCTACAAATGTGAGAGCATCTTTTCAGTATATACTGGATTCCTTCAAAGATGGGGGCTCTCAAGGTTTCTGAATCTTATCCAATTTGGTAGGAAGTTAGATAGCAATGAAGTTATTTCCTGCTTCAGTTTGGTGAATAGAGGTATCATTTGCCTGGAGCGAGCTATTGATGAGGAGCTGGATCCTGTCCAGTCTCACATAACTACTGCTTAGAACCTGGACCAGACAACAGTGAAGAATGTTCATGCTGTTTCTTTCCTGCTCTTCAATCTCTGTCAAACTACAAAACTAGAATGGATTTCAAATATTTCCCCTCCCTCCTTCTATGACCTCCCTAGGCTTGCTGTCTCATTGCCTCTAAGCATAGAGCATTAATGGAAGCCTGTAGAAATCTTGATCTTGATCTCCGTACTTACTGCAATTGTGCTGTTAACAGGATTGCTCTTTATTAGCTTCAAGTGAGTCTTCATTTATTAATAAAATGAAAGTGCAGCTGTCAGATAGTTGTAGAGATTTACAAGGAGAATCTTAGATCTAGCCTAGTGGAGATGGTCTTTATATTTCATGTTCATGTGCTTGACAATGCACTCTGTAAATGTGTGGTTTATCACACTCACTAAACAGAAAGCAAGGCCTTTCAAAGTCCACCTCTCCATGTGCTGCTTCTAAGCCTAGAAGACACCCTTGTACTTCTAATGCCTATATTCTGGGTTCCTATGGGGTAACTTGTCTTTTTCTGTAATTAAGTCACCGTGATTATCTGCCAGCAGCTCTTTCAAGGTTATCACTGCAGTAACATTGGTATTTCCAGAGAGGCTGTAATGTAGGGAGAAAATTGTCTTTAAACAGACTCAAGAGATATTTAATTGAGATCCATTGTGCATATTAAAATGCAAATGTTGGTGGTGTTCATTGTAAGAACACACGCTCCCATGCAATGCAATATTTAATGGAGCTCATATCAGAGCAATGCCCTCAGCACACAGCAGTTAAGAGCAAATTCCAGAGGAGGATATGACTCCTTTCCATCAGAACAGATCACATGTCTGACTAAGTATGGAGGGCAAAATGAAATCCCACAACTCTGGTTTATTGTGGGCAATTATGAATACATTCTCTGTAAAGCACCACTTTATTAGTTATTAATGAGACACAAAAGGCTGTACCTATTTAATTCATCCAATCTGATGAGATTTTAGTTGATGGTGAATACATCACCACAGTCTATAGCACAAACATGCCCATCACCTCTAAGAGTTTTCTCCAGCTCCCTTTAACAAATATGTTCTTCAGAATTGATTCCTTATGGGAAGCTAAAAATAAGAGAGAAATTCCTGAGTGATTTGAAAATGTATTCCCTTCCTGTTAGTTAGATTGAATGGAATGTGAGAGCAGTCTACTTTGAATTTTGGTCCCACAGGGACCAAGAACTACATTCCCAAATTCAGAATATTCTGAGAATTCACCAGTTAGCATTCATTATCAAATCTGTTTTCAAAGAAATCATTTAGAAATAAATTAGTTGGTCTTACTTCAGTTCCAAGTTAAGTGGATCTTGAACATACACAACAACTCCTCACATCCCTGTTGAAGTTTTGAGCCTTTCAGACCCTTTCAGTCTGAGAAAGCAGTTGGAGACAGCACGTGGCTAACTTTTCATTTATATGACTAAATAATTTGGTCATCTGAGAGAAAAGTCTGCACCCATGTGAGTTGTGGATTCTGAAAAAGTACGAATTCTTTTAGTACATTATATAATACTATAAGTATATACACAATTACTGTATAGAGCAGGGATGTAAAACTAAGGTATATATGTCAGTTACATAGCTTAGTTTATATACATATTTTTATATTTCTACATATGAAGTATATGTATATAAAACATATATATACATGCACATATATATTTGTGTGCCCTCTTCTATAGGTATACACACATCTTTTAAAAATAAAAAATATGTTTTAGATATTAGAAACTACAGCTTTATTCAATAATTTACTCCAGTACCAAAGAAAGAAGTTGATGTATTGTAATGATTTGTTTTTGTTCATGCAAATTAATTACTTGGTGAGTTGATGTCTGGGTATCATATCTTTTTTAAATCTCATCGCACAGATGACAAGTTACTTATGAAACCATCCACAGTGTCATCATTTTTGAGAAAGCAAAAGTGGAAAAGATGTATTGGTTTAATAGTAGATGTTTCTTTGTTAGTGCCTGTTGAATGAGATAAAAACCATTCTGCCTTTGAGGAGATTGCAAAGACAAGCAATAACTTATATGATAGAAGTAGTCTAATTCTTAAAAAGAATCGATAGATTGTGCACCCTTGCTTCTGAAATGTGTATGAAGGCCAGTTAGCTTATGAGGATTCATTAATTTGTCAGCAAGCTGTGAATCTGCATTGAGCATCTTGCAAGAATGAGAGGTGCAGTGTTGAGTCAGTGAGCAATGCAGGGCCGTGTAGTGCGTGGCTTTAACCTGCCTAATGCTGCACATGGGTGGCCAATGATGTGGTTCAAGGACCTGGCCTAACCTCTGGGCATACTTGGCTATGAGTCCTTGGACTTGCTGCATGAGCCCTTTAAAGATTACTTATGCCTCATGCCGGTAATCTTAGCTACTCAGGAGGCTGAGATCTGAGGATCACAGTTCAAAGCTAGCCAGGACAGGAAAGTCCATAAGACTCATCTCCAATAAACCACCAGAAAACCAGAAGTGGTGCTGTGGCTCAAGTGGTAGAGCACTTGCCTTGAGCTGAAGGGCTGGAGGATGACGCCCAGGCCCAGAGTTCAAGCCCCACAACCGACACACACACACACACACACACACACACACACACACACACGCTACACATTTGAATAAGAAAACTGCAAGAAGGGTCACAATGACCCCTAAAACTTAAAGTGAGATTTAAAGCACATGACCCGCCTCCTTCCTTCTGAGATCTCACTGAAATAAACATAGATACATAAGAAGAAGGAATAGAACACAGCAATTATGACAAACAGAGGAAGAGAGGGCTAGAAATGCTATAGATATATAGTTTTAAAAACACTGAAAGAAGTTGAAGATAAAAGCAATGAACATCAGCAAAGTATCACAATAAAAGCCCTGGTATTATTAGTGTATGCTCATAAAAATATTGCATGCCAGTAGCCTGATAAAATGAGCAGGTAAATGGCTGGGAAGGTGGCTCAGTAGTAGAGCGCTTGCCTTGCATGCCTGAGGCCCTGGGTTCGATTCCTCAGCACCACATAAGCAAAAAGAAAAACGCTGGAAGTGGCGCTGTGGCTCAAGTGGTAGAGTGCTAGCCTTGAGCTGAAAAGCTGAGGGACAGTGCCCAGGCCCAGAGTTCAGGCCCCATGACCGGACCCAAAGAAAAAAAAATGAGCAGGTAATACAACACAATAGAGTATCTCTCAGGAGAACAAAATAGGAAGCAGAGACCAGTTTATACCCTCTGTTTGGAGTCGGAATATTTGCTTGGATGAGAGATCAAGAATAAAGACATTGAGAAGCCATCGGGGTCAATTAAACTCAGGATATGTGACAATGGTACAAAATGAGACATTGTTCTGCTTCCCTCCAATGCCCTTCTCCAGCTCATAGAAAGCAAGGTGCCAATATAGACCCTATGAAAGTGTCAAGGTGAATATTGTTAAGTGATCACATGTTCTGAATGATTTAATTTTCCTTTAATAGATTTAGAGACCTTGGACTGCAACTTTCTTCTTTCTGGCATGAGAGTAGAGTAAAATATGACAGCCAAACTCCGTCTCATAATTCTGCATGTTGTATGTACATGCACATCTTACTCAAAGGAGAACCCTAACTAGGGAAGAGACTAATCAAAACAATGCTTGATGGAAAGCAGTGTGGAGGTTCCTCAGAAGACTCCACATAGAGCTCCCCTATGACCCAGCAATCCCACTTTGGGGCATTTACCCAAATGATCACAAACAAGACCACACTAAAGCTACCAGCATGACTATGTTTATTGCAGCACTATTTACTATAGATAAGATATGGAACCAACCCAGATGCCCCTCAGTAGAAAATGTGGTATATATACACAATGGAATTCTATGCCTCCATCAGAAAGAATGACATTGCCCCATTTGTTAGGAAATGGAAAGACTTGGAAAAAATTATATTAAGTGAGGTAAGCTAGGCCCAAAGAAACATAGGTCCCATGGTTTCCCTTATTTGCAATATCTAGTATATGTATGAGTCAAGCAGAAAAGGTCAGATAAGGTGATGTTAGGAAAATGAACCCTAAGATATGTATTTAAATGTTTTTTCTTTCTTTCGATTGTTTCTAACACATTTATAAGATTATTTCTTTGTTGCTTTGTATGTCCCTCCCCCACAGTATAACCCCTGCTTTCACTGTATTTGATGTCGGTATAATTTGTGGAGGGGAAGGGGAAAAACAAATCATTTAAATAGGGATACAGGTGGACCCATTGCAACAATGAGATGTACCACTCCTTATGTTGAAAATGAAGTTTACAACTTTGGTGGGGGTGGGGGTAATGGGGAGGATTGGGTGGGGGGCGGGGGGGGTGGGAAGGGATGGGAAGGGGAAACAAAGGAGGAGGCTACAATGCTTGATAAGAAATGTACTCATTATCTTGCCCATGTAATTGTAACCCCTCTATACAGTATTTTCACAATAAAAAAGAAAGAAAAAAAAACAATGCTTGATTCCATCCCAGGAAACAAAATAAATGTGACTACAGACTTATCATTGAAACTGATGTAAACTGGAAGACAGTCGAACAAGATTACTAAAATTCTGAAAAGAAAAACCTAGAATTATTTATCCAGTGAAAACATGTTAATAATAGATAAAACAAGAACGTAAGACACACGAAAGAAGGAAGAGTTAACAACTGGCAAATATATAATACAAAGAACATTACGGCTAAATATTTCAGAGGGAGAAGAAAAAGGAATATCCAATGAACATTTAGTTTTGTATAAAGGAGTGAGAGGGTCTAGAAATGAAAACGCCATAAGCAAGCAAATAGTATTCTTATTCTTCTTACTTAAATGCACTTAAGGGAATAACTGTTCACTTAAATAAAAACCAGTAAGAATGTATTTTGGAGTTTATAATCTTTGTATAAGTAAAATGTATGACAGTAAATAATGCTGCAATAAACATAGTTGTGGTGGTAGCTTTAGTGTGGTCTTGTTTGTAAACATTTGGGTAAATGCCCAAAAGTGGGATTGC
>NW_012267236.1:15427614-15430278 GCF_000151885.1 Dipodomys ordii
ATGAGTCAAGCAGAAAAGGTCAGATAAGGTGATGTTAGGAAAATGAACCCTAAGATATGTATTTAAATGTTTTTTTCTTTCATGCATTTGTTTCTAAAGCATTTATAAGATTATTTCTTTGATGTTTTGTATGTCCCTCCCCCACAGTATAACCCCTGCTTTCACTGTATTTGATGTCGGTATAATTTGTGGAGAGGAAGGGGATAAACAAGTCGTTTAAATAAGGATACAGGTGGATCCGTTGCAGCAATGAGAAGTACAAGTTGTGATGTCGAAAACGAACTTTACAACTTTGGTGGAGGGGAAAGGATTGGGTGGGGGGGGCAGGGGGAGGCTGGGAAGGGATGTGAAGGGTCAACATAAGAGGAGGCTACAATGCTTGATAGGAAATGTACTCATTATCTTGCCCATGTAATTGTAACCCCTCTGTACAATATGTTCAAAATAAAAAAAGTATGGCAGTAATAACACAAATGAAAGTAAGATAGCATTAGAAGTACATTCTTATAAGGTTACTGTGAACTGGGAACTATAATATCACTGGAAGATAGAAAGATATATTCTAGTTTTTTCTAGTTGCTATAACAAAAATTTCAAAAAATAGATGACATATAAACAAGTCTTGGATCAATGCACTGGTCCATCTTGTGTTTGATGACGCCACACCTTCTGATTCCTGGACATACATCTTGACATGG
Organism: Dipodomys ordii; assembly: GCF_000151885.1. Taxonomy (NCBI): domain Eukaryota; kingdom Metazoa; phylum Chordata; class Mammalia; order Rodentia; family Heteromyidae; genus Dipodomys; species Dipodomys ordii. The sequence goes on from NW_012267236.1 coordinate 15,428,313, forward strand.
AAAAAGGGCAAATGAACTCTGAGTTCTACTTTATAGATAAGAGCACTAAATCCATCTCATTTTATGACTTAATCACATCCCATCTTAAAAGGTCATACCTCCAAATGACATCAGTTTTAGGCTAGGGATTTATCCTGTCAATTTTGGAAAGATGGAAACTTTGGACTCTTACCACACATTCCAAAGATCTGCCCTACAATGGTTCTTGAATCATCCTCTTGCTCTGGGCTTTACTTAGGGAGCTAGAGTTCCTGAGTCTCCCAGAAACCATTCACAGGAAATCCACAGTGGTATGCCTCTGCTTCTATCTTGCCCTGAAGCTACTGGTGGCCTCTGCTCTGCTGTATCACAGATCTTCATAGGTGGCTTTCATCTGATCAATCTGCTCAGGACTTGAGCTATGGAGACTGTTTTTTCCATGCAGGCATTTTAATACCTAGTGCTATTGTTGTAAGGTGAGAGAATGGAGAAGCCACATTTTGAGAGCCCCAATCTTGGACTCTCTACTAAAAGGCTGAGATCTGAGGATTGTGGTTCAAAGCCAGCCCAAGTAGGAAAGTCCATGAGATTCTTATCTCCAATAAACCACCAGAAAACCAGAAGTAGCTCTGTGGTTCAAATGGTAGAATGATTGCTTTGAGCTGAAGAGCAGAGGGGCAGCTCCCAGGCCCAGAGTTCAAACCCCATGACGGACTCTTCCCACTCCCCCCCCAAAAAAAAAAACGGGCCAGAGACTGCATGGTAGACTTCTGTCTCAAAGACCAGCAGCCAGCAAATACAGTTAACTGAAACTGAGCCATGAAGGCAGGAGAGGAAAGAAAGAACAAAACAATACCAACAAACCAATTTAGCTCCAATGGAAAGTTGAATTGGGATACCATGGTGACCAGACAAGAGCCAACAGACGGGAGACAAGGGAGACAAGACATGAACACGGAGACATGCGGCATGACTTAATGGCACAGGAACTGGCCCAGGCCTAAACATGGACTGACAGGTTTAGTAGCCTATCAGCCAAGTGTCTGCCCCTGCTTCCGGGATGCAGGCATGCTTATCACCTGGGTGTGGAGGGGCCTGCATCTTCCCCCATCATGAAAACAGGATTCCAGACACTACAATCCACCATGTGGCCAAGATGGAGTGGGCCAGACCCGAACTCCCTATTTCACTCTCTGGCATGAGATGAGCTACCACAGAATTTGTAGCTAAACCAGACTCTGAATATCAGCTGACCCCCATGTGTCTTCAACATCTCATGCGTGCATACCACTCCTGTGACCACAAAGAGAAGGCATCTTTCTTTTTCTTCCAAAGCATTATACCAGAGAATATAAGGCTTGGCTAGCACTGAAAAAATCCAGCAAAACACTCTTGGAAATGACCTTGGGAGTACACAAGAATGAGGGCCTTGCTAAACATCTAACGGTGGATGTTGAATGAAAAGCACGAAGCCCCAGCCTCTCAGCTGGTGCTAAGAAGACCCACCCCAGTATCTAAAAGGTCATGTGACCATGAGCCTGGGCCCAGGAGCAGCATCCAGGGAACCTCCCAAGATGTAGAATGACTGACTTTCATTCAGGTTTCACTTGTAGCATTTGCTTGAGATTCCTTGGGATCTCCCTGAGCTGGATGGTGGCACATCCTCAAATATGAACTGTGATAGACACAGCTCTCTCCATGGTTGAAACCAACAGCCATGTCTGTCCTCTTATTGATCTCTGTTACCTTTCAGGAATTCAGACAGACAAATGTCCCTGGCTGTGAAAGGTGACTGAGAGGCAAGAGCCTGGCAAAACCTTGTCACAGGATGAATGACAGCAGAAGAGGGTCTATAACCTTTTCAAAAGAAGGAGGAGGAGGAGGAGAAGAAGAAGAAGGAGGAGGAGAAGAAGGAGAAGAAGAAGAAGAAGAAGAAGAAGAAGAAGAAGAAGAAGAAGAAGAAGAAGAAGAAGAAGAAGAAGAAGAA
>NW_012267236.1:15430328-15468689 GCF_000151885.1 Dipodomys ordii
AGGAGGAGGAGGAGGAGAAGAAGAAGAAGAAGAGGTCAGAACAAACGTCTTACAGGGATACAAAGCTAGAAGGTCAGGGCTAGGAACTACGGGAATAGAAAAGAAGATGAACAAAATCAGACAAGTTCGTGTGTACCCATTTTAGGAGCACTTCATGCAGAATATCACAAGAAGGATAAATTGCAAAGGCATACACATTTCTGGGTAAAGTTCACTGTTCCAGCCAAATCATAGCAGAATCATCACATACCATGGGCACCTGTTATCCAAGTGTTTGTCATGTAATTTCATTTAGGACAGAGACTCTCTATTTAAGGAGAATTCATTTTCTCTGTAAGGAAATGGGTAATGGGATCTCTCACTTTAAAATTCACATCAAAATACTAGTGCTAGACTTTGTGCTAAGTGTTAAGAAATGATAATGAATGAGTATAGTTCTAATATCTTGTTTCCCTAGGTAAGTATGTGTATGTGTGCGCACTTATGTGTGTGTGTGTGTATTCATGTGTGCAGAACCTTCTGTAGGGTCACCATCTTCAGAAGATAGCTACTGCTCACCCTGTAGTATCTTTTCAGACTTACATCTCCTTCTGAAGTCATCTGTTACCATTCTGCACAAATGCCTGCCTTTTTCTTCTCTCTTCTTCCCTGAAAGTCAATTGCAATTTTCAGTTCTCTGGGTGGGCATCACTTCCCTAGTCCCTCAGCTGTGAAATGATGCTCCTTCTATGTACTCTGGTAGCACCAGCTCCTGCCCTTTCCTATGTCCTTTGCATGAAAATGAGTGGATCTGGAGATCATTATGATGAATAAGATAAACTGAAAAAAAACCCACTAACATTCTGTGTATCACTTGTTTGTACAGACACAACATGATGATAATAATGACAATGAAGATGATGATGACGATGATGGTAGTGATGATGGAACATAAATATATGAAAAGGGGACCATCTAGAAAGGAATCAGAGGGAGGAGGAGAGGGATAGAAGGGGATATTGAGGGTTGGAGAAGATAGAAGGACATTACATGTATCTACATGCCTGCCCCCCTCTCAGAATTTCCTCTGGACCTGTCCCCTGCCTTGACCCTCTTTAGGCCTGGACTAGCACAGCTGCCATTATGCCATTGCACATGTGGCTCTGTGATCGTGTCCTGTGTCTTGGCATGTCTCCGGTCACCATGATGTCCCAATTCAGCTCTCTGTTGGAGCTGAATTGGTTTGTTGGTATTGTTTCTGCTCTTTCTTTCTCTCTAGCCTGTTTCCTAACCATGTTAAGTATATTTGGGGGCTGCAGGCCTTTGTAACAACTGGCTGCCTGCAGCCTGCTAATGGTATAATAAAAGACTCCAATATTCCCACCTGCCAAAATGTGGTTTCTGGAATGATTCATCTTACAACAACAATTCCTAGCCGGGCGCCAGTGGCTCACGCCTGTAATCCTAGTCAGGAGGCTAAGATCTGAGGATCACAGTTCAAAGCCAGCCCATGCAAGGAAAGTCCAGGAGACTCTTATCTCCAATAAACCACTAGAAAACCAGAAGTGGTGCTGTGGCTCAAGTGGTAGAGTGCTCGCCTTGAGCTGAAGAGCTGAGGGATAGCGTCCAAGCCCAGAGTTCAAGCCCCATGACCAACCAAGAAAAAAATACTTCCTATCCAAATCACAACATAGGAAACATTACTGAAAGTAATAGCACTTTTCAGGTCTTGTGTGGGGGTGACCATGGGGCTAAACCTGCATCCTCGACTTACCTTTCTTCTTCAAATATTTCATTGTACACCTTTCTCAGACTCACCCAGAGGCAGCTCCAAAATTTCTTTAACTTTCTTAGATTCAGGGGAAAACAGAAATAAAAACACAGAGAAGGTAAGAGCTTCACTTTTAAAATTACTCATTGAGAGAGGTAGGTAGGAAGATATGAGTTTCTTTCTGGTGAATGGGAGCTGAGGGTCATATGTGGAGATAGGAATTGTGGGTCATCAAGTTTGAGAGCCTGGTAATTGGCTAGCGTACTTGTGAGTCCCAAATCTTATGGGACTAGGAGCCAGACTTTGGTAATGATTTTTCATCTTCTTGGGAAGTCTAAGAACTCTAAGAAGATTGTGTACTGTTAAAACACAAAAAAAGATAACTGAACAATCTGGAGCTTAATTGCTATTCCAGAAATTAAAGAGCCAGACCAAACAAAGTAAGGGATTAGACTCAGATATTTTGGCTCTTCCAACTTGTACTCTTTTGCTATGGTCTCTTATTTTTCCTTCCCCTACAATGGGTGCATTTTAGGTGATTTAGGATTATTTGATTATTATAGCTAAATGGAAAAGGGAGGCATATGACAAATGATGGCTATGTATGGCAACTAACTCTGATCCCAGTAATTTCCTTTATTTCTTCAAGCTTCAGGTTTGAAACATAAAAGACTGAAGAGTCAACCCAGAAGTCTTAATGTATCCACGGGTATTGTATTGATCCCTTACTGACATGTCAACCCAATGCCTTCATCCTGTATGAATTTTAAGTAGATGAAAGCCAACTCTTCCTCAAGCACACCTACATCTTCTCTTACAGCTGGTGTCAGCTGACATAGAACCACCCGATGCTCATTGTATTAGCTGTTACTCTGCTTATTAATTGTCCTTTAACGCAGAGTGCAGAAGGAGGAATGAAGCAAACTTCGCAAGACATAGAAATGGCCAAATCATAGCTCCATTAGTGATCCACCTAAAGCTTGAAATTTTATAGTTTACTGCAAAATTGGGAAACCTAACAACAGGTGTCTGTTCTAGAAAATCTAAGGACTCTCAAGGACAGGCTAAACATGGAGATTTCAGCTGACCCTTCACTCATGTCAAAGATATGCTAGCTTCACTGGATGCAAGCATCGCCCAAGTTCGGGTGTGAATTCATCTGCAGTCAGTTTTGAATCTAGAGAAACCAACATTACTGAGAGATTTGTTGCTTCAACCTCAGATTGACCCTCCCTGAGGAAGGGAAAACGAGGGAGAGGTGGGCTGTTTGCCAGCTCTCTGCTGTGTTCTCATTCCAACTATTTCAGATTGCACTCGGATGCTTTCAACCCAGGCATGGCTGATTGGACCCCGACCTTACATCAAGAACAGTCATACCTTCCAGAGAGGAATATTCTCATTTTATCATCTTGAAACTCTTTTCAGAAAACAAGTGGTCCCTTTCATTCTTCTGTGAGACTTTTATATTGCTTTACACCTTAGAGTTAAGGATCATTTCCCTGTAAATCTCAGCAATATAATTTCATGATTTGGAGAATAATTGTTGCAGCTTCTGTCAAATAATTGGTCTTTATGCCTCATTGATGGAGAATAAAGTTCCTCCCAATGAAGCAGTTCCTTCCTTTTAGAATGAGTATAACCAGGTTTGTGTCATTGTGGGGAAATAAAACACCGGAGACAATCAACTTAAAAAGCAAAAGAAATTATTTTGGATCATGGTTCCAGAGGGCTGAGTTCACAGCACGCACACCCACGATGTGTAAGGTAGCATTGCACACAGTAAAGGACACTGGGACACAAAGAGAATGAAAGGAAGGGATCAGGAACCCATAGTCCCCTACAGGACATGCTATCGCTGGCCTGCACCCTCCAGTTAGGCCCTATCTCTTTCCACACTGTCCAATAACAGCAACTGAAATCCAAACCTTGAACACTAAACCTTTGGCACAGCTTAAATACAATGCTCGAAACCAGAACTCACGTTGATAATGTTATTTCCACAGACTTGGGCTAAAACTCCATCACATCCTTAGACTTCTGCGCTGAAACAATAAGAATGCGTATGGATTTAGATATACATCTGAAAGTGATGAAGATAATTAATATCGATTATTTACCATGTCTCATTGCCAAACTGAGAGAAATGTGTATAATCTTTATAATCCTATGAGAAGGGAGGGAAAATCTGTTATCTTTTAGAGATAGGAAAACTAGGTACAGAAAAGAAAGTAGACTTGTCTATGGCCACACAGTTGGCCTGGAACAATTCATAATTTAAAACCCAGGTCTCTACCCACACAGACTATGTTCACTTCTTACCCCAAGGAATGAATGGAGAGTGTAGCTGTCCATAACCAAAGGCAGCTACTTCTGTCTTGGAGAAAGAGAGAAGAGGAGGTACTCATTGTAGGATCTATGGACATACATGTAACTACGCCTGGGTGAAAAGAAAGACTGAGTGTGGATTGAGTGGGTTAGCAGTCGGGGGAGGGTGAATGGACATTAGGAAGGAGAGATAGGGACAGCTGCCTTGAATTAATTACAGATAATTGTTACATGTCCATCCAAGTTTGACAATTGTGATCTGTGAGAAACCTGGAGTCTGAGTTCAGATACTTACAGGGTTTCCTTTTTTTTTTTTTTAAAGCAAGAGCTCTATCAGTATTAAAGAAAGTAGCTTTGCTTCCTCTTGGCTCATATTTTCATGAATATCTAGAATTCAGGTTTTGTGTAGTGACCTCTGAAAGGAAATCACTTAGTAAGGGTCTTGAGTGGGGGGAGTAGTTAAGAGCTGGGTAAACTTAATCTCATATAATGACTCCCATGATTCCATTGTTTTCTAAGCGTGCTAAATTGATACCAGAGAGATTTACCTTCTCCACCGCAGCAGAAATAATTTATGATGTCCATTTTATTATCTGGAAGGCTCCACATAGCATTATATAATGGCTCATGTTGTCTTTATAGATTTTTTTCTTAGGGAACGTTTTAATCCAGCTGGAGTAAATAGCATCAATCATATTTCTCACAGAATATTGGCTTGGTTCTTTGGTTGATGTTTAACTATTGTTTACTATGTTGAAAGCATCTGAAGGCCCTAAAGCAGCACTTGTCTAGAATAAACAGAAGTTTGAGATCCTCAGTTAGATTTCAACTTCAGGTCAGTATATCTCCCACGCTCTTGCTTTTCTACTAAACTTGTGGGCCATTACTGCACATCAAAGGCTGAAGGTAGGAGAAAGGCAGAGTTAAGCTTTTAGCTTAGAATCCTTCTCACACCATCTAGCGGTGTGACCTTGAACACATTGGGGTACCTCCATTACCTCTGCTTCTGCATCTACAAAATGGCAATAATAGTTAGACATAACTCTTAAACTGTTGAACGGATTTAATAGCTAAATTCATATACAGTATTTTGCCAAGTACCTGTATTATGGTAGTGCTAAAAAAAGGAGCATTTGTGATGACTGTATCTTCTTTTCTGAAACACCCCTCGGACACACTTTGCAAACTCCTATAAACCTAAGCTAAAATATCCTGTCCTGTGGAGGCATTCCATCTCCCTACGTCTCCATCTCTCCCTCAGTGACCTTTTCTCTTGGATTTTTACAATGGAACTTCATCCCCTTAGCAAGAAGTCTTATTGCTGCATGGGTATCAGGCTCTGCTATCCCAGGGTATCAATGAAAAATCCACTTCATGGAGCTCAGTCTAAGAAGGCCTAACAAGCAGTGTTGCTTTGTAGCATGGTGTTATAGAGATTCAGTCAGAGATCAATCATTCTTCAAGCTCATCAATCCAATCTGGGAACATCTCAGGTATGTCTAGATGCTCCTCTCTTTTTGTTGTCTGTTTTTGATTTCATTTCCCAATCTTTCATTTTACGTCATAATAATCCTTCTTACTTCCTGCACTTTTCTTATTTCCTTTAGAATTAATCCCCCTTTTTCTTCCTTTTCTCTATCATGCTCTTTTTTATGTACATGAGAGTAGAAGAATACTCAGATATGACCCAGGTCTTCCAGGCACTATAAAACTTATATTATGATTTGAAAGGGATGGTATACAAATGGAACACAAAGAAATAAGAGTGTTAACTGTGAGGTCTCTGAAAAGAAAGAAAAAGAGGAGATGTATGTGAATAAATGGTGAAATACATGAAATGCAGTAATGTGAGGGATGCCCCCAAGGTGTACTGAGATTAACTGGAATTTCTTTCCAGAAAGAAACTTGAAGATGAGTTACAGAGTTGCAGGCATTCTGCAGTCTGGATATTCTCTATGGGATGATTTTTCACTTGGGAATTTCAGAAAAAGGCCGTGGCATGACAAACTGTATATACTAGAAAGATGTTTGCTTCCATATTGCAGGATGTATTGTGAAAAGCATCACTGATTCTAATGGAATCCTGCCTCTCACAGAGGCCAAGAAAAACGGAGATGGTATAATGTCCTATAGTCCCAAACAAACATCTCAGCATTTGAAAATGAGCTTTTGATCCAGGTGGCCACTCTTTGATACCAAGAACTCAAAATACCAAGAAACTTCACATGCACAGTAGTCTACCACCAGATCTCATAAGAAAGTCAAGACTGACATAAACATTCATTTGTTATTTAAATATTGTATTGGCTACAAGGTGTAGGTGCTAATTTCCTATGCCTTTGTGTTTCACATTCTGCTTAGGGAAAAGTGCATAAGCAGCACACTAATACATATGATTATAGTAGTGAAAGATGTGTTGATATGTGTTATGAAAAAAATAATACCAGAATTTGGTCAAGCAATACTATTTGATTGGGGTGGCAAATTTATAAAGGGTGAACGTAAGCCTCCTAAAAGAAGGAGAATTTGACCTTTACAGAAGTGAAAGAAACATTCAGTCAAATGTTTGGGCACAAGATTGATTCAGGCTGAAGCAATCACAAGTACAAAAGACTTGAAATAGGAGCAAATGGAGGGCCTGGGTGTCAGAAGGAGGCCAGCACTAGACATAGAGAGCAGCAGAAGACAGATGCTAGATCATGAAAGGCCTTATAGGACACTTTCTGCGATTTATTTCCTAAGTATAATGGGAAGCCATTGAATATATGTTAATGGATTACTTTGGTCGCTCCACAGAAAATAGCGAGAGGCAATGTGCCTTGGAGACGTTTTTATAATAGTCGGGGGAGGAATTATGGAGGATTGGATTACAGGCTTGTCGGGAAATAGTGAGAAAAGGTAGAATTCCAGAACTTTTGAGGACAGAGCTGACAGAATTGACTAATAGCATTTGACATGAAGAAAGAGAAAGAGGAGCATGAAGGGTCAGGCCAGAGTAAAGCCTGGGAAAGTAGGTAAGAAGGGTGCTGTTGCAGAGCAGGGGCTTGGGATAGGGAGGGAGGCCATTTTGGACATGATAAATAAGAGTGCCAGAGGCTGTCTGGGAGATGAAGTGGAGTGAATTTGGGGTTCAGAAGAGAGAAGATGGAAATGCAGGCACAAATTCAGGAGTCAACAGCAGGTATTGAACCTTAAGACTGTGTGAAGCAAGAGAGAAGATAGTCAGGTACCGGTGGCTCATGCCTGTAACCCTAGCCATTCAGGAGGCTGAGATCTGAGGATCATGGCTCAAAGCCAGCCTGGGCAGGAAAGACCTTGAGACTCTTATCTCCAATTAACCACATGAAAATTGAATGCGGTGCTGTGGCTCAAAGCTCTTATGAACAAAAAAAAAATCAAAAAAATTAAATATATATATATATAAAACTCAAGAGATGATAGTTCCCAGAACTGGCCTGGGAAAATTCTGTCAGGAAAAGGTTTCAAAGGGAAGTTGAGAGCAGCAGCCAGTAACAGATGTGGACTATGGAACAGAGCAAAGGAGAAGTTTCAAGAAGGTAAAAGTTTGGAAAATGTTAGTGTGAAGTCAGCCTTTTCCCTCACTCCTCATAAATCAAGTAAAACCAGAAAGGAGAATGAAAAGAAATCTGTAAACCACAGATTGAATAGAACCAGCATGCAGCTAGAACCACAAAATAGGTATAACTGTGCCAAAAGCAGCAGAATATTGAGCAGGGCTGGGAGGGAAACAGAAAGATGAAAACCCAGGACTTCATTTCTCAGGGGAACAGGCAAAGCACACTTTTCTTGGGAGGAGAAATGATGAGATTCATGAACAGGTCTCTAGTTGCTCATTTAGTGGTTAGAATTCCCAAGATGTTATCAGATCAAGAAATGGAAATGCCAGGCTAGGTGGTTCATACCTATAACCTCAGGTGGTCAAAGCAAAAGGATCAAGAGTTCAAGTACAGCTTTTGCTACATAGTCTGATATTGTCTCAGTAAACAAACAAAGATACGGAGGTAGGACTAAAGAAGAAAATCACACCAAGGGTACAAGGAAATAGAGCTTTATGCCTTAAACAGTCACCTGGATGCCTGCTTCTGACAAACAGGAAGGAAGTTCAAGCTGAAAGAACTTGAAAGTAGAAGTGAGGCTCAAGTAATAGAACACAAGCCTTGAAAAAAACCAAGTGACAATGTCCCAGTACAAAACATTGAACATACAGACAAACAGGCCAATAAACAAAAACTCACAGCTCACTAACACAGGACACAATTCTTGTGAACTGGTTGTATTTCTCTGGTCCCTTACCACAAGGAATCTAGGAGGCAGTCATATGCAGAAGATAAGTAATAAAGTAAAAGAGCCAAGATAAGCATGACAGAGATGCTAAAAAAACATAACACCAAAAGAATGAAATGGAAAGACTAGGAAAAAATTATATGGCACGAACTAAGTAAGGCTCAGAGACAAAAGTTGCTTATTTTCCCTCATAATTGAAAGCTAGCACTAGATCAACTTGTAGTAAACACATCAGATGGCATATACTCAGTCGTGGGGCTTGAACTCAGGCCTGGGCTCTTTTTGCTCTTATCTAACACACTACTTCTTTGAGCCACAGTGCCTCTTCATATATATATGAGCTGAGAATGTGGTTTATTGGTAGAGTGCTTGCCTAGTATGCATGAAGCCCTGGGTTCGATTTCTTAGTACCACATAAACAGAAAAAAAGCAGAAGTGGCAAAAGTAGCTCAGGGACAGTGCCCAAGCCCTGAGTTCAAGCCCCAGGACTGGCAAAAACAATAATCTTAAGAAGGGACGCATCTAAAATCAAGTTTTCAATCTCTAGGAATCATTAGATCGCGTTCACTTTGGAAAGCAAACCTCCATCGTAAGGTGGGTTTCATTCACTTTTGGCTATAGGAAGACATAATAGTGCATGATCCAATTCTTCTGGTTCAATTCTACCATTACAGAATGATCTAGGGACTGAGAAAACATTGAATCATGAATATTGTACATTAGTTCATTTAAGTAGGAGCAGAAGCCATCTAAGCTGCAAAGGTATGTGTAATAATACACTTTTCTAAAGCATTGTAGACATTCTGGTTTTGAAGGACAACAAGTAGACATTTCTCAGTGGTTTGTTTTTCCACGTTAACTTTGTTCTGGATTTGAAGATTTGCAGTGCTCTCAGAGCAGGTTTACTAAGGGAGGAAAAACACAGATGTAATCCGCATTATGAGTCCAGCCCTGCATCAGTCAGTAAGGTGATTTACTTTCAGCTTATTCTGAATGAAAATATTATTCCTCTAGCTATATGCAATGAGTAGAAGGCCTCTTGCAGCGCTCCCTCTGGTAATGACTCTCTTATTGAGCTCATCCTCAAGTGCTCTTCCCTCCTATGCACCTGCACATTTGGCTGTTTCCTCCTGGACTCACTACAAATGACGTAGTTTTTTTTTTATAGCCTTTGTAACACGTTCTCCCTTAAATTCATAACTGACTCATCATATTGAGAATAGGCCTATTGATGGTAAAATTTGAACCATTTTTGGTCTATAGGCTCATTTTTCATCTTGCTTGGGATAACTACGAAATGTATGAACATAAAATGAGTGCATGAACATAAAATACAATGGTAGGCCACAGACAGCAGGCTGAAGAGTATTCATTACATGGCAAAGCTATTGTTTATTAAATTAAAATGAACAACTAGCAGAAGATATTTTCTCAGAGCACACTGGTATAAATAAAAGCCTCCTTGTAGAAGAAACCAACAGAAAACATTTATTTAAAACATTAGCTAGCAATAGAAGATTAAGGGTTTTTTTAAATTAATAATAACATCTCCCGTATAATTAGGAACCATCCCAATAATAAGCAGTGTGAGGGCAAATCCGGTGTGAGGCAGATCAACAGATGCCCAACATCGCTTGGCAGTACACCTCAATGGGATTCTAGCAGACACACAGATCAAGGGCTCTCATAAGTTCTTTTGTCAAGATAAGTTGAAAATTAGTGTCATAGCTGCCCATGTAACAGTATGTAGTTATAGCTTTATAAACTGTTGTGTCTTCTTCTTTAAGAATCCTTTGTGGCATTCAATCACTCCAAGTCAGATAACTCACTGAAATTGCTTCATTACATCCACTAGAGAAGGTCTCTTCGGCCTTTGTGCAGGCTCTGGTACCCATAACAGGGAAGAATTGTGGACAAATCTATCCACATAGAGCATGGAGATTTAGCTACACTTCCATCCTAAATGTACAGCTAACAGGTAAGCTCTAGTGGGAGAGGAGTCTTCTTTCATTTTACCTACTACTGTATCTTCATCACTTAGAATTGTGCCTGGCTCAGACAAAATTTTAGTACCGTGGATGGCTTGAACGACTGTACGAATGAGTGCATCAGTCATCTGTGTGTTCTTCCTGTCACTTTTTTATTTGCCTCAGCAAATTGGACAAACTGTAGACATGACATCCATCATCTTATTTTCATTTTCATTTATGTAATCAGTCTGAGTGGCCAATGATAAGAACCTTCTTTGATGTCAACATGATGAAGAGACTTAAATACTCTCTCCATACATAATGCATTTAGGGCTTTCTCTATTACAGAGAGTATGTTTGGGAAGAAAATTAAGGTCTAATGTTAATAGGGAATTTTGTAGTAGTGAGAAATGTATAACTTTTAGAAGTGTTGTTTGTGCTTGACTTTTAACTTGGTAGAACAGCAATTTTAAAATCCAACCTCTGATTTATAGACCAATAACACATTCTTGATTTAAGGAATATAATCATTGCAATTGTGAGAATAAACTCCACTAGTTAGATTCCTGGCAGTTCTGCCTTATAAAACAAGCCTCAGTTTTGTTCTTATTGAATTTGGATTGATGGAAGATGTGTCATTCATTTACCAGGCACTATTCCAGGCTTCCTCCAGAGGAGAATGTATAGTTCTCAAACAAACAAAAGCCAAAGTCCTACAGTAATGACTTGGCACTACTTTATCCAGCCCCCAGTAGTTGAATGTCAGAGTGTAAAAGTACGTTTAGTAGAACCCTAGGACTCATAGGCACATTGAGCAAAGTAACTCTGTGGAATTGTTCTGATGGAAAACCAGGTCTTAATTATCCACTTCCGCCTTATACATTCTTTAACAAGTAACCCCATAACTCTGAATTTCAATTCTTCTGTAAAATTGGTTTACTAATATGTACCTTAACTATATTGATAGTTAAGAGCTATAATCAATGATACTAGTTGCTGGAGACCCTGAGGTGAAAACTGGAATATAGAAAATCAATTAAAAAACAATGCTTAAATTAAGGGGGGGGTCAATATTTGTAGGCAAAACAATGAAGTAGGTCTGGGGGGGTGTTGTGGTTAGAAATGGGAGTTCAATAAAGACTGCAAAGTGTTCAACTCATTAGCAAGCCATGAAACTCAGAGAGACCTTAGAAGTTTCAAGTTTGTTTTGAAATCCCCCATTGCTAGGTATTAGGGTATGAGCTGTCCACTTGGGTGTGTGGCTCTTTCAGGCAGGGTAAATCACAAAGGAAGGTGATGATTAGAATGTGTTAGCTAGTAGTCTCCCCGCAAGCTGAAAATACATGTGGTCAACCCTAGCAGGAAAGTACAGCTGGAAGAGTGGCTACTCTAAAGTTACAGTGGGAGTAAGAGAAAGGGAGGAGTGAAGTGTGCTGCTGGAACTTCTGGTTGAGGCATTTTGGTGAGTAGATATTGATCCTCTGTGGAGAGATGTGAGGCATGGATGGAATTGGGTGAGGAAGAAGAGGAGAGGTCAGGCTATATCATGTGGAGTTTGATTTGTAAAGGTTTAGAGTTCTACTGACAAATAAATGTTTAAGTCTTAAGCTATGCATGCATATATGTAAACACCTGCACATATGTGTACATCTGTATCATTTAGATGAGAGCAATGGCGGATTAGACTGCTTTTTTGACTATCAGGACCAAAAGTATCCCCAAGTAAGTACTAGCCTTAAGGTACACAGCCTGGCATGTAGAGCACAAACTGGATATCTGCTTCTTTTCTCACCATTAGAGCAGTTGGCAAACTAGTTAGCTCTAGTTATCAAACTGGTTAGTTAGCTCTACTCCATTAGAGCAGTTAGCAAACTTCAGAGTTTTGCTCAGTGGCCATGACTTCAATAGCAAATTAAATCAGGGAAGTGAAAGAATTTTCTAGAATAATTAGAGGTGTCTTGAATGATGCCTAAAAGAAGGGATGAGAAAAGGAAGGTATTGATTGCTCATAATACTTCGAAAGTTCATACTAGTGTTGTATGGGAAGTGGGTTATTACTGTAATCATGAACAAGTAAAATCTAAGAAAGCCTTTGAACAGCTGTAGAGAAGGTGAATAACGTAAGAACTGTCCAATGACCAGTTTAATGTTAATAAAAAGTAGTTAGATAAATAGCATTAAAACTCTTGATCATCATTAATTTGTGGCTTAGGACTGCATTTAGTCTTATAACAGGCTAATCTCAGAATGATCAGTACCAATGCCACGTGTTGAGTTGGTCTTGTTAAATTTCACACAGTCTAATAAAGATGGCTCCCTTGAGATTTTACAGACGTTGGATGACTGTGAAGTGTAGTTACCATTAACCCAGCTGTCCCTAGATATTATTTTATTTAATTCTCATCTCTTCCTTTCCATTGATATCTCAAAGGTTTTCACGGCACTCTGTGTTTAAGTCCCATAGTAGGACTAGTGATGTTGAAATAGACCTCAAATTATCTTTTACACAATACTTCTCAATCTTCAATTATTGGATTAAACCAAGACTTATAAATTTTCTAATGAGCTATCATTCTAACACTTTTAGATAAGTCCAATGAAGTTGTAATATATATTTCCATGCATTATTGATTTTAGCTAATATTTCTCAGATTATTGTACTGCTACTCTTAAGATATCATCTATTATTTCTTCCCTATGTGCACTTTATAGTTTGAAACTCAAGATTATATCAGTCGAGATGATTTCTTTTGTTCCCATCCTCTAGTACAAATGTATAAGACACGATAAAGTTTCTTTGTGTTCCTTGAAAGTTTGGTAATTTTTAATTTAAATATGGGGATTTTTGTTGAAGTATTATTTCTAAAGATCTTTGTATGTCAGTTTCCATCCTGTATATTATGCCTGATAAAAATAATCTACAAGGGGGAAAAGTGATTTTTTTTCCTCAGGGGTAAATTCATGAGTTGGCTACATGTTTCTTGGCCTGTAGGGAGGTAGAAGGGTATGGTAGAGCAGAGTTGATCACTTCCTGGGGGTCAGGAGGCAGGAAGAGTGAACAGGAACAAGCCAGGGCTAAGATTTTACCCTTCAAAGAGATTCATGACCAGCGACCCTCTTCTTCCAACTAGATTTCACCTTCTACAGGCTCATCATCTCCAACAGGCTATTTAAATTTTGAATTTGTCAATGAATAAGATTTTGACTAATCTAGAGTCCTCACAAATCTCATTTTCTTTGATAAAGCCCTCCTAAGCATACCCTGAAGTGTGTTTTACTAGCCATCCATCAATCCAATGAAGTTGATAGCTAAAATCAGGGATGAGAAATGGACGACCATCAAGCCATATAATCATCATGTGATCTAGCCTCACCACAGTTGTCACAGGTGATACTCCATCTTCAAAAAACTCAGAATCTTCTTGCATAGCAACAAAATTTGTATTAATTAAATTATAATGGCATAAAATTTGGAGATACAACCAAGGAACATTCATTATGGGGTAGACAGGGCACATATAATCACATGCCAGGATAGACACGAATGCTTCTTCTGCCCACAGCCTATGGACCTGAAGTGTGATGACTCAGAAGACAGTCAGTCAGTTTGTCACTGCAAGGCAGGCTGAGAGAGTACACACTGTGAAAGTGTCAACATGTGGCGCTGAATTACAGGGATTAAATTACTATGAGGGGAGATGTGAAGAGATGATTTCTCAAAATGCCCACAACCTTGCCTCCAATGATTGACAATGGTGTTATCGCCTTCCTTGTTCATAATAACTCCAACCTTTATCCACATGCCCAGGATCTAAAATCCTCACCTAAACTGAATCTCAGATGAAGGTAAAGGTAATGGCAATGCACACAAAAGACTTCAAGAACGGGAGAGACAAATGTTGGATATGTTTCAAGGCTAAGACACAGGGTCAGAACCATAACCAGTGCAAAATAATTGCATCTATGGAAATGCTTATATTGGAGAGTCATTAAAAATTTAATGATGTGGCATCTTATAGATTAAAACGACAAAGGAAAGAAAGGTTGATGCAAATTGTTGATCTTTTTAAGAAAAATGGACAAATGATGGGATTTTTTTGTTGCGTTCAAAGCAAAGCTGTGTGCTCAGTTTGTGATGACATGTTAGCAGTAATAAAAAAGGCCAACTCAGAGCATCTTTTACAGTTCAGAACATGCTAAACTCAAGGAATTAAAATGCATCTGCAAAAAACCCACCTTCTTCAGTAGAGTTTGGAATTATGACAAGCCACCTTCACTAGGCCTTCTTGTAAAAAGAACAATGCTATTCTCACAAGTACATCATGAACAATCTAATTGCAAAGAACAGGTTTGATATTGATTTACTGTGTGAAATAGTACATGGTGTCTCTTGAACAGTAATAGCAATGGACAAAATAAAATTTTTCAGAGTGTTAGTTTGTCTTGGAGAACTATCTCAAATTGGATTACTGCTTTGGCCAAGATATTGATAGACATTACAGAACTCTGCAGAAGATTTCTACAGAAAGGAACAATGGACAAAATAAATACTAGCCAACTAGTTCCTTAAACTCCTGGCATCACTGCAGTATTTGACAAACAAGAGCAACTGCTGTCACCATGCACAGCACTGTAAGAGGTGAAGACTTGCTTGTGAGAGTTGTTTTATCAATGAAAAACTCATGAGCTAACATTTGAAAAGTGTTATTAATTACAGATGGGGTCCTGCCATGATTGGCTCATAATCATGCATTTGTCAAGAAAGAATTGAATTGGCTCAGGTATGGGAACTACAGAGAACATTCTACCACACATAGCTTTTTTAGACAAACTTAAAAGGAAGAAAAAAACTCTACAAGTAAATTAAGAATAATAACACCTCATAGGTGAGATAGAAACATTTCGTGAGGAAATAAAGATGAATCACTTAGGATAGATCTTGTTCTTACAAGTGACTAAATAATGCTCATAAATACTGTTTTCTATGCTTCCAAAATTTTCTGCCATCTAGCAGAAGTGATAAGTTGCAGTTTATACTTTTTGTATCTAAAACCTCAGTAAATCCTAAGAAGCTGAACAATTGTCATCAACATGCAATGTGATTCATTTATTTATATTATTTAAAAAACAAACACTATCAATCTTTCTGAGATAATCATTGACCATAAATTTTTTATTTGATTCTTGAAAAGAACTTTTATATGTTCCTTGAGAAATGTGAGTGACCTGGACTTCTTTAACATCATTGTAAGACAAGAGTCATGGGACAGGGTTTAGTAGACAATTGTATTACATTTTCATCTGGAAAACAGTTTCCAATACTTTGTTAGTTAACTAAATTCAAATTTAGGACAATTTTTTAATCATAGAAAGTAAGTAGTCACATACTGTGTTTCATAATGGTAAGCTAGTGAGTTGCCATGAAAGTATAAGAAAAGGGCTGGAAAGTGGCTCAGTGGTAGAATGCTTGCCTTGCATGCATGAGGCCCTGGGTTCAATTCCTCAGCACCACATAAGAAGAAAAAGCCAAAGTGGCACTGTGGTTGAGGTGGTAGAGTGCTAGCCTTGAGCTGAAGAGCTGAGGGACAGTACCCAGGCCCAGAGTTCAGGCCCCATGACTGACAAAAAGGAAGAAAGAAAGAAAGAAAGAAAGAAAGAAAGAAAGAAAGAAAGAAAGAAAGAAAGAAAGAAAGAAAGAAAGAAAGAAAGAAAGAGAAGGAAGGAAGGAAAGAAAGAAAGAAAGAAAGAAAGAAAGAAAAAGAAGGAAGGAAGGAAGGAAAGAAAGAAAGAAAGAGAAAGGAAGAAAGGAAGGAAGGAAGGAAGGAAAGAAAGAAAGAAAACAAAGAAAGAAAGAAAGAAAGGAAAAGAAAAGATTTTCTCTCACCGGAATCAATCATCACTGATACGTAAGCTGAAAGGCATCCACCAAGTTCCTTGGAGAACTTCATTACTACTGAAAAGACACTAAAAGACTGCTTCAAAATATCCTGTACTTTCCCACAGTAATACCACACTTTCAAAATCACAAGGAAGCACATTACCTGGCATTTTCATTTCTTTGTGGGTTGTATAGAAGGCTTGTACTTTGGTTTATGCTTTTGATAATTCAAAATGAGTCACACATCAAATAGTCTGTCTTTTCCCCTTAACCTAAAAGTTTTGTTTCTAAATAATTACATTGCTTATATCTCTGATAAAATCTGGAAACACATGCAGGTTGTAAAAGATATCTCTTAGTTTCTTTCTATACTTTGCCTTGGTATATACAAATTGCTAAAAAAAGAAAAGAAAAATCACTTTGGCAGAAAATGAAGTTATCACATTGCTAGTATAAAGAATATATGTTAATTATTTTGAAACAGATAGTAAAGAATGATATGAAATAGAATAAATAATAATTTATCCTCCTTTTTCTTACCTGGTCCCACTAATGTCAGTCATCATCAAAATATTTTATATAAAATGCCAAAATGTAAGTAAGCTTGAATATGTCATAATTTTTTTCACTTAATAATACATCATTAAATGATTTTGGTGAATATCTCTAGGTTCCCAACTGTCATATTTTTGTGGTTGCAAATTGAATAGAATTACTAAACTTATTCAGTCAATTCCTGCTGATGAATATCTGGATAATTTTTAGTTTTTGAGACCTGCTACAAATAAGCTTAGCTCCATTTTCTTGATTTTTACCAATTATGGCTGGTGTTGGTGAAGCAGCAGTAGATGAGGGAACATGAAAGCTAGTGCCCACTCTTGTTTATTTGCTAATAACTAATTCGGAAATGTTAAGCAATCACCAAACAGTGACTTCTTTTGTTAATTTTATGTAGCCATTTATCATATAATTGTCTCAATTAATTTTGTGAGGATTTTGAAGTTTCTCTCTACACGCTCTGCTAAGCACAGAAATAAAAGCAAGACGATGGCAGTAAAAGGATATTCAAAAGTTCCAAGTTATTAAGAGCACTGTAATACAAAGGAAATATAGTCCATATCTTTTTGACACGTTGCTTTGCCAAATGTTTAGACAATAAATTTGGTAGTGTAAAAAAGTGCATTCAGGCTATGATTCTATTATTAATTGATTGTGTGATTGAAGCAATTTGATACTTGGCAATCTCAGTTTCTTCATTTGTGAAATAGGAATAATTGTAAAAGTTAATTTTTAAGGATCCGCAAGCATTGGTGGATTTTAGAAGATATGGAAGTAAATTGGGCTTACAAATTTTAATCCTCCTCCTCCGTCTCCTCCGCTTCCTCCACTTCCTCCTTTTCCTTCTCCTTCTCCTCTGTTTTCTCATCTTCATTTTTGGCATATTTTAATATAAAATCTGTCCTCTCGCCAGGCGCTGGTAATTCATGCCTGTAATCCTAGCTACTCGGGAGGCTTAGCTCTGAGGATAGTGGTTCAAAGCCACTTTGGGCAGAAAAGTCACCATGAGACTCTCATCTCCAATTAGCCACTCAAAAACCAAAAGTGGCACTCTGGCTCGAGTGGTAGAGTGCTAGCCTTGTGCACAAAGAGGCTGAGGAACAGAGCCTAGGCTTCAAATTCCAGCCCCACAACCGACCAAAAATAAATCTGTACTCTGATACTACTACAGTGAACTCTCTGTCATCTACAAGATGCTTCTTGGCATGACCTTGATGATCTTTGATGACATTTGTTCAGTCTGCCTCTCTAGATTCTCATTTCTTGAGAACAAAAGTGCTCTCTTGTACACTTGCTTTGCTTTCACTTGGATTCTTCCCTCCATCTCTACCACATGGGAACTTCATTCTCAGTATTCCAGGTAGTAATTTGTTCATTGTGTTACCATTCTGGACATAGGGAAGTAACATATAGAAGGAGGAGGCAGGAGGGTAAATTAATGAGCACAGACATAGATGCATATCTGCAATGGAAGTCTGCTCTGGGGGCAATGAACTCACTAAAACTGCAGTAACCATTGTGCTTGGAGGTTAACAAAAGTCCAGAAAATAGTCCTCATAGAAAGGAAGATTTTTCATATACCAAGAGTCACATTATTGCAATAGTTTTATAATATGTATCCCATAAAGAAATAATAAGAGAGAACAATGTAGGATGATGATAAAAAATAGAATTTAGTCTAGACAGAGAAAGATTCCAGATTACTGAAAAGATGATGTGGCCAATGGCTGAGTAGGTAAAAGGGCTCAGATCTCTAGGTATGGAATTCATGCTAGGAACATTGTCAAATGATTGACTTTTTCTAGTAGAAGTTGGGGTTTGAACTCAGGGCCTTGTGCTTGCTAGTCAAGTGTTCTATGTGAGCCATGTAACCAACCAGTCATTTTTGCCCTAGAGAGGTTCTCGCTGTTTCTGCTGAAGGTCACCTCAGACAGAGGTTCCCCAACCCCAAGCCTCCTATGTAGCTGAGGTTACAGCTATGACTCACCACAACTACTTAATAATTGACACATTTTACGAAATAAAGTAAAATTGCCATTCAGTTCTTATTTTTATGTTTCTTATTGTGAAAATACTGTACAGAGGGGTTACAATCACATGAGCAAGGTAATGAGTGCATTTCTTATCAAGCATTGTTGCCTCCTCCTTTGTTTTTCCCCTACCATCCCTGCCTTCCCATCTCCACAACTACAATCCCCCCTCCCCTGCCCTGCCAAAGTTGTAAAGTTTGTTTTTCGACATAATGTCTTCTATATCTCATTGTTGCAATGGGTCCACCTGTATCCCTATTTAAGCAATTTGTTTTTTTCCTTCCCCTCCCAAAATTATACCAACATCAAAATACAGTGAAAATAGGGGTTACATCGTGGGAGAGGGACATACCAAGCAACAAAAAATTACCTTATAAATACGATAGAAACAAAAGCAAGAAAGAAAAAAAAAACACTTGTGTCCTTATCTTGGGGTTCATTTCACCTAAAGTCAACTTATCTGACCATTTCTACTTGTCTCAGACATATACTAGTTAGTGCAAATAAGGGAAATCATGGGATCTATGAGTCTTTGGGCCTGGCTTACTTCACTTCATATAATTGTTTCCAAATCTTTCCATTTCCTAACAAATGGGGCAATGCCATTCTTTCTGATGGAGGCATAGAATTCCATTGTGTATATATCCCACATTTTCTTGATCCATTCATCCACTGAGGGGCATCTGGATTGGTTCCATATCTTAGCTATAGTAAATAATGCTGCAATAAAAATAGTTGTGCTGGTAGCTATCCAATTCAGTTCTTAAAACCAGATCTGTAAGAGGTAAGAGGCCTTCAACTGCTTTTAAGAACTGAAGTGGAGTTCCTTGGCAAGAACTCAAATGTGGCTTAGCTTCTTCTTATCTCCCTACCATAGTTACTACCAAAATACCACTGTTTGGACTTGTAGGCATAGCTCAGTGGTAGAACACGACCATAGACTTGATCCCCAGAAATGCAAATATGTACTATTATTTCTAGAATTATTGTTACTAAAATATGCTATGAGTATTACTAATACTATTATTTAACTGCAAAGTATCCTTGATTCAAATCAAAGATTCAAATCAAAGATGTCCCCAAAGGGACATCTAATTCACAAATAGCATTTTATCAAATGCCTACAAAACTGGGGCTTGGCATAAAAATGTACAAATAGGGTCTTTATTAGAAATGTACACAAGGAAAGGACTGGAAAATATTTACTAGTGGTAGCATTAGAACCAAAAGAGTGCCTAGAGGAAAAGGAAAATTAAGACCAGGGCAAGTCATTTGCAAGGAGACATCGTAAAGATGCAAAACCAAACTAACAAACAAAAATGTACGATTGACTAGAGGACAATCAGTAAAGAAGGAAAAAAAGCAGATTCCTACAGAGAAACAGAGATGCCATTGGAGAGATAAAGGAGACTCCTGAGCAAGAGAAGAAGGAAGTGGACGGGCCCTGAAGTTGCTGACGTTGCTGATGATTGCTCATTTGGGACAATTAACTTTTGCTTTTACAACTTAGACTATTTGAAGACTACTAGTGCTTACAATTAAACAAACCTAATTTGAATCCAGTTAGGATATCAGGCTATAGAAGAGACACTGTGTGGAGGAAAAAGAAACCATTGTGACTTCAGTGTAGACTTTGCCTTTATGGGAAGTGAAGTCCATGGAGGTAACTTGTAGTCGTGGTTACTGTGGACTAAGCATGCTGTGGCGACCTCAGAAACCTTAGGTCTGGAAATAGTCAGGAAGCAGTGTCAAGCAAATAATGTATGCATTGCTTCCACCTTCCCAAATTTTCCCTTTGTGGTCTTATGTGAGAACTAATGTTCATAACAAAACTCTACCTGATCTCAAAGTGGAAAATATATGCTTGACTCTCTATAAAGTGTAAAATAAACATCAAAAAGATTTCAATCGGCAAAGCTTGGAGTACTATCCTATCACTAATTCAGAAGCACCAATCAATTTGAGTGTTCACGGATCCCTACATTTTGCTTTTCAGTGGTGCTTTCTTGGATGCACTTCAAGCTTTAGGCTGTGCCAAAAGATCACACTGAAGGCACTGGCCGGAGGACATTATGGAAGGACAGGAATAGATCTATTCCCAAGGACTCTTCGTGCAGCAGGCATCAACGCCTTGGTCCTCAAAGCTCAGTTGAATCATTTATAGTCTGTAGTCTCTATGCCATGTTGTCCTGTAAGAGGATATGTTTCCATTATTGCTCAAAATGTCTCTTGCTGTTTTTCTTTTCTACTTAGCCCAGGGAAGAGTTGGTTGGAATGGACTTAGGGAAACAGGTAGAAGAGTGAGAACAGGTAGACAGCAGAATAGTTGGCAACAACACAATAGATTGTCTGGGTGAAATATAGGTCCTAAACAGAATTCACTATGATAAATGAACAATGCATTTGAGTAAATGTCCAGGACTAAATGTTCAGTCTTTTGAGGAACCTCATACTGCTTTCTAGAGTGGTTGAATCAAGTTACATTGCCACCAACAGTGGCCACATAACTGTCAGCATATGTTATTGTTTTCTTGGTAATGGCCATTCTAACTGGGGTGAGGTGGAATCCCAATATATTTTTGATTTGCGCTTCTTTTCTGGACAGAGATATTGAGCATTTCTTCATGTGTCTATTGGCTATTATTATTTCCTCTCCAGAAAAGTCTCTTTTGAATTCTTTAACCCACTTATAAATGAGATGGTTATTTCTTTGAGGATTTGTTACTAGGGGATTTAATTTTTGAGCCCTAGGTATATTTTTTATATGAGGCCCTTGTCTGTTGTATAGCTAAAGAAGATCTTCTCCCAATCTGTGGGCTTTCTATTTATCTTCCCAGCCATGTCCTTTGCCATGCAGAAGGTCTGCAGTTTAATGTGATCCTATTTATCCAGCCTTTCTTTGATTTTTTGTGTTTCTGGATCTTTATTTAGGATGTTTCAATCTGTGCCAAAGAGTCCTAGTGTATCTCCTAACCCTTCCTGTAATATTTTCAGGGTATCTGGCTCTTTCCTTTTTGATCCACTTGGAGTTGGTTCTGGTGCAGGATAATATAAAAATCCAACTTCAGTTTTCTACATGTGTATAGCCAATTCTGGTAGCAATTCTGGTAGTAGTTTGTCTTTCTCCCATCTGATGATTTTGGCTCTCTTATCAAAGATTAAGTGGCCATAGGTCTGTGGGATCATTTCTGAGTCTTCAATTTGATTCCATGGGTCCTCAGGCCAGTTCATGTGCCAGTACCAAGCTGGTGTTTTTTTAATAACTATGTCTGTATAATAGAGTTTGAAGCTTGGTGTTGATATTCCTACAGTACAAAGCAATACAGTCTAGTAAAAGATCAGGATACATCTCATATGCAGAAAGGGATCATCCCACAGGGTCTGTGACTGCTGGGATAAGTTTGGGAAGAGGTACATACATTTCTACTTTAAAGGAAGCTTCATCCAGTAAAAACCTTTGATCTCAAAAGAAATATGAAGTAAATATCTCAGTGATTCCCACAATGATGCCAAAGAGAATTCTTTTAGAGGAGAGAGTTTCCTAAATGTCTTTAATTCTCAAATATATCTGATGTTGACAAAACACCACGGGGAAGAGTAGTAAAGAGTAATTAGTAGAGGTATTTTCTTTATAGTTTCCTTTAGTTTATGGCTCCCTAATTTCTACTAGCATGATGAGATAACCTAAACCTCTCTCTGAATGAAGGGACATAGTATCTAATGAGCTACTCATAATTATAGTAAAAACAGTAATAATTCACTCGCTGAACTTCTTGACACTCAGATAACTGTTTTACATTTCAGGGATATTTGAATATCAAAAATATTTTACAAGGTAGAATTTTAATATATTCATTTTAAATAAAACTTTGAGTCTCATAACTATCTGGAATTTTCAGCTTGCTCCTGACCTCAGAAAACATATCCTGTAATAAGGAAATGGTGATACATATAAGACAATTAAAGGGTATAATCAAGCATGAAATTCTGGAGTAATAAGTATGAATATTCTATAGATTTTCATTCATTCCTGAGCCAGCAAAACTTCAGCTCAGACTTGCCAACCAAGCATGTGTCTGCTCAATACTGCTGACCCACTAATTCATCCTCTCCACATCTCATCAGTGGTGCTTAATGAATTGGAATTTCTCTCTCAGCATCTCGGGTCATTTCTTTCTGAAGCATATATTACCTACATCTCATTATGCATCCATCTGATGGTCAGGATTTTTCTTTATTAATATAGTTAGTGACCTCAAATTCACTCATGAAAAGTTGACATGTTTCATTTTTGCCATTAAAGGGATAATCAAATGAAGGAAAATAGTTTTAGCCGATGCTCTAAATGTTCCTTGCTTGCCATAATATTGCTTCATCAGGATCAAAAAGAGCCCCCATGAGTTCTAGCTAAAGGAGTTTCAAATGTGTTCAGTTTATCCTGAGATGATAAAAATTTGATGAACAGTCTAGTCCCAATTTTTATTTTATATGTTTTGAAATTGATGACTGCCTACTAAAATACTAGGTCATGGATCCCTATCTCCTGAATTGCTACTTTATTCACAAGACAAACACATTTACTTATTAACTTATTATGTATTAAGTCTTCTGGTAAAGTCAGAGAATATAGGGGTGATCAAAATAGTACTAACTCACTGTCAAGGGAAATTTGGATACTACTTGAATGCTATATATAAAATTTAAATTTATTAAAGCTGCAGTGTGAATGACAAGAATGTAACCCTAATAATTAGGTCTGTCATTAAACTTGTGTGAGATTCTGTGCCATTATAATTTTTATGAAGCTTGTTTTTCCCCTAACACTACACAAAAGGGGTTCATTATGATATTTGCATTATATTTGCTGATATTTCTTTCTTTCTTTGTTTTCTATTTTCTTCCTTCTTTCTATTTTTCTTTCTATCTATGCACGTACAAATACATATATAATGTACCTTGGGCATATTCACCTTCCCATTACCCTCTCTTGTTTTTTATTTCCCTAAAAGAATCTATTTTACCTTCTTTTCCTTTGTTTGTTTTTAAGCTTTTTGAGACAAGTTCTTTTTTTTAATTTTTATTTTTTTATTGTGAAAATACTGTACAGAGGGGTTACAATTACATGGGAAAGATAATGAGTACATTTCTTATCAAGCATTGTAGCGTCCTCAAGTTCTTACTATGTAGTTTTGGTCAACTTGAAATTTGTAAACCATGTTGACCTCAAACTCAGTATCCTCTTATGTCTTCTACCTGAGTGCTGAGATTTCCGGTGTACACCACCACACATGACCCTCCCTTTGACTTTTACGTTCTTTCAGTAACCCTTCCTCAGTTATATACATGGCCAACGAGATGCTTTGTGAGACTATTTATTTCATTTATTATGATGATCTGGACTTTCAAGCATTCACTTGCACATGACATGATTTTTAAAATGTACAACCGAACAAAATATCATTGTATATAAAGTACAATTTCTTTATCTATTAATGTCTTGTCTGGCACCAGGGGTGATGCCATGATTTGGCTATTATAAATAGTGCGGTAAGATATAAATATGAGTAGGTCAATAGCTCTATAATTGACTTTGGTGCTTTGGGGTATTTATCTAGAATTAGTATGTTTAGATCTTAAGGAGATTTTAGTTCTAATTTTTGGATAAATGTCCATACTGATTTCTATTGATCCTGGATGAATTTCCATTCCCACCAGCAGTGAATCCTTACTGACATTTGTTTTGTTGGTTTGATTTTTAGGAATAGCCATTCTGAATGGGGTAAAATGGAATCTCAATGTAGGTTTGATTTGCATTTCCTTAATGTTTAAAGATGTTGACATTTTTTCATGTAATTCATTGATCATTTGAAATTTGTTCATATCATAGATCCATTTATGAATTAGATTATTTGCTCTTATTTGCTTATTTTTCTTAGTTCTTTATATATTTGGGCTATTATGCGATTGCTAAATGAAGAGCTGATGAAAATTTTCTCAAATTCTGTAGACTGACTCATCATTCTGATTTGTTCTTTTTCTCTGTTTCCTGAGATCTTGGATTCTGATTCAGAGAAAGTCATTACCCCATACTCAAATCTTGAAGATTTTCTTATATGTTTTTCTTTAGGTTAGTGTTGTTGGTCTTACATTGAGGTCTTTGATTACTTTGAATCCATTTTGTACAGGATGAGAGATAAGGATCTAGTATCAGTCTTCTATGTTTGAATATCCAATTTTCTTATCACCAATTGTTGGAGACTTTTTCCATTGTATGTTTTATCCTCATGTAGCTGCAGCTATGTAAAGTTATTCATAGATCATCTCATTTATTCCATTAGCTATGTGTCTGTTTTTGTACCATTGTTCTGCTGGTTTTGTTACTATGACTCTGTAGTATAGTTTGAAGTCAAGAATTATGCTAGCGCCAGCATCATGC
The DNA here is from genome assembly GCF_000151885.1 of Dipodomys ordii. Classification (NCBI taxonomy): domain Eukaryota; kingdom Metazoa; phylum Chordata; class Mammalia; order Rodentia; family Heteromyidae; genus Dipodomys; species Dipodomys ordii. The sequence continues at coordinate 15,455,581 of NW_012267236.1, forward strand.
CTAGGATTTTTTTGTTATTTTTGTGTTTACATATAAATTTGAAGTTTTTTTTCTATTTCTCTGAAGGCTGTCATTGGGATTTTTATGAGAATTTTCTGTACTCTGTAGATTGCTTTTGGAAGTATGGTCATTGTAACAATGTTAGTTCTTCAGATCCATGAATATGAGAGGTATTGCCTTCCTCTAGTATTCATACATAATTCCTTCAATGTCTTATAGTTTATATTGTGGGAGTGTCTAACGTCTTACATTAAATTTATATCTATAGTTTTGAGGCTATTGTGAATGGTATTTTTCCTGACTTATTTTTCAGTGATTTCACTTTTGTTATATAAGTTACTGATGTTTGTATGTTGATTTTGTATCCTGCCACTTTTCTGAAATTGATATTATATTAAGGTTTTCTGGTAGAGTCTTCAGGATCACTTAAGAAAGGATTTTATCATCCACATATGGGTGACTTTACTTGCTCCTTACTTACTTGTATTCCTTTTATTTCTTTTTCATGACTTATTGCTCTAGATAAGATTTCAAACTCTATAATAAAAAAGTTTTGGAAATGGATAGCCTTGTATCATTCCGGATGTCAGAAAAAAACTTGCAGCTTTTATCACTCAGTGTAATGTTTGTTGCATACAGTGTTTATTAGCGTCATAGTTAAAGGATGTTGAATTCTATCAAACTCAGTATCTGCATCCATTTGGATGATGAGATGGTTTTTTCCTCAAAGTTATTTATGTACTGTATGTGTTTAACCATCCTTGCATCCTGGTAGGAAACCTAAATGATCATATTGTAGTCTCTTTAATGTATTATTGATGGGTTGAATTTCTGCTAGTCTTTCCTTATCCATGTCTGTTGAGGTAATCAGTGTCACAGTCACCTTCAAAATTACCCACACCAGCTGAATCCAAAGACCCTGTTCATAGTGAATGATCCTTTACATGGGATATGTTTGGCTAGTGTGGGTAGCATGGGAAGTTCCTCAAGTGGCTGAATTTTCACCAAGTGTCTCTATTTTGCCTTTGAGATAGAACTTAGGGGATCTCAGAGGCATCTGGGCCATCCTGACAAGGAATGGGGCATTAAGTTGTCTTGCACACCCCTTTCACAGTGATCTTTATCTGAGCACCTCTCATATTCACCTACCACTCTCCTCAAAGTTATGGCTTCATATCCAACAATGTCATTACCTCCAGCTTCTTTCTGCAGCATGGCATGAACTTCCAGCCCATACATGCTTGTTTCTACAAGTTTGAGTGAGTCAAATCACAACCAGTTTCTTAGGTCCACAGTAATTCTTGCAGTGGTCATTCATTTAGCCAGTGCAGTGGAGGGAGCCTGAAATTTTAATTCAGATTTGTGGAGATTTGATAAAGAGCTGATTGTATCTAATCCATCATCTCCTTTCTTCTCTGGTGTCTAATTGTTATTATAGCTATGTGATATCCTTGCAAGTTTCATTTAAGACTTAGAAGGATAAGCAAGACACTCATGGTCAAGCAGATAACATTTAGAGTAGATATAGATTCCAGAGTCTGAATCTTTCCATTGCACTATGCTATTGAAGCCCTTGAATGCTTTATTTTCAATATTTTCATGGATATTGATATTGTTAATTTATAGAGTCAAAATCAATTTAAAAATCATGCTCTTAAGAATGATTGTATTTAGAGATGGTATATCACTAGGCCAGTATTAAAAACTGCAATTCATGAGTTAGTATGGAGCAGTGAATGTCCAAGGAAACTCAGTTTTTCCAAAAAGTAAATAGCATCCTTAAATACTGGAAAGAATTTAGACATCAGAGTCATACAGATGTGGTTTGAAATCCCAGCTTAGTCCTACTCTCATTAGTCTTGGTCATGAGTCTCAAAAATGTAAGTTCAGTGTTCTAAGATATAAAAATGCAGCATTGTGATGGTTGAGAGAGATAAGGCATTTATTATGCATAACACAGTACCGGTGTAGTCAGAATGTAATAAATGTTCTTTTCCTGTGTGTAGTCAACTCACAAGGAGTCTTACTGAAGATATTGGCTTCAGAATGAATGTTGTCAAGGTATTGGCAGGAATAGCTTCTGAGTAATGATCTACTCCCTTAAAAGAATAATGAATATGCCAATAGTATTTTGTGATTGAGTCTGGATTCCTCATTGGATGGGATTAAATAGAATCATTTATACCCATCTAAGAAAACTGTTCTTGTATTTAAAAGCAGCAGGGCAGTATTAAAGAAAATTGTTAGAAGGGAAAGGTCATGTTGAAGGTGACAGAGGACTTTACTGAGCACTTTGAAGTCATCATCTTCCCTTGCATCACATGTCTACTTCGGAGTTAGCCTTTTGATCAAGATGTGGAAATAGCTTAAGGTGTGCCTGAGTTAGTGAGGCACTCGAAAGAAGTACTGACAATATCTGTGGCTCTGAATATCTATCTATTTTGGGTCTTTTCATGGAAGCACAAGCCAGTTTACTTTAGAACAGAATACAATTAACTGGCTCATTGGAAACATCTGCATTGAGCATCCCACTATATCTTTTTTATTGTTGTTGTTGGTCATTGGGCTTGCACTCTGGGTCTGGGCACTGTTCCTGAGATTTTCAGCTCAAGGCAAGCACTCTACCACTTGAGCCACTGTGCCACTTCTGGTTTTCTGGTAGCTAATTGGAGATGAGAGTCTCACAGAGGGAGGGGGGACTTGAGTGGGGGAGATGGGAGGGCAGGGATGGGAAGGGGAGACAAGGGAGGAGGCAACAATGCTTGGTAAAAAAAAATGTACTCATTACCTTACTCGTGTAATTGTAATTGTAAAAAATTATTAATTAAAAAAAAGAGTCTCACAGACTTTTTCTGCCTGGACTGGCTTTGAACCACTATCCTTAGATCTCAGCCTCCTGAGTAGGTAGGATCGCAGACAGGCGTGAGCCACTAGCACCTGGCTGTATCTGTGTTTTTAGAACTTAGCTGACAATATATCTATCTTCCCTTTTAAATAAAAGATCAGCATTTAGACTTTAGAATAAAGGAAGGAATTATATGAGGAATAAACTAAAGTTCCCTTCCGTGTATATATGATTTCTCTTTCCATCACAGTCATCTTGCTCATGGGAAATTGACAACCTTACAAGAATGCCATTATGACAGGGCCTTTTATGAGCCACACATGTATTACCTGTAATCTACTATTCAGCTTTGTAGATTAGACTTTATTTTAGATGAGAAAATTGAATCTCAAGACACAAACTCATCAACTTCAAAGGCTAATAGGTAGGAGAGCTACATTTGTAAGCCAAGTCCATTTGAAGTCCATGACAAGCTAACAAGGTTTCTTCACCTAGGTCTCAGCTCATTAATAAATGCTACCTACCCTCTGATACACCAACAGGGTTCAACCTCCTTCAATTGAATTTTAAGACATGAATTTTGTCACTCATGAGAGTGATAAATGATAGATAGTGTCGGCAGGATGTTGAGCAGAAGCAAAAGCTTCTAAAGCAAAACCCCAGCCATGCTATCGCTGAAGAGTGCATGTAAAGGCATTTTAATCCTTCTTTCTCTGTCTTAGTGGAAGCACCGACTATTTATAAGAAAATCAACATAGGGCTCATTTGTAGCTATGACGGAGTTCAAAAGCAAAACCAGAGGTTAGAAAATACATTTTCCAGGCTGAAAAGCACAATTTTATAACTGTCGGTTAAAAAAATGTCCACTGCCTCAAAAGTTCTTATGTAAACATACCCGATTTGATTAAAAGAAGTTCAGAGAACAAAGGCAACATCTTTAAATATTTAAATGATTGAAATGAAAATTAAAAATAGATTTCCTTTCAACGAAAAGTTTTAAATTGAATCCATAAACCATGTTTTGATTTCTAAAGCATGTTAAGTATTAAAGATGCTTAACGTAAAAATGTGTATTCAATAAAAAATAGATGACTCATTTTTATACTTAGTTTCCAATTTGTTTTGTTGGATAGAGGCTCCTATTGGGAATGTAAGCAAACTTTCTCAAATTTGCAAAATCCATAAGTAGTAGTAAATTCTATCAATTTTTTTTAAAGAAAGGAAACAGTTTCCATATATTATCTCTCTGGGCACAATCAGTTTTAAGACCTAACCAATAAATAATTTCTAGAAGTTATTCTATATTTTACTTCATGCTAGATGTTGCAAGTATCACAGAAAGAAATGCATGAGATATTCTGTGCCCCCCGGAGCCAACACTTGGAATGAATAGAAAAAGCTCACATAAAGAGTTGAATTCAGAGCTATAATATACATGACTGTAGGAGTCCAGAAGAAATCCTTCAGTGTAAGTTTATCTTGTTAATAATATGCTGTGGTATTAAAACCGTCTTAATTAGAGGATAGAGAGCAGGCATTTGAGCCACCCATTTCTGTTAAGAACATTTTAAATCACATGTTTTAAATCATATACAAACCATGGGAAGCTAAGTGCCAGTATTATCCTCGACATGTAGGTTTTGCTCAGAGAAGTCCATCTGTCTTCTCAAATGCCCTCAACAGTGTGGTGTGCTTAGATACACATGATCATATGTGTACTGTGTAAGAACACAAAAGAGGCTGGGCACCAGTGTCTCACCCCCGTCTCTCAGGAGGCTGAGATCTGAGGATCACAGTTCAAAGCCAGCCTGGGCAAGAAAGTCCATGAGACTCTTATGTCCAATTAACCACTAGAAAACCTGAAGTGGTGCTGTGGATCAAGTGGTAGAGTGCTAATAGTCTTGAGCTGAAGAGCTTAGGGACAGTGCTAGGCCCAGAGTTCAAGCCCCACGACTGACAAAAAAAAAACACCACAAAAGAAACATGCATTGAACCTTCCATGGGTAATATAATGTTTCATTTTAAGGATGTTTTAGCCAATTTTCTGATGCTGCTAATAACAAAAAAAGCTGACAGGGAAGGAAACTCACCTGCTTCTACAGTCCAGCCATGAATGGACAAGCTTTTTGGTTTGATTGTATTTATAATATTTTATCTGATTTTTATTTCCTTTAAAATTTTGTTTCTCAGAAACATTACTAAGTTGTAAAATTCTAACAAAAACTATCTGTAATTTAGAAAAAATAAGATTTTTAAAAAATGTTCCTAGGAGCATTCAGATGATGTTTCAATTACTCCCCCACTTTTTTGTTGTTGTTGTTGGTTGTAGGGCTTGAACTCAGGGCTTGGGTACTGTCCCTGAGCCTCTTCATGCTCAAGTCTAGTGCTCTATCACTTGACCTACAGCACCATTTCTGGTTTTTGAGTGGTTAATTGAAGATAAAAGTTTCATGGGGACATTCTGCCTAGGCTGATTTTGAACCATCATCCTCAGATCTCAGCCTCGTGAGTAGCCAGGATTATAGGCATGAGAGATGAAGCCTCACTATGCAGGTGAAGCTGGCTTCCTACTGATTATCTTCCTGCTCAGCCTCTGGGGTGCTGAGATTGCAGTGTGTAACCGTTTAGTTCAGATCATAATGTAAGTAGACATTGTAAATGTGAGAAAATTAACATTTCCTCAGTGTCAAAATGAATGTGCTTTATCTTTGATGCCAAAAGGCAGTTTCTGTGTTTTTAACAACTCAACCAAGAAAGTTCTGACACTCAATTGTGCTTGACAATAGGGGAGAGAAATAGGTCCCATTCCACCTCCATGGCCTCATTTGGCAGTTTATACAAAGTGGCAGCAGCATGTCACAGCCAGAGTCCTAGACCAGAGATGATCTCCATCTACTTTGCTCTCTCCTTTTCTTCTCTTTTCCTTTCTCTCTCTTTCTTGCTCTTTTCCTTTCTTTCTTTCTCTCCTCTTCCCTTCCCTATTCTTCACCTTGCTCACTCCTCCCTTCCTCCTTTCCTCCCTTCTTCCCTTCGTTCCTTCCTTGTGGAAAGGATAATCACAACTCCCAGCTGGCCAGTAACTGTAGTTAATCCTTACAGAGAACCTGTTAGTGGTCCTCTCTGACTATGGACTTCTCTCCTTCTGGGAATAAGGTGATTATAGTCCACTAATGCACCTGAAAGGCCACAGGAGAAATCAACATATATGAAAGAAATGTTTGGGTCCATATTTGGGACATGAAGCCATACCTGCGACATAGGCTAGGTGACACAGAGTCCTCATCTCCCATACTTGCAACACCAGATACAACAGGTCATCTGATCCCATCTCCAAATCATGGAGTAAAGGAAAAAATGGACTTGGATTTTGGATCCAGGTATTTGGTTGCATTGTAGTTTTTCTGATAATTATTATTTAAGGATGTCATCCACCCTGTCTCTTAGATATCTGATTACAAAGGGATATTTTGGAAGTATTGTTGCCAAAAGAAACATACTGTAGTAGAAAAATGCTTCAGCTATTTTATGTTCTTCTCCAGCCAGGAAAAGTGAAACTGAAGTGTTTAGTCAGCTACCCAATAATGCCCATAAGCCAACAACTAGACATCTTGTTTCCCAGATCTACCAAGTGATCTGTGAGTCTTTCTGGCCCAATGAATTGGGAATACTTTCAAGTTTTAAGCTGTACTTCTCTGTGCCCAAGGACCTAAGTCTGGCACAACAAAGATGTGCATTAAGTGTCTGTGCCAGTGTAAATAAATGAGGAGCCAAGTGGTGTGACCTGAACCAGAGCAGCTATGCCAGGCCTGGGCCTCACAGTGAGCATGCCCAACTTTGCCCTTCTGGAAGATAAACTGAGCTAGTTCTCTGTGACTTACTGAACAAATATTTTCCCAGCGAAGCATGTTTGCTTGCTCCCATTTCACTCCGTGCTTACTTATTCATAGCCCATAAAAATCTGTTAGCTGAAAACATTCAAGTTTCCTCATTACATCCCTGAAACAGGAGGCTGATATTCTCTCCTGTAACAGTCTTTCACTGTGTAAACATTTCTGGCCCTCAACTAAACACGGGCAGAAATTTGTTACGGGGACTGAAATGATCCAACAGCAGCAGAAACTTTTGACAGAGAACAATGTCAGCCCCCAAACTTCACTGAACAACATGGAGCCTGTATAAATGTTAACTTTAGAAAGTCCACAGAGATAATTTGGACCAACCTTCTCCTCCCAGAAATGAGGAAGGACGTAGGACCCTTCCCATCATTCTTATAGATGGCAGGAATTTGAATACTTGGTTTTCAGTGGACTTTGATTTTGACTTTCTCCCCATATTTTCAATTTGTCCTGTTTTCTAATGATATTTCCCACTTACCTTCTTGTTCCAATTGCCACAGTAAGACTGGGAAATCTTTCTAGAGCCTTCCCTTGTCTTCCCTTGTCACCCAGAATTGATCATCATGGTTCATGAGCCATTGTTGACTGTCCCTCTCTGCATTGTTACTATATTAGGATACCCAAGAGTGGGTAATGTATAAATCAACAAATTTACTTAACTCATGGTTCCGGAAAAATACAAGATCATACAGTTGGCATATCAGCTCTGGGTGGGCATCTTTTTCTGGGTTATATCATGGCAGAGCTATTATATGATCCAATATGAATTTCACACTTGACTTCACCTTCTTCACACTCTTCAAAAGTGAAAAGGTGATGTAAAACAAGGCTCAGATACCCTTAGCTGCAGAAATCTATGGAGACATGACGATTAATGATTCTGGGAAAGAAAAAAGTACATTTCCATTGTATGGAACCATAAATAAAGTATCAGAATGCAAATATTGACTTCTTCTGGTGGCACCGCGGAACACTCTAGCAACTCTCTTTGCAATGTGTATGTGATGGGAATCTGCTTTGCTCCTGTAACTCCATGTGGTTCCTATAGCTCACTGGCCTATCCTTCCCCAGGGACCTCATGTGGTTCTCAGGGAAATTCCACCTCTGGGCTTATCTGAAAGTGACTGCTAGCAGCACCAGCAGAGTACCACTACTCTAAAACCCTAATCAGGAATGCTTGCATCATGAACTCCAAACAGGACAGTTCATGCAATAAATTCCCAGCAGATCAGGACAAAGACATTCTAAAGAAGAGTCCCACCTTAGAATGTATAAAAACTGACCCCCCCCACACTCCCGACTCTATGTTTCTCAGTGTTTCCCAGACCCTGTGTGGTGTTACACAAGTCCCTCGGCAGCCATGGTTAATGCGTGTTCTGGTCTGCTGAGGTCTCTGCCTTCTTTTTCTCCTTTGGTCTGCTTGACCTTTCCTAACATTCATGACTCAGTTTCCTAGCATTAGGTAAGTAAAATTATTTCAAATTTGAAGTTTAAGTGAGTTGTGTTACATACATAAGATCATTTTATGGATCCTATTTTTATGGATATTAAAAAAACCTGCCCACTCAACAATGTAAGATGACAAGACGCACAGAGAGGAGAAACATTTGTAACAGATATGTCTGATAATGTACTATTACCAAACACATATAAGGAATTCTAAAAACTCAACAGTAAAATGCAACCATCTTGACTAAAAAGTGGAAAAAAGACCTGAACAGATATTTTACCAACAGATATCTTGATGGCAAATAAGCATATGAAAAGATGCCCCAAATCATACATTATTAGGGAATTGAAAATTAAAGCAACAGTAAGATACCACTACATATTTATTCAAGTAGCCAGGTCCAGAGCACTGACAATATACACTTACAAAGATGTAAACCACTATCATTCATTGCTGGCACAAGTGTACAATAGTACAACCATGCTTAACCAGGTTTTCATTATCCAAAATGCACTTTCATATTGTTACCGAAAGACTGTAGTCCCTGACATTTATGCACACATAATAGGTATTTGTGTGCACAAATAAACAGCAACGAAGTGTTGGTAGTTCCTCTATTTATAATTGCTAAATTTTGGAAGCCACCCAGAGATATGCACAGTGGATGATATAAAAACCTATGGTATATTTAGACAGAAGAAATAAATTATCAACTGTGAAAACAAACAAAAATAGAGCAAAACAAAGGAGATTCTGAAGTGTGTTTTACTCAGTGGAAGAAACCAATCTGGAAAGCTTATTATGTGATTCCAAATTTATAACATTCTAAACAAAGAGAAGCCATGATGAAAACGATATAAAAATGTGGCTGTAAGAGATTTGGGGGAAGGGTGGGAAGTACTGAAAGAATGGGAAGGATTTGTGGGCAGTAACACTGCTCTAAAAGATTCAATAGTGATATATACATGTCATTATACAGTCATCAAAATTCTCAGCACATGAAACACCAAGAGTGAACATTATTGTGGATTTTGAGTGATAATAGTGCTTTTCTAGGTTCATTAGTTGTTAAAACTTACCCCTTCTCCATATTTATGGAGGAGTAGGCGCTGCATTCGGGCAAGGATAAATATGCAAACTATTGATCCCTTCTGCTCATGTTTGCCTAGAACTCATCTAAAATGAAGTCTATTTAAGAAAATAAAAAAAATCTGCTGGTAGATATTTCTGAATTCTTTTCTTGCCTGTTAACATCAAAGCCATTCAACTCTAGCAAGCTCTCAATTGAAATTTCATGTACTTATACCTCTACCCCTTTTTAATTTCTTACTTTTATTAATGACTCGAACAATTTTTTCCTTGTCCAAAATTAATTCTCTGCTCCTCCTTGATATCTCAGATCTATCAGTCACAATATCCTTTGACCTTGTAAAACAATTTGCACATAGCTTCTTTCTGCATTTCCTGGCATGGTGCTTTGGATTCATCACTCCACTGCGACCTCTGACAGAGGCTGACTGTGCATTCCCAGATACAACCTCCTAGTACGTTCTGCTACCCAGGACAGTCTGACTACCAACAAAAACTCCTTGTTCCAGCTCTATGGATCTTAGTAGAGATGCTTGTCATTGTCAAGTCCCTTCTTACCACATGTTTCTTTACTTGCTTGTCTCTTGGTCACTAATGCCTTCCTTCCTTCTACAGGCAGAGCCATCTCTTTTCTTCAAGCACAGTTCAAATCTCTCTCCTTGATGGGAATTTGCTACTGACCTCTTGTCTCTTGTAAAGTGAGATGTTTGATTTGAGTGTCAATAACATTTTGCTGGCATTTACAGGAACATTGTATTCAAAAATCTTATGTTCAGTGATGCATCTAACTCATTACATCAAGAGCCCCCTAATAATAAGAGTCTGTTTTATTCGGCTTAGCATAGCCCATAGTTCTTGGTATTTATTTAAGCTTAATGCTTAAATACCTCCACTAAACGTTTTTTGGACATAAAGGGTTTATTTTGAATTTTTAAGAAAGGATGGTCTGTTAACCTTTTATATTGAAATGTTAAACTCTTTCACACAGGCCAGCCTCCTCCTGCATAGTTAGCAGACTTCGGTCTGTGTGATTGTAGTTGATGGGCAATATAGAATACCCTTGTCGACAAACATTTTTTATTACAATTTACTCATGTTGGTCTCACAATGTATCGTTCTTCTTTTATTCATTCTGATTAATTATTTGATTCATCCACTCATTTAGACATTTTTGTGTCAGGCAAAGGATGGTGATTTTTTTTTGGGGGGGGGGTCCATGGGGCCTGAACTCTGGACCTGGATGCTGTCACTCAGCTCTTCAGCTCAAGGCTAGTGCTCTACCACTTGAGCCACAGCACCACTTCCGGCTTCTTCTGCTTATGTGGTGCTGAAGAATCAAACCCAGGGCCTCATGCATGCAAAGCAAGCACGCTAGCACTGAGCCACCTTCCCAGCACCAGGAGATTCTTAAACCAAAATTATTTTTTCAGAAACTGTAGTTAAACTTGATTCTATCCTTGGGTCTCTCTTTGGATGTAACTCCTAATTGAGGGATCACAAACTCTCTTCTCTTAAAAGCAATAATCATGTAAGAGATTTAGACTGAAGATGGTTTGGGGTCAGCTTATATATCTGTCTCTTAAAATCACATAGTGAATGCAGTACTTATGGTAGATATAACCACACTCACTGGGAGAATTTTGAATAATGCAAGTATTGCCTAATCATGTTATTTGTATGCCTTGACAGCAGAATTTACAATGCCTCGTTTAATGAGAAATTGAATGGAAGATGTGTTTGAAACTTTAATCCATTTTAATAATATATGGCAGCGATATTGGCCATCTCTGGCAGAGTTGACACCTATAAACCAAGGGACCATGAATATCAATTACAGTAAAAAGTAATGATATGTATTATTTCACTAAGAAAATTGCTTTTAAAAATATGCATTCTAACATTCTCAAGATTAATTACACAATTATGCAGTTTCAAAGTGTAATCAGGAAAATTCTAAGCAGTCGTGAGAAAGAGGAGCAATGAGATTTACTGAAAACTCAAAAACCTCACCTTGCAACTGCAAAGACATTGAACTTTAAAGCATGCAGCTTTCCAATAAAAACATGTTGATGAATCCTCTTCTAGCAAAGCCTAGGGATTGAAGATAATTTAACAGTAAAAAGGACATAATGATTAGAACATAGTGGGGTACCTTGAGTTAAAAACTCAAAAGGAATAAGGTTGTTCACAAAGGAGAGTCTGAACATAGAGATTTAAGGCGGCCCCCACCCCACATTTCTGGAAATGTTTTACACTGCTTTATGAAAGTACTACTCTCAAAGTGCAGACATTAAGGTGAACAAATCAGAAGAGAAAACACAGATGAGAAATTATCTTTAAGGTCCATCAACTTAAAGCCACACAGTGATAGAGCACACAGTCCAAACTAGATTGTGTCTTGGAGTTCAACCAACACCAACCTAACCTCTAGATATTGTCCTGATGAGCAATTGTCTTTTCTCCAGAGATGAAGCTATGTATATCACACTAGACTCCATTTCAGTTAGGTAGTTCTAATTGTTGGGAAGACCCTCTTAAATTACTGGTCCTATTTCTAGCACCCAGTATTACTAAAAACAACCCTTAACCTAAGATTATTGCTACTATTTGAAGATTTTTTTTACTGTACTCTCCTCCCTTGATTCCAGGTTTCTATTTGGTCTAAATAATTCAGTATTTCTTTCAACACATAGTTCCTCTTGTCCATTTATTCCCCATAAATCTAAAACTTCTAGAGAATAAAGGCTTTTTCCTATTCATCTAGCTAGTACCAAAGCTCTGACATATAGTGGACCTTCAGCAAATGTTCTGATAAATCGTTCTATATCACCTCGCTAAGCAAGTCCCTCTTCGGTGATTTTAATCCTCATAAAATAAGGTTCATAAACTGGCCTGCCTATGCTTCAATTTCTAGCTTAAAAAGAGTCAATAACACATGAAGGGATATTGTAAGTTTCACAAAAGTGAGACTGCAGAGACACCGCTGACCCACAGAAGGGCACATACAGTTCCAAAAAATATTGGAATATTCCACAGAGGCGAATAGAGATTCCAACCTTCAAGCAATTGTGACAAAGCTAATTTTCTTAGGAGTTCCTTACCATATGTTTTCTACTTGGAACAAGGTTTTAAAGCTTATCATTTATGGTACCAAGGAGTAGAATAGAGAAACATATTTCACCCTTTATCTTCATCTCAGATCGGTGAAAAACCCTCACATTAGGAATGGGGAAGATGAGATGTGTTGGTGAAAATAAAGGTTAGGGACTCACCAAGTCCGAGGAAGGAACTCTGATACCACGCTCTGGTTATTGAACCTAAGAGTCAAACAGACTTTCCTGCCTGGACGAGTTTTGAACCTTGATCTTCAGAGCTCAGCCTCCTGCATCGTTAGCATTATAGGCATGAGCCACTGGCCTCTGGCCAAATCAATTTAATGAAAAGAGTAAATTTGGCCTCCCTGAGGAGTCCATGGAGAAGGGCGACTCCAAACCCTGGGACATGTTGGCTGTTCTCGCTGCTGCTGTCGGTCCCACAACTTTAACTTCCCCTCAGCTAACAATGAAAAGGTGTCCTTATGCCAGTCATAAAGGCCTGAAAGAGGAATGTTTCTTTGCAGAATGCTGTTCCTGGTAAAATGCCTTCGACTCCACGAGGCACTAAGTTGTTCTTCCCCTTACCACCTAGTATAAATTGTAAGTACCTCAAAAGTAGGCAATGATTGTGAATTAGGTTTTTTTTTATTGTGAAAATACTGTACAGAGGGGTTACAATTACATGGGCAAGATAATGAGTACATTTCTTATCAAGCATTGTAGCCTCCTCCTTT
>NW_012267236.1:15469939-15503432 GCF_000151885.1 Dipodomys ordii
TTGTTGTTAGAGTTCTTGATTTTTGCCATTCTAACTGGGATGAGGTGATATCTCAATGTTGTTTTGATTTGCATTTCTTTTATGGCTAGGGATGTTGAACATTTCTTCATGTGTTTATTGGCCATCCTTCTTTCTTCTTCACAGAAGTTTCTCTTTATCACCCACTTATTTATTGGGCAGTTGTTTCTTTGAGGATTTGTTGTTGGCGGGTTTAATTTTTTGAGTTCCAAGTATATTTTAGATATGAGACCCTTGTCCGTTGTATGGCTAGTAAAGATCTTCTCCCAATCCGTGGACAAATGGGATTGCATAAAGTTGCAGAGCTTCTGCAGGGCAAATGACATAGCTAGTGAATTAGGTTTTAAATGCACCTACCCCTCCCCATAGGTTGTTTGTTGAAGGTTTGCTTCCCGCCCTGGTAGAAGTATTCTTAGGTCGAGTTTGGGGAAGGCGATTGGGATGTCTGGGCTTTCATCTCATGAATGGATGAATCCATTGTGGATTTTCATCTTAATAGGCTATTGTGAGGTGTCAGAAACTTTAAGAGGTGAGGCCTCACTGGAAGAAATGGGTTCTTGGGAAATTGCTCTGAAAGCTAGATTTTATTCTCAAACCTTTTCTTTTCCCTATTTGCTCTTTTTCTTCCCTCTCATCTCTCTCTGTATCTCTGTGTCTCTCTCTCCCTCTTTCTCTTTCCCCCTCTCTCTTTCCCTCTCTCCTCTCTTCCCTCCCTGATGCTACAAGGGTACCAGCTTTGATCCAACAGTGCTCCCCACCATAGTGCTTGGTCTTGTTACAAGCCACGAGTAAGAAAACATGGACCATCATATCAAGTCTGAAAGTTTTGTCAGTGATGAACAGCTGGCCTTGAGCAACAGAGAGTACTGTGCATTTTTTACATCTAGTAATATCCAACAGTGCTTGGTATTCAGAAGACATTAAGATATTCAGGTATTTAATCCTCACTGATTTAAATATATTGCAAGCTGACTTATATTATCATGTCCCTTAACTTACTTGGACCATTTCCATTTCTAGAATAAGCATTTCCATTAGCAATTAGCTGCAAATATTTCCTTTAAAAGAAATGTATGGGCTGGGATGTAGCTCAGTGGCAAAGCGCTTGCCTAGCAAGCGCAACGTCCTGGGTTCGATCCCCAGTACCAAAAAAGAAAAGAAAAAAAGAAATGTATTCTTCACCTGACTTATGTAACTATAACCTCTCTGTATATCACCTTTATGATAACAATATTTTTTTAAGGTTTTGGAATTGCTTAGGACAGAATGGAAACTTTAACTGAAACACATAATACACTCTTTAAACATTGAGAAGCATTGTGTGGTATACTGAATTACCCATAAAATAGTTACAATCTATACTGTTAATTATTGCATGTGAAGAGCTAGCATACTGATTTAGTATTGGATTTGTTTGTGTATCAGAATCCCTTTTCAGATACAATGCTATTAAAAATAACATGCATTTTACCATATGTAATATCTTGATCACATATCAACTCACTTTTGTAATAAAGATGTACAAGTAGGAGCTGGGAAGGTGGCTCAGTGGTAGAGCACTTGCCTTGCATGCATGAGGCCCTGGGTTCGAATCCCCAGCACCACAGCAAAAAGAAATTTAAAAAAAGCCGGAAGTGGCGCTGTAGCTCAAGTGGTAGAGCGCTAGCCTTGAGCTGAAAGCTGAGGGACAGCACCCAGGCCCAGAGTTCAGGCCTCACGACCGGACCCCCGAAAAAAAAAAGATGTACAAGTAAAATATTTATATGTCAAGACAGACAATACTAACTTACTTTAATTTTTTCTACTTATGTCATGGTTATATACACAAAAGTCATGGAATGCCTTGATAAATGCTACTTGCCATCTATTTTAGATCAGCCATGGACATATGGATAAAAGTATACTTGACCTAAAAATGAGTCATAAAATCTAAAAGGATCTGTTACTTCATTTAGAGGATCAAGGAATTTGCTTTACTGCTGGTATTTGCATCATTTCAAGACTTACAGAGACACAAAAACATGAATTGTTAGTGTAGAGACTACACTGGTTGGAGCTTTCCAAAGAAATCTATTTTTACCACAACTATTTTAAGTACCCTAATCACTCCATATAAATTTTATATGGCCTATATCGTAGACAATGAAAATACCAAACATTCCAATTTAAACATGGCCCAGAGAAAAAAGATCCTGGGAAGTCTTCAAAGTGATAATCATATGCAAACAGCCCTATTGGGAGATAGTACAAACTTATACTGAACATCTGTTCTTAGGGTTGTAAGAAAGTGTTCCCTTAAAGGATAATCATCTGTCTTGAATGCCTTTCTATACATTAAACCAACACATCAAACAGACTCAGGAGTCTGAAAATGTGGTTAGTTTCATTTACAGGTCACTGATGTATAGTCAAGGGTAGACAATGAGGTGGGCTTTAGTTGATCATGAGGGTTTATGTCACATGATCTTCTCATGTTCTTTCAAGTTTAGGGTACCATGGAAGAAAAGAAAAGCAGAACAGGAGCTGGAAAAGGAGGTGTTTGATTTTTTTTCTTGGTTCTCATACTAAAGAGCTTTGTGACAAGACAGCTTGTTTACTGGTTCTATCTTTTTTTTTAAAGGAACATAAATCCTCTTTAATCAATAAGTTTTTCTGAAGGTCAAACAACAATGTAGATGGATTATTGAATCCCTGTGAGACATCAGAGAAAGATTTCATTGTCTTGATTCTGAATAAAGACATCAACTTTCCATATTCATAAGTCAATCATCAACACATCCACATGAAGTAGAGAAATAGATATGACTTTGGGCTATATTACTGCAATGAAATTGCTGTAGCATGTGTGGTTTCCACTGTCAAACTCTTGGCTTGGAATTCTGGTTGCTGTATTTTCAACCTACAAGGGATTTATGCCCCTTCATTTACTTGAAATCACATTTGGGCCACAATAAGTTAGATCAACTTCTTTTGACTTGGAGACTGGTGTACAACTATTCACATGGTAATTTATGGCATAAATCCCTTCTCAAACAGTGATTTCCTAAAGATGAGGTACATATGAAAAGCAAGGATTATTGTAGATTTATTATAGGGGATAAACAATAAAACCAATGAAGATTACAAATCTTAATACCTTAGTGTCTTCTGAACACACTGCTGTGTGTTACTGGACCTGAAAAAAGCCCAGGACTACTTGTTCGTCATAGTTCAGTTCCAAGAGCAAAAGCTAATATGTTAATGATTGTTTAATATGGTTTGATTAGCCTGGGTAAGAAAAGTATCATCCCTAAACGAAAGTTGGGGATGAGTTGGGACAATGATGTCTGTTACCCTCACTGCCAGGCTGGTGTACTTTCTTCTGTTTCTCCTGATATTTAATGTTCAGTGTATTTTAGACTAATAATTTCAGTGTTTTTCTATATAAGAGATACGTTTTTTACAACAGCAGACAAAGCTGTTGTAGTTCATAAAATTGGATGAGTCAAAAGGTAAGTCATTATCAATTGTTTGAGATGTGCAGAAATAAAAGATTTTTATTTTTCTATTTAAATCAGTTGGATCTCTTGATTACACCAGTCACAAGCAGGACTGTATCAGAGATTTTAGAAGACAAGTAGAATTTTCTACAAGCTAAGGAATTTTAGGTAGAGGAAGGATAGGATGCTTCTATTAATCAGATTTTCATTGCTATTAAATGCAGAAGTGAACGGGTAGCTGTTCATTCTAATTTTGTGCACATAGCTAGGTGTGGTGATATATGTCTCATGAAATATGCATAAGCTACCACCTAATTTCCTAACAGCTATTATACAACTAACCATTTCAGAGATATTGATTAAGATTTCTGATGGCATTTATTACTGCAGAGCCTTTATTTATTTCAGGAATTTTAATATGCAATTGTTTTGATAAACTTGCCTGAGTCATTTCTTCTAATAGCATTTACAATTGTGCATATTTCTTATTCATCCCCAAACAGTATTGTCCTAATTTTTTCTTTATAAAACTAGAAGATTAATTTAGGTATTTTCCTTTTCAAAAGGACATGAAACTTCTGGAGGACAAAAACTTCTGGAGTTCGAGGACTACTAAAGGCACCACAGCTACCACATCCGAGAATCTACCCCAAAGCATGACTATAGATGAACAGAACAGATTTCCATTCCTCCTGGATGATAGCTTCTGCCCTTAACAAGCTACTTAAACTGGGCCAGTCTCATTTTTGGGAACAGAAAAGCATATCTATATCTATCTATCTATCTATCTATTTGTGTGTGTATAGTATATACAGAGTATATAGATATAGATAGATATAGAGTATATATATATATATATATACACTCTCTATATTTATACTCTCTGTCTATATATATATATACTCTCTATATATGCTTTTCTGTTCCCAAAAATGAGACTATATATATATTATCTATATAGTATATAATATATATACTATATATAGTATTTTAAAGAACTCAATGTATCTTATAATAAGGTACTATATTCAATAACATTTCTATTCCCTATAAAGTATACTTCTTTATGTATTTGTTTTTGGTCATGCATCTACAGCCTCATTTTTTGCTTATTTACTCTTCTATGGATAGGAAACCTATGAGATTTGAAATCACAGCTGACATTGAGTAGCTTATTACTGTTAACTCAGGAAGATTTCTTTAAATTTTCACTTTCTCATTCATAAACATAAGCAATTGATAAATTGTACAAATACCATGTTTACTTAATATGTATGTACATATATACACATACCATGAATATCTACAAAAATGTATTTATCACAGAAATTATTGGGAAGATAATGAGAGTATACTATGTTGCTCAATAATTATTGGTCTTTTTGGTGAAAATACTATACAGAGGGGTTACAATTACATGGGCAAGATAGTGAGTACATTTCTTATCAAGTATTGCTGCTTCCTCCTTTGTTTCCCCTTACCATCCCTTCCCCTCTCCATCCCCCACCCCACACCCCCCCACCATCACCTCCAACCCCCCACCTCCCTACCACCCCACCAAAGTTGTAAAGTTCGTTTTTCGACATAACATCTGTACATCTCTTGTTGTAATGGGTCCACATGTAACCCAATTTAAGCAATTTGTTTTTTCCCTTCCCCTTCACAAATTATATCAACTATTGGTCTTATTCCTTCTCAATTTTGAAACTTATAATGATTGTAGTTGAAATTTACTACCAAATCAATAACCATATCATCATGGATCTTGCTCAACCCTATTAACAATGGCATGACTTGTAGAATTAAATCCAAGAGAAAAGATAAGGTATAAGATGATGAAATCATAGCATATCAGTATATATACCTGACTCACAGCTTTGTAATAAGCTCAACTCAATATTGATATGATGTAATTCCACATTAGCAAAAGTTTTCTAAATAGTTATGTAGAAACTGTACTACTAGTTATAGCAGCCATTACATTACTAAGTATCTTGCCATTAGGAAATATTCCCACCAAATCCTACAATCTTACCATCAATTCTTGTTATAATTCTCAGGGGGGACACTAGCTCAATTTATATTCGTGAAACAATATAAACATAATATTCTTTTGTAAAATCCATTGTCAGGTTATTGATAAAATACCAGCAAAACAGGTTCAGAGGTCAGGCATGGTGAAGCATGCCTGGAATCCCAGCAACTCGGGAGGCAATATGATCTCAAGTTCAAAGCCAGCCCACATCAAATGCAAAATTTTTTTAAAAAGAAAGGGTTAGAAGTGTAGCTTAAGTTGTAAACTGTCAGCCTAGCATGACCAAGGACCTGAGCTCAAACCCAATACCATCAAAAGCAGGAGGGTCCAGGTTATTCTAGGTTGTCTAAAAGCATGAGTCACAGTGAATCAATGACTTAAGATGGTTTCTGATAAATTTCTCTAAAGAGTTTTAGTTGATATGAAAGAAAAGAATAACTTCAAAAGTGTATTAGCAGTCTTTTAGAGTAGTAGCAGCTTTCTCCCTGTGAGCATAGGTCCTAAAGTAGTTTGGCTCCCTTAGCAACTTATGAAAATAATTTCAAGTGTGATCAAGTTTGCTAAAATGAAAAGAGAATTACTTGACACTGATTAGAACTCATATTTATATAAATATCTGTTATTAATGTAGGTTCCAAAATTGGATGTGATTCCAAGAAATCTGTACTGGTTAGCAATCACTCAGTGTTGGTTAAGTGATGAAATCAGATGTGCACAGAGGGAATCATCTGTGTAGGAAGAGGGATGCCTCTCTAGCATCACATTAACGTATTCCACCTGCTGAAAACATCAGGCATTCTCTGATGGGTCAGAGAGACACTATTCCACATGTAAATAACAAGCCTGAGCCGGTCACTGGTGGCTCATGACTGTAATCCTAGGTACTCATGAACCTGAGATCTGAGGACTGTGGTTGAAAGCCAGCTCAGATAGAAAAGTCTGTGAGACTCTTATATACAAATAACCACCAGAAAACTGGAAGTGGAGCTGTGGCTCAAAGTAATAACATGCTACCCCAGAGTAAAAAAGCTCAGGGACAATTCCCAGGCCCTGAATTCAAGCCACACACTGAGAAAAAAAATAAAAATTATATATATACATATATATGTATATATATACATATATATGTATGTGTATATATATATATATATATATATATATATATGCCTGGACAGATGCCTTCTCTAGCCCTTTTAATAGCAACACAAACAGGATTTATCAGAATCATCACATCTTGTCATTCAAATTCCTCAGTTAATGTTAGATTGATTTTATTTTATAAAAAGGAAAGTACACTTAAAGCAAATATTATTTAAGCTGACCTAAGGGATATTTTATGTTCTCTTTTCAGTATTGAGCTCCATTTGCTTATTCAAATTAACCATTACTTTGAGTCATCTATAATATTCCAAACTACTCAAAATAGTATTTCTATGGCTTTAATGACTTTCCAAATTAACAGTACAAAAATATATTAAAAATTAAACTTAAATAAAATTAAAACTGTAAAATTATACAAAATTAAAATTATGTAAAAACTAAATTAAAAATGTATTGTTGAATGAACTTCTAATGAATTTTCAGCAGTTAACCTATATTTATGCTGAATATATTTTTCTTTTGCATTTGTCTCCAAATCTATGTGTTAGTAAGAAATCACTGCTTACTTCTTCACTGTTGACATACTGAAGTTAATATGCTGTATATATATTGTATGTATGTGTGTGTAGAGACACAAATAGAGATGAAGAGCTATATCCAAACCTAAAATCCCAAACAGAATAAAAGCAAGCTTACCTTAAAACATTAATATATTTCAAATCATAGTATTTTATTCCTGAGAAGATAAATGAAACTGATGAAGATTTTAATGAGGGACAGAGAAAAAGAGTAGCAATGATGGAAATGAAGGGCTTATTAGAATAATTTTTACTTTTTAATGGAAAGACATACAGTTTAGCAATAAATTCTGTTGTAGGAAAATGAGGACCCTCATATTAAAATTGCGTTTTTCTTTCTTCTCAGCATGATACTCTGCCTATATTATAGAAGTTGATCACTGTTAATTACAAAATTCCTACGCTGCCTACTGCACTGCACAATAGTGGGAGAATATTAGCAGTACACTAGAGAACAGTGGATCTGACTAGGTATATAAAGAAGAAACAAAATTAAATTACATATATTTTAATGTTTTTCTGTTTTTGAGCAACTAACATCTTAAATTAGAATCATAGAAATTTTCCATGTCACTCCAGCTCTCTACTTGTGAAAGACACAACCTTCCATGTTGAAAATCCAAAATATTTTATATAAGATTCCACTTTGTTTTGTATAGATTTTGCATTTTCCTGTCAAGGCTTTATTGTTGTTGTTGTTGCTTGTTTGTTTTCTCTGTGTGTGTGCATGCGCGCACGCGCACCAGGGCTTTATGGTCTTACTTAGCTTGCTTGTTCATGGCTGCCCATTTTTCACTTGAACCATTCCTCCAGTCTAGCATTTTCCTGATTAATTAGAGATGGTTTATCACAGACTTTTCTGTCCTGGATGACTTTGGAAGGCAGTCCTCGGGTCTCAGCGTCCCACCATTGCTGGGCTATTACTAAATCTTTGAATATCTCAGCAGCAAGCTCTTCAGAAATAGAACCATGGGCTGGGAAGGTGGCTCAGTGGTAGAGAGCTTGCCTTGCATGCCTGAGGCCCTGGGTTTGATTCCTCAGCACCACATAAGCAAAAAGAAAAAACCTGGAAGTGGCGCTGTGGCTCAAGTGGTAGAGTGCTAGCCTTGAGCTGAAGAGCTGAGGAACAGCGCCCAAGCCCAGAGTTCAGGCCCCATGACAGGACCCCCCCAAAAAAGAAATATAACCAATCCTGGGTAAACTACCAGTGGGATTTAGTTAGTGAACTAATTGTGAAATATTCACTATGAGAGTAAATAGCCCATGAAGAAGCTTTTCATGGTATTGGGGGAGGGTACAATTTTTTGTGTTGAGGTAGATGTCAGCATAGGATCCCTTTAAATGAACAGATGAAGACTGAAACCGATTTACAACTCACTTTATGAATTGCAACAGCTGCAGTTAGGCTGGAAGATCCAGTTACAACAAAGGAACTGAGAGCCTTAGAATATGAGAAATGCACACACACACACACACACACACACACATACACACACACACGAATAGAAAAGGAAAGAAGAAAAGAGGAAGGAAAGAAGTAATTTCCCTGGATGGGATCCAGCTACAAGTATATTTGACTCTGCCAATATACATTATGGGTGCAAGCTAGCTAGTGGTGATGAGTCATCCACTAGTGGCAGTGCAGATCTCTAAGAACAGAATGTACGCAGATACTCCCACTCAGAATCTTGATCTGTATCAGATATTGGAGCTTCTGACTTGAAAATGGAGGGATGTTAATCTCATGAAAACTACAACTGAAGGCAAGAACAACACCAAAACATGCTGTGGATGGATCTTGGAAAACAGAACTAAAGGATAAGGAAATGTACTCATTACCTTACTCATGTCAGTGTATATATATATATATATATATATATATATATATATATATATATATATATATATATATATATATGCTGCCATTTTCCTTCGCCCTCAACCACCATTTGAGGAAAAGGCAACTTTCTTCCATTTTGGACAGGAGATTGTTGGATCTTTCATAGGTCCAAAAACAATTTTTAATTAGCTGCTGTTGACTCATCAACAGTCATAAGTAGCATGAGTTGACTATGCTTTGTATCAGTGCTATGCCTCAAACAAGACACTGTTCCTAATCAATGAATCATTCTTTCTAAATTCAGGCAGTTTCATGTAATGAGAGTACCATATGTGAGTTTCAAGCACAGTGTTTGAACTGAAGGGGCAATAATGGGGAGCTAATATCATTCTGTAACAGCAGCATGCTGGTCATTCTTTAGGCACTATAATGGGATACCTTAGACACTTAGCTTATAAAGAGAAAAGGTTCACTTTAGCTCAGTGTTGGAGATGTCAATTCATGATTGACTGGCCCCATTACTCTGGTCATGAGATAAATCAGCATATAGCAATAGGAACACATGGTACAGCAAAACTACTTAGGTAACAAACAAGGGAGCAAAGACATGAATTAAGACACCAGAGTCCCAGAGTTCCCTGTAAAAGCATGTTCCAAATAATCTAAGGACCTTTCACTAAGACCCACCTCTTAAAAGTTCTATAACTGTCCAATAATAGCATCCTGGAGACCAAATCTTTAACATATGGGCCTTCAAGAGACATTCAATAGCCAAACTATCAGTACTCTGAAAGTCATCAGAATATACTTCTCATATCATACTCATTTATTCTTTTAAGTGTTCATAGATTCCAAGAACATTATCTCACCTGAAAAACTAATAAAACAGAGAGTATTGCTATCTCTAGGTTATAAATCACAACAAGAAAATCACATACACACACCTTCACTAACACATTTAAAGCCATTGTGAAAAATCCCTCTGTAATCCTAGCTTCTCAGGAGGCTGAGATCTGAGGAAGATGATTCAAAGCAGCCTGGACAGGAAACTCTATGAGACTCTTACCTCCAATTAACCACTAGAAAACCGGAAGTGGTACTGTGGCTCACATGGTTGAGCATTAGCCTTGAGCTAAAGAGCTGAGGGACAGCACCCAGGCCCAGAGTTCAAGCCCTATAACTGACAAAAATAATATAAAATATATATAATATAAAAATTATATATATACATATATATATAAGTATGAGAGTCATTTTGTCTAGGTTTTCATTTGAAGATGTTATTGAAACAAGAAGGTGATTTCTATGTGACTTCTTATTCTGGTACTACATGACAGGAAGTTTACTAGTGACATTTTAAAATACATGTACTCATTTGCATTAGAAGGTACTCCTGACCAAGAAAAATTGGAAATAGAATGTATCTTCCATAAAAATAAAGGTCACAATTGGATATTCACTGGAGGGATTTAAATTTTTTAATACCACAGCTGAGCTAAGGTGACACAGTACAGTTATATGAAAGCAGAATGCTGAAAGTGTAAGAAGAAATTATTTCTTTACTATACAAAATCCAGACAGAAAGAGAGAAAATGCCTCTGTGCGACATTGAAGGGTCTTTTCACCATTTCACACAAATAAAAACAAAATTCTTATTTGTGCTAAAATGCATAGTTCTCACAACCAAGTTCACAGCACTGTGACTCATGGCCAAAAAGGACAGATCCAAAGGTATTTGAGTGTCAAGATCTAAGTAACTGTGGAGCACAGATGAATTATCTGTCCTGTTTGTCTTTATGTTATTCATTAGAATACACGGTATGATGATACATTTGTGGAGTTTATTTCTTGGGTGTAATATCTTAGTGAGATAATATAGTATTTTAATTAGAATAAAACTTAAGCCAGGAGCTAGTGACTGTAATCTTAGCTACTCAGGAGGCTGAGATTTGAGGATTGTGGTTCAAAGCCATCCTGACCAGGAAAATCCATGAGACCTTATCTCCAATTAACTGCCAGGAAACCAGAAGTGAAGATGTGACTCAAAGTCATAGAGCACTAGCTTTCAGGGAAAAAGCTCAGGTACAGTGCCCGAGTCTTGACTTCAAGCCCCATGACTGAAACACACACACACACACACACACACACACACACACACACACACACACACCAGAATAAAATGGTTTTAGAGACTTGGCATAGTGACTTATACCTGTAATCCTAGAGATATGAATGGTAATGGTTCGAGACCAGCCTGGGCAAAAAAGCATGATACCCTATATAAAAATAATATAACTAAAGCAAATAATATAACTAAAGCAAGAAGGTCTAGAGGCATTGTTAAAAGTGATAGAATGCCTGCCTAGCAAGTGTAGGATGCTGGTTTCTAAACCCAAGACTACCAATGAAAGAAAAGGTCCTGAAATTTTTGTTTGGTTTGACTTGTTTCATTCCTTTCTGTTCATTTATTTTGTTTGGAAATTCTCCGCCCACTGAAAATTGTGATGCTATGATCTTTAATAATATATACATATGTGCATATATGTTGTATATGCATACACAAGGTCATCTGGCAGTCGATCCTCCTCCCATCAACTAGAATGATAAAAAGTGTTCTCATATCTAATGAACAACCAGTTACTCATTTCCCCTTGTTAGCCTGAAGATGGGGATCCTTTGCCTGAAAAACCATGACATGATTCCCAAAGTCTGGGGTATGGGTGATGGCAACCAATCAAACCTAAGTTAAGAAACCTCAATAAAGAATCTGAAATGAGGGCTGGGAAGGTGGGTCAGTGGTAGAGCGCTTGCCTTGCATGCCTGAGGCCCTGGGTTCAATTCCTCAGCACCACATAAGCAGGAAAAAAAAGCCAGAAGTGGCGCTGTGGCTCAAGTGGTAGAGTGCTAGCCTTGGGCTGAAGAGCTGAGGGACAGCGCCCAGGTCCAGAGTTCAGGCCCCACGACTGGACGCCCCCCCCTCAAAAAAAAAGAATCTAAAATGACTAGAGTTGAAGAGTTCCTTGATTGCCATGAGAAAGTGCCTGGAGAACTCCCTACTCAGAAAGAGCACAGAAGCTCTGCCCATGCTCCACACTTTATCTGTGATCCAGATGTTCATATAAAATGCCTTTTGCACATAACTAGTATAAGTGTTTCCCTGAGTATTAGTTAAACCAAAGGAAGTTTTCATAAAAACTCCAATTTGTAGCCTATTAGTCTGAACTATGGTGACAAACTCTTACTTGTATTTGGCAATTGAACCACGTGTGGGGGCAAGTGTAGGGCGGAGCCTTTACATACAGTTTTCAACATTATTTCTCAGTAGACAGTGCCATAATTGAATTTAACTGCAGGAGCCCCAGTTGGTGTTCACTAGAGAATTTGTTTTCTCCCCATATGTATAATATGACCAGACATTAAATGTCTAGTGTGGAGTATTGTTGTTGTGTTAAAGACCAGGACGAACACTGGCTTAGCTTATCTCTGTCTTAGAAACATGTGGTTGTAAGCAATATGTGAATACTGACAGCTTATTTCCAAGAATGGCCAAGACTAATCAGCAGGTGGATACTGTCCTCGGTCTTCAGGAAGATGGATGTGTGCAGAATTAGACATTATTTGAAGTCCATTCAGTCATGATCAGATTCTGCTGCCAAAA
Organism: Dipodomys ordii; assembly: GCF_000151885.1. NCBI lineage: Eukaryota > Metazoa > Chordata > Mammalia > Rodentia > Heteromyidae > Dipodomys > Dipodomys ordii. The sequence continues at coordinate 15,482,649 of NW_012267236.1, forward strand.
AGAAGAAAGGTTTTGTTAGGGAGTTAGTTTTTATCTGTTCCACAGAGAATTTGCCACAAAACAATGAAAACAAAAAAGGTCAGGGATGGTTAATGATGGTTGGTTATCATAGAAATTCAGAGTTCATATTCTCTAAGCAGAGCTGGTGGCCAATATTAAAAAAAAAAGTTTACTTTGTCCCTTCCTTAGCAGAAACACACACACTGCAAGATGATGTGCACTAACAAACACCCATGTGCACACACACTCAGGAGTAGATCGTGTGAGAAAACATGAGTCAATTTTTAGAAACTAGGATTTATAGTCATATTTAATCTATGAGCTCATAGTAATAAGTGAGTAATAGTGAGTTTATTTTGGCTTACGTAGAGAAAATAAGGATTCTAAACCAACCAGAAACAGCTTTTCACATCTTGCCAGCCTAATATTGTCTCCTTCTAGCTTCCCATGTGAACTGTAGTCTTGTCTTAAGTGCTCACAGGTTAGCAACGTGTCTATAAACCAGGACTTACTGGTTTTCCATCATTGAAGAGATTACACAGTTTTGTCTTAGTACAAGGTGCTGCTTCCCAGTGGGACAATTCACCCCAATGCTAAAACCCATTTCCTCTAGAAATACTGCAAGGGTACAGCTGTTCAGTGAAGTACACACAGAGCAAACCCCACCACAGTGGCAGGTTTACCAGAAATTAATTGCATAATGTTACCTATTTGTTAGTAAAGTAACATTTATTCTTGCCATATGCCAGTTCCAGTGGGTATAAATAAACTTAAAATGAAAATGATAGTAGCTTTCTTGTCATTTGATCTCATGGGGGGCCCTGGTTTTACAGAAAGAACCGCAAAGCTGACATTCAGAAGCCTTGAATTCTGTCCCAGCCCCAACAGATTCTCCCGTCAGGCCTTGGTCAAATCACATTCTGTCCCAGAGGCTTGTTTTCCTGCTATACAAAGCTGAGCCAGTAAAACTAAATCACCCCTAACCAGCCCTCTGCCCAGCTCCCTCAGGCCTCTACTCGTCCACGTGGCACCGTGGTTGTTCCATGATTCATTGCATCTCAGAGTGTTCAACTGAAGCATCGAGAATAATACCTTCATCCTAAAACAGTAGTGAAGAGTAAATTAGGTGATTAACTAAACAGCCTGCCTAGAGTAAATGTTGAATACATTGGTAGGGGTTATAGTGATACTTTATTCGCTAGTACCAAAAAAATAACTGGGGTTTTATTGTGTGTTTTTTGAGGAAGTGTGCCCTAGATCTTTCCAATAATTCTGAATAAAGAAAGACTTTAGAATCCCACAAAACTCTGAAGTGAAGACAGGAAAGCTTAATGACAAACGCAAAAATAGTGACAAAAGTCTTAGAAGTGAGTTTAGTGGACCAGGACCTCTGCAGGGCTCATATTGGAGAAGCATATCCCAGAAATCCAGGGCAGGTATCCCCAAAGGAGAACTCGGAGGTTCTGTATGTGTGTGGGGGGGGGGGGGAGTGTTAGTGGGAAGCCATGAAGACAGTCCCTACTGTCCCTATTCTTTTTTAAGCTTCCCAGAGAAAGTGCTTTTGCAATGCCTAATTATCCATGTTATCTTTTTCTCTCACTATATGTGCATTAAATAGACCAATCAATAGATAATTTTATACATTATGGACAATATTTTCATAATATAATTTCCCCCTCTCTACCTTAATAAAACAAAATTTTACTTTTCCCCCTCCATTTCTAAGTCTGGTTTTTACCAGTTCTGACTCTTTGAGTCCTGTGACTGCAATAAATGGGTCTGAGTGAAGCGCATTAGCATAGATATGTTGAGAAAAATGAATAATCCCGTGAGTCATGTTGTTCTCTCAAAATTTTCCCTACTTCCCCATCACCTACCCAAACCAAAAGCAATACAGACACAAACCTCATTCTCTATTTGGGTAAAAATAGACATAGACTTGACAATGATGATACATAATTATCTTTCATGGACTGTGAATTCTGTTATTGCATTAGAAATGTTCTTTTAATACTGAAATAAATACAATTTTTAAACTCTCTTGTTTATTTGTTTCCAAAATATGAGTGATTGGGTCTGGATTATAAAAACATAAACTATGGGCCATCTGATTTTATTTGCAAGTCTAACATAAGAAATGCAGGCATGTGTCATGCACACACATGTCAGGCTTGATCCTTTGTTCCTAACACATTGGATTCTATATAGTCAGACTAGAAATAAAGTATCAAATAAATAAATATCAAGCAATTCCAGTCTCCTGAGTGTCTGATGACTGCTCTCTGCTGTCTGCTCTTTTACTTTGGAAAGGGAAAGTGAATATTTCTTTAGCATCTACTGTGACATTTTCTCAACGCTACAGCAATGGTTTTCTTTTTCTTTTTTTTTTGTCAGTTGTGGGGCTTGAACTCTGGGCCTGGGTGCTATCCCTCAGCTTTTCAGCTCAAGGTGAGCGCTCTACCTCTTAAGCCACAGCACCACTTCCCAATGGTTTTATTTTTGATGCTTTCCTATTCCTAAAAATAAGAAAACAACTTCAGAATCAGTCTGTGTATCTAAAGTCCCATTGCTGCTTCCTTCACCACATCGAAAGTTAATAAATTGAAAACTTGTCATATTATGATTTTATTTTATAATATATAAAATGTGGTTATAGAAAAAATGATCACATATATGATTTTATTTAACTTTATGAAATAAGTATATGCATTGTCTTTGCATATAAGGAGATATTCTTGCTTACTCAAGATAACTTACCTAATGTACACAATAATTGGATCCCAATTCTGTCTAGTTACTGTTGTAGTTCTGCTACATTATAATATAGATGGCATTAGCAATCAGAAAGACTACAATTGAGAAATCTGTCTTGTGAATATGAGGTCCTGTTTTTCACCCATAACAACTTGAGCAAATGATTAGAAAATGTTTTAGAAGTGATTTTAATTTATTCCCTGCCACTAGGTAAAATTATAATTTTCCTTTCTTTTTCCCCCCTTAATAGTATTAGGAAGTTTTGTTTTATTTTTGTTTTGTGCTAGTTCTTGGGCTTGAACTCAGTGTGGTCCCTGGGCATATTTTGCTCAAGGCTAGCTTTCTACCACTTGAGCCGCAGCTCTACTTCCAGCTTTGCTGTAAGAGTCTCATAAAATTTTCTGCCTGGACTGACTTTGAATGGTGGTCCGCAGGCCTCACCTTTCTAAGTAGCTAAGAATACAGGCATGAGCCACTGGTGCCAACTCTATGATGATTTTTTTTAACTCAGGGCCTCATTCTAGGGGCACAAGTGCTCAATCATTTTCTCCATTCCATTTATGCTTTAAGTTTTTATTTGTTTGCTTGTTACAGGTAAGTTTTCTGTCTTTTACCAAAGTCAAGGGGATCTTCCCACCACTACCTCCTAAATTTCTGGGATTATAGGTATACACCACCATACTCATCTAGGTTATTATTTCAACTGTTGGTCGACTTATTGTTTTAAAAGTAGTTTATTGCAGCATTATTTACCATAGCTAAGATATGGAACCAACCCAGATGCCCCTCAGTAGGTGAATGGATCAAGAAAATGTGATACACACACACACACACACACACACACACACAATGGAATTCTATGCCTCCATCAGAAAGAATGGCATTGCCCCATTTGTTAGGAAATGGAAAGACTTGGAAAAAATTATATTAAGTGAAGTAAGCCAGGCCCAAAGAAACATAGATCCCATGGTTTCCCTTATTGGCAATAACTAGTATATGTCTAGGACAAGCAGAAAAGGTCAAAAACTATGTACAAATGACCATATAAGATGATGTTAAGCGAAATGAACCCCAAGATAGAGACACAAGTGGTTTTTTCTTTCTTGCTATTGTTTTTTTAACATATTTATTATGTACTATGTGATTTTTTTTGTTTCTTTGGTTCTTCCCCCACAGTATAATCTGTTTTCACTGTATTTGATGTCCAAGCCCTGTATCTTGTATATACATTTTTCTGATTTGGGGATGGGAAGGGAAATAACAAAATGCTGAAATAAGGATACAGGTTTACCCATTGTAACAATGAGATGTACAAGACACTATGTTGAAAATGAACTTTACAACTTCAATGTGTGTGTGTGATGTGTGGAAGAGGTTGGGGAGGTAGGGAGCGAAGGAATGGTAGATGAAAAAAGGAGAAGGTAATGCTCGATAGGAACTGTACTTATTACCTTACTCATATAACTGTAACCCCTCTGTATAGTATTTTTATAATAAAAATACATATTAGAAAAGAAAAAGAAAACTGCTCTTAGAACTATACCCAGAAATTTGACTATGTAACAAAGATAATTCTTTTATTAGTTGCTGCAAGAATGTTAGTCTTTAATAAATTATAATCTCAAATGTAATAAAGTTATAAAAATGAAAAAAGTAGTTCCTGAGAGAGATAAGAATGACAAAAACCTTCAGAGACTGAATGCTGCCCCTTGCTGTGAAATGCCATTGCAAGTCTATGATAGATAGCTCCCTCTAACTCTAGCTCAGGCTTTCCTGGTAGGCAAGCAAGTGACAACATCACACTGTCTTGCAGGCACTCAGACCATAGAACAGCTGTTCAGTCTTATAGTTTGTTCCTAACTGGGTGCAAACTGTTTTCTGCAAGTTTCTTCCACTTGACGTTACTTCACACACTATGTGCATTAATCAAGTAATCCTGGAAATAGAATGTTACCAACCTATGGTTAGATTTTGTGGAACAAAAATTTTGTTTGCTTAACACTGTGGATATGTGTTTTTTTACTCTTTTATCAACGTGAAAGGATATGGCTATATTTATAAGCTGCAAATGAAGCTTTATAATCTGTCCTTTGGAAAGAGTTTCAAGGGTAGCAAAAATATTGATAGAGTTTAGGCCATTTAATGTGATAAATAATTATCTAATCAATAGTAATTATTCATACTCTGGGTACACAGCAAAATGTCTCCTTAGTGTCTTCAAAGATCTGGTCCAACTTCAGTATTTAGAGTAATCTAACAAGGAGAAAAATTCTTAATTAAATCTTTCAATTAAGTGTTTGTGAGACTTTGGCACACTGTCTGGGGTGGGGAGGGAGGCAGATAAGAGCAAAATTGGAAGGATCAGGGATCCTGTGGTCCTATGAAACCAGTATGTTCCTTCACAACCCATGGCTCAAGATTGGAAACCTTATTTGGAGAAAATCAGTTGTATAGTCTTACTATAAGAGCAAAATCTCTGGGGGCTGTGATATAGAGTACAAACAATCTCTGAGCATTTGGGCTATGAGAGAAGTGAGAAAGACATCGTGGTAAAAGGGTCAGACATCATAATGGTTGCATGATAGTGCTGGGAGATGTAAACTAGTCATGGTACCTGGCATTCTTCAGGCAAGAAACAAAAGGATAATTCACTCCTGTTCTCTTCTGCACTAGAACTAGGCCATATGAACTGAGCTCTCAGAATAGAGTGAATGAAGGGTTAGAGAACAGGTCTGTCAACATAGCCAGATGCCTGGCCACCATGTGCTCTTGCATTTGGAAAGTTCCGAGTGTACATATTTAATATTCATCAGTCAATGAACACCCTAGATGCTGAGCTAGCGCTGAATGTTTCCTGCTCTATTCGCTAAAACCAGATGCTCAAGCAGATGGTGATTAATCAACATTACTGTCATCAGACTTGCTTGTCATAGTCACTTTGGCTTAGCTTAATAAAATCATGATAGGCCTGTGCTTTTAGGGGAGGGAGCAGGATTTTTTTCTATTAACAGTCTTTAATCCACAGAAAATGTACATTAATTAGATGCTGAAGATAGAATAAAAATGGTATCTTCCTTAAATAACTACAACTGATTTTAGAATTTAACTTAAATATATTTAATGTGAAAATAGATTGCGGGCCATATTAAGTGATCTATTGCTGTTAGAAATGGAAAGAAAAAGCTTTATCTCACAAGGTAGCAAATAAATGCTATAAGTCAATAGTAAATACATGATAAAAAAAATTGAATCCAATTGTTATAGGATACAGAATAAATGAGCTAAAAAGAAGAAAGGAAACAAGAATAAAATACAGAATACAGATCAAAGCAGCTACAAACAAAACTGAGAGAGAAAGGGAGAGGTGGAGAAATAAGAAAAACAAAATTTATGTGCCATAAATAAAATGGTATGTGCTTATACATGGGATTAGGGACAGGAGAGGTGCTGAAATAAAACAATATAGGTCCAATGTACTCTAGTACTTAAGCTCTCTACAGATTTATTGTGATAGCCCTCAAAGTACCAGTGTTATCCATCATGAAAATAAAATAACCAATCTAAAAATTTATTTCAGAACACAAAGGACCTTGAATAGCCAACAAAATCCCGAGCAAAAATAGTGATGTTAGAGTTATCACAATATTGGACCTCAAATTGCACTAAAGAGACATAGTAACAAAAGCAGCGTGATATTAGCACAAAAATAAACCCACAGATGAATGGAACAGAACAGGATACCCACAAATGAACCACACAGCTACAGATATTAGTTTTCCAAAAAGGAGCAACCCTCTCCCACAAACATACACTGGAGAAATGACAGCTTCTTCAACAAATACTATCAGAAAAACTAATTATCAATGTGTGGTTACTAAAATGTGATTCCAAGTGGAATTAAAGAACTCAATATAAGGTTTGAAAAAATTTAAACCTACTCTAGGAAAACAGGGAAGACTATGGATTATATGCAAGCATCATTAGTGTCTAAAAAGGACTCCAATTTCTCAGAAAATAAGAACAAGAATTGGCAAATGGAAGTACAATAATTAAAATGTCATTATCTGCAGGAAAGGAAACAATTTCCAAAGCCAAAAGACAAGCATAGAATGGGACAAAATAAGGATTACTATCCAGAATATAAGTGGTAAAACTAATTAAGCAGATAGTTCTCAAAGGCACAGGTATAAATGCATCATAGATACATGAAGATATCCAACATTAATAGTCATGAAGAAAATGTAAATCAGAATTAAAGTATCATTCCATCTTACTCCAGAAAGCTAATCATGAAGAAAACCAACAACAACAAATGCTGGAAAGGATGTGGGGATATAGGCACCATTATACTCTATTGGTGAGATTGTAAACTAGTTCAACCACTATGAAAATCAGTATAGACCTCCTCAAAACTCTAAACATAGAACGATTATAAGAAAATGGCTAGAACCGGAAATCATCATGTTGCATGATGTAAGCCAAGTTGATAAAGTCAAATGTTGAATGATTCCACTGATTTGTGTAAGCCAGACCTAAATGACATACACATTCATGGAATTGTGCATTCATATATATATATATATATATATGAATATATATATGAAGATGGCATAAGATCTCTCAGGGAAAGTTGTTGGTCAGTGAGGGATTCAGGGAGAAGGGAAAGAGACGAGTGGAAATTCTGAGAAAATATAACATATGCACATGTAAAACCACAGTATGGTTAATGATCCCCATTGGCACAATTAATACACACTTTAAAAAATTAAGACAGAAAAGTAAAGCATACTGTATGAGATAAGAAGGGGGAAGGATGAACAGAGAAGATAAATGAGGCATATATAGTTGAAGTAATTGATTCACATATGTGAAAATACAACAATGAAACATGGTGAAATGACTTTAGGAAAGGCGACAGGGATAAAGGAGAGTAGTAGAGGATAGAAATTCAATCAGGACACATTGCTTGCGTGAATAAAAATGTCACAATGAAACTCTCCTTGTACAACTAACTTATGCTAATAATAGTTGGACAAAGTAAATGAAAATTAATGATCCAATATACTATGATTGGGCTCATATTTGAAGCCCCAAACTTCCCTAATTAAGGCTTAAATCTACAAACTTAAAAAGCTATTAGATTCTTCATTAAGGTGAAGTTAAAGATACAGACAGCAAGTCCAGACATGCTGTGATTAACCTTCAGAATGCTAAAAGCAGTGTCTGGCAGTCAGGGGGAACAGAGTACTGGCCACTGGGGAATGCCAGTGTGAATGATGGTGCATTTCTGATCTGAAACAATTTTTACATGCTGAAAGAAAGAACAGTAACCTGTAAATCCTGTAATTGGGCAAAACTATTCCTTTATAATTAAAGTGAAATAAAGACACTTTCATATGAATGAAAGCTAAGAGACTTTGTCACTTAACAAACTTACTCTTTAGGAATGGCTAAAATAAATGTTCAATCAAAAGGAACTGATAAAAAAGAAAAGTTTTAAGCCTTAAGAAAGGGAACATGAAAACAAAGGAAACAGTCAAAATATGCCTGCTCGGACTATTCTTCCTAAATCTATTTGATTAAACAGAATTATAATATGGCCCACATTAGTTATCTCAGGCTTGATATCATCTGAAACTCCAAACAATGATATTTCTTGAGGCAGAGAGGATAAAGAGAGTGATGTTTCATACTGCAATTAAAAGAGTAAAATGCTGACATTAAATGTTGTAATCACACACACACACACACACACACACACACACACACACACACATGGAGAAAGAAAGTATTAAACTAATAAAAGCAATCATCACTAAAAATTTTGTACAAAGCAAAAATATTATATGTAAATCCGAATAGAATCCCAGGTAATATTCAAATAGCTCAAAGGAAAGCAAGCAAAAAGAAACAAGGATAGTAAACAGAGGAAAACAAAAGAAAGCAAACAAGCAGGATTAGTAGAGCAGATAAACAAAGTGCAATCAATATGAAATTAACTCTTAAAGGAAAAATGTGTTGGGTTTTTAAAAAAGTCAAACTCTAACCTAATGTAATCTATGTTCTAACCTCTATCCTACACTGCCTCTCTGAAATCAATAGGATTATACATTTTCTTATTTTCAGTTAAAATAGAAAATAAATCGCTCACATTACAACTTAGACAACTTGTACTGTGCTGCATTCATTGGTATAGCTAATCTAATACATAAAACTGGAATACCCAGGATATTCTTATAAGACATTAAAGCATTCCACTGAAAAGGAAAAATAATTATGTAGTTACTAAGTTGCCCAATATTTGCAATGGTTGATTTTTGTCTCAGCATGGCTTGTGTGGGACACCCAGAGAGTTGGTAATATGTTATTTCCTGGTGCATTTCTGCAAAGGTTTCTAGAATAAATCACATTCAAATCACCAGGATGCTCAATAATGTGAGCAGGATTCATCTAATACATCAAGGACATGGAATGAACAACTATGCAGAGAAAGGAAATATTTTCTCTTTATTACGGAGCTGTGAAATCCTTTTCTTCTGCATTAGAACTGCAGATCCTCAGGTCATCAGTATTTAAAACCTGTACCAATGACTCACCTCCACGTCACTATGGGAGTTCCTGGATCTCCAGCTGCAGACACAATGCTGTGAAATGCCTTGGCATACATAATCATGTGAGCTGACATCAGTAATAAATACCTTCTCTTTAGTTATCTATCTATCTATCTATCTTACTAGATCATTCTATATTTACCTATCTCCATATCTATATGTATATAAGTAGATAGCAAATTGATATCTAGGTAGATCTATTCATTCAGATGATAATGTTGGTCTGTCTATCATATATCTCACCTACTTCTCTGGAACCCTGACCTACACAATATCCAAGCACAGCTCAATTGAAAGACAAATAATTATTTGTCTGATGACACAGCTCCTAAAAATTGAATCTCCCTCTTGCTGTAAATAAAGTAACACATGTATATGTCCAGACATCAGCACGCTAAAACCAGTAAGCATCAGCTGTTGAGATACTACAAGTTCCCAGTGTATCCTCAAGAGGGCAGTATGAAATTCCTATGTCAGATTATCTCCATGGAATATTCAACAAATTAAAACACAAACAATGCTAGACACTGGTGGCTCACACCTGTAATCCTAGCTACTCAGGAAGCTGAAATCTTAGGATTACAGTTAGAAGCTATCTCAGGCAGAAAAGTTCATGCAACACTTATCTCTGAATAATCAGCAAAAATCTGGAGGTAGACCTGTGATTCAACTGATACAGTACTAAACTTGAATGCAAAAGCTTAGGAACAGCTCCCAGGCCCTGATTTCAAGCCCCAGCACAAAACAAAGAAAAAAACACAACAAAAAGTGCATTGTTTTATACTTAAAAAATTTAAATATAGTGTTCTTACATGGTAGGTAGGCCAAAAGAGAAGAAAATCCATCATTAGTGCATTGGCTTCATACTTTCGGATCATTTTGAAGCCTTTCAAAGAGAATTTAAGATTTGAGAATGTACAGTATTCCAAAAGAAAATGAGAGCTTTTTCATCTCATTTACATACACTTTTCCAGAAGAGAGCAGCTTCCCACTTTCCTCAGCACGGAGCTGATGACCTGGAAGCTGGAAGGGACTTCTGAGACTACAAGTTTCATAAGGAAGTAAACATGAATCTCATTGTCAAGGGGTGTGAGAATTCCATCTTAACTCTGCCTCTACCTCACTCCTTAACATTGGGCAAATCCCTGGATCTCTTTGCTATGGAGAAAGAACAGTGACCACATTCCAAAATAAAATCAATGACTGAAAGTGATTTTTGAAGCAGCAGGAGGAAAATGCCTACAGGAGCATTAATACTTGTCTAGAACAATGAAAGATAGTTGTGTTTTCTTCACATATCTTTCCAAGCCAAAAAAAAAAAGACTTTTTAAGACAGCGAACCAGGTTGGAATGTGCAATAATAGTTTCTAGATACCAAAGTAACTTGGCCATGAGCTGAGAAATAACCTAGGAATAAAGCCTCAGACATTCCTCACAGCGCTCCAACTTCTCTGTGTCAGATGGGCTGCATTTCTAGAAGGTGGCACTCTTTGATGTGTTAGAGGTTGGTTTTCTCAGAAAAAAAAACATGGTGATGTAACAAGATTATAACATGGAGATCATTGACTTTATCCTTCTTTTTCTTATCTACCATCAAGTTCTTTTCTCTTTAGAACTCAATTGCTTTCTGAATGCTAAGAAGAGAAATCAATTATTAAAATCAGGTTTAAAAAGGCAAGAGGCTTAGCTTTTTATCCATTTGTATTTTCCTTCCAGGGTATGACCTAATTTTATGATAGTTAGATGTAGAGAATTTTTAATGATTTTAATAATAGTGAATTCTTCATCATCTGTCATTAACTATAAGACAAAGAATTGCCTTTTCTCTGTGAGTAATCAGGGATATTTCTTTCAGTGCTGGCTGACCAAATCTTTTAAAGCAAAAACTAATCACTTTGTAACCAAGTTTTCAGAGGAAATTTTTGGACTTGAGAATTTTGATAGAGTGAAAGTCCTAAGCAAATATCCAACAAATTGAGAAAAGATGATTTTTGTTTTACCTCTGTTATAACCAACTGACTGACCCTGACTAAATCTTCATCTATAAGTTTTTTCATGCATTTATTTATTTATTTATATTTTTAATATGAGCTATTAGAGAAATCCATCTGGGAATCTGAGAATCTCAGTTTAAGCTGAAATATGATAAATAAAACCAATACCAGAGATGACAAAATAGTCTTAATGTAATGGTAATGGAGATAACTAAGAATGTTTACCAGTATTTTAACTTGATTTCTAAAAAAGGAAAAAGGAATTCAGATTTCTCATGAGATAAATACTCTTCACAGGAATTTCTAGTCTGAAGGAAGGGGACTAACAATTACAGAGTAACATATTTAGCAAATATCTCGTAGCACTCCTTTTACAGAGAAGAAAACCTGTATTCAAAGAAATGAACGACTTTTTCAAGTCTAGATTCTTAAAAAGTGGCAGACCAAGAGTAACATTCAAACCAAAAAAATCAGGAAAGAGAAATCAGGTTATTTTCTAAATACCACCCATACCACAGAATTCCTTTCCACTTAGGAACAGCAAGATAGCAAAACTTGGACAGAAATAACTGAAAATTCATTCATGACTAAAGAAATATAGTGTTAAATACATTTAGTGGGGAAAAATCATACTTAGGAAATAGCCATTGGATTCATAGTAATTAATAGTCTGTTATTTAAGAAGATGACTATAGCCTTCAACAGTCAAGCCAAGAAAAATTACTACTATCATTAGGACAGGAAGCAAAACTTTATGAAAACTTGATGATAGAATTGGCCTCAATTCAATTTGAAAATTGAGTACAAGAACCCTGCATCAACTCTTAGAAATCATGCTATCATTGAAATCTCTGAATTTGGTTTATTCTTGGAACTCCTAGGATTTGCACCTGCAATAAAGATTATTAATTAGATCTCTAATCAGAGGTGTCTGAGATGGAAGTGGAAAGCTTTACAAAGATCAATCAAGGGCGATGGGAGGCCAGGACCAAGGCTACTCACAGAGTGTTTTGATGCCTGCTTCTTGCAGGAAGACAGACAGTAGCTTTAAATCCAGCCAGCCATGTCAATAAGCTATCTATTTTATCCTGTTCTTTAGTATGGACTCAGGTCATCTCCTAGTTCCTGCTACCTCTAACATCACAATCTAAAAGAATGAATGCCAGGGAAACTGGTACTTGGCAGGTATTGAGGAGGAGGTTCTAGGGAAGGGATTCACAAATGAAGACAGGAAGAGGGAGAGACTACAATCACAATATTCAAGGTACACCCTGTGAATTTAAGAAAACTGAAGGGAGAGGTTGGATTGGGAGGATGGGGGAGAATGATGAAAGGAGTGATACTGATCAAGATGTATTGTATTCATAAACTGACACGGTGAATGGTAACCCCTCTGTACAACTACCTAAGGGTAATAAAATATAATTGAATAGAAAGATTCGGTGTTTTTAATCCTTAGATCAACCACATTTGGGTGCTGTTTTGAAATAGGCAAGTAATGCTACTTGAAAAAAATCACATAACAATTCAATGAAAACATTTTTAAAGAAATAGGCATAAAAGAAAAATGCATTGGGATTCAATATCCCATGATAATTGAGTTCAAATGCAGTTAGAAATTGAATTGTTTACAAAATATTCTTTGGAATGCATCAATACATTTGAAAAAAATGAGTCTATTTTAGCTTCTCTAGAGCCGCCCACTCCCTTTCTTCATTCCTTCTTCACGACCTCTTCTCTGTTAGAATAGCAGCTTTTCCATATGTACTAGAGTTATCACACGAATGCATAAATACATAAATACCTCACATACACAAGTAATTGATTTAATGTGGCATATTTGCTTGAACAATTCTTAAAAACACACATAAATCCAACTAATGTTTACAGACCTCCCTACTAGATATAATTTTCCAGCATCATGTTTTCTTCCTTTTGCACACTGGTCACATTTATTCATACGCATCCTATTCTTCCCCTAGTATATATGGTGATACTTATACTTGTTACCCTGTTTATTATAAGAAAAACACACACGAGTGGTAGGGCTTTTTTGTCCAATCTTTTCTTCTGTGACTTCTTCAAAAATAAATTTTTAGTGGGCTTTGCATGCTTTCTAAATTTGAGTTTAAAAAAAATCCACTACATTAATCCAAATTAGCAAACTTCGTTCTTTTGAAGTTTCCAAATAGAGGGCATGTTTTTTTTTTTTTTTTTTTTAGCAATAGAGCCTTGAGGAACTTGAAGTGGCAATATAAGGCAAATACTATCCTTGTTTTTTCTCCTTTTACTTTATTACTAGAACTAATTATCTTTTCTCAATCTAAAAGAAAAAAGAAAAATCTCTCCTTGGTGTTAATCCAAATTAGTTTTCATAAAAGATGTGTTGGAAGTTAGAAGCAATTTGATGTAATGTATTTGTTTCTTTATAACATGGTATGAAAACAAAATCAGTAGGATGAAATTTATGAAAATAGCTCTGTTGAAGTTTGAAATTCTGTTTGTCACAAAAGAAGATAATTTTCTATCTTTCTGACACACCAAAGATGTAGTTTTCTGAGCTTTTCTGTCTCTGGTATCTCTCAAGTACATACCGCAAACTAGCGTTTCTGTTGACTATCATTATTATTGTTATTATTATCCTTAAGTAGTGGTGCAAAGGGGTTTTCTTTCAACATGTCAGCTTATGGAGTATAATATAACTTAATCAAGGCCACTCCTGAAGAAATAAACATAAGGCTGCTAAACTGAAACAGCTTATCACTGTGGGCTCTGTGATAGGAGCCATCGCAGCCATCTACAACACTGTAGTTGTAGCGTCAAGATTGCACATGCTGAAGATAGTAGTTAATCCGTCGGGACCATCATTTATCCACCGTACTCAGGAACATCTGCCCTATACCAGCACTATGGAGATGATGGAGACAGAGTGGAAAATTCCTGCCCTCACAGAGCTTCCTGTCTAGGAAAGGAAGTAGGTATGACTGCAGGGGTGGATGACATTTGTTAAATGAATCCTAATAGATCTGATGTTCAGAAACATCCCAGTGTGTTTAGCCAGGAAGTATGGGGCAAGATAACCCCAGCCTCTGCTATGGGCCTAATATCACTGTATAAAACCGAAAATCACCCTTCTTTAAAAACTGAGTTCATTGGGCTGGGAAGGTGGCTTAGTGGTAGAGTGTTCGCCTAACATGCATGAAGCCCTAGGTTGGATTCCTCAGTTCAACAAGGTTTGAGATGGAAGGAAGAGCGCACAGAGTGGTCATGACCAGTAGAGCGTCATGGGTAGGTGTGCTATGGATGGAAGACCATTGGTGCATACAGGATAAAGAAAAACTATAGATGGTCACATTAAAATTAGTTATTCTTAAGGATGGGGCTATTTACCAACTGAATCACAATCACCAAAAAAACTGTTGAGAAATAGAGATTTCTTATGTACTCATTACCTGACTTACATAACTGTACACCTTTACAGTGACAATATATTGTAATATGTTTAAAAAAGATATTTCATAGGGAAAAACAAAGGAGGAGGTAACAATGCTTGATAGGAAATGTACTCATTTCCTTACTCATGTAACTCTACAGTATTTTTACAATAAAAAACATATTAAAATAGATGTTTCATATATATTAAATAAATTAATATAATAAATATACAACTATATATAACTATATAATTATATAATATATAATAATATAAAATAATGTATAGTATAAAACATAATAAATGTATATTTATATATTATATAAATAATAGATATATGTCTTATATAAGGAATATATAATTATAAATATTAAATATATATTTCCTTATAAATATATATTTATAGAAGAAATATATCACATAAATTATATATTTACAGAAATATATAATTGTATAAATATATGTCCATATATATAAATATTATATATAATATCAGATAATATTATATATAATTTATATATTATAGAATATATAAATATATATTATAATAAATAAATTTATAAATATTATATAATATATTACATTTTATATTATATATCTATTAAAAAAGAAATACAAGTTTTATTTTCTGCTTCCAGAGACTAAAATTCAGTAAACATGAGAGAGGATTTTGGAAATTACATACTTTTAAAGCTCTCTTAAGGAATTTGATAAGATGTGTTTGGAATGTACTGCCTTGGAGGTAATCATTCTTTCTCAGAGTCAAAAAACAAGGCCACATAAGTACTCTATCAGGCTGCACACAATGAAACTGGTCAAATACATGACCAAGGGCTTTGCACTTTAATTCACATATGACCTAAAGCCATTCTGGGATTTATTCACATGCAAGTGGTTGGAAACAACCAAGAGAAATCTATGTCCTTTTATATTGGAAAACACTGGTTGCTAAGAGAGCTCTCCTTACTGACAGATGAGGAAACAGTAAACCATAGTCAGTGTAAAAACATTCTTCCACATAAAAGAAATGATTTAAAAGTTAAGAGAAAAACTTTCTTCCTAGAATTTGCATGTTATTAAAACTGAAGAGTTATAATAATGTCAAAATACAATTCTCATAAGTTTAAAACAAAACAAAACAGGAGTCTCACATTAGCATAGAATGCAAGCATTCCTTACTAAGAAGGAATCTGGCGAGGTAAATCTAATTCATGAGAAAATTCCAGAAACTGGTGATATGGAAGGAAAATAATGCAGGATAGTGACTGTTGTGTTGGAAAGATAACTAATCTCCATAGACCAATGTCACAGAAGTGTTTTCATTTGTACAAGACATCAACAACTCAATGTATATCTTGGAAAACCTCTGTCTTTACCAACTCTGTATTGGAAGGGAACTGAAGGATTATATCTCTGGAATATTAAACAGTACAGAGAATGAAGAAAATGTGCCATGGTTTTGAAAGAACAAGCAGCCAAGATTTTACTTACTTCCAAGTTCTGGATAATTTTCCTTAATCATCAATTAGTGATCGTCAATAAGTTCTACAAGTGGGGCTTGGTCATGTCAGTGTGTGGAGGTCTGATTTATCAATTTACCCGAATGCAACAGAAAGCATTACATCCCATAAGTTTCTACAGGAAAAATCTAGGGACACATAGGGTTGAACAACAACTATTACAGACAGAAGACTCATTTCTCACTGGAGCCTTCACGAGGACCTTGAGTGATTTCTACAAGCTTCTAGTAGCTTGCACTTTGGTTTTTAGTCAAAGAAACCAACCCTCTCCAATGTTTATTTCATCTTACTTTCCCTTGAGTTACCCATAAATATGAACAAGTTTTTTCTTGAGGTCCCTCAAATCTAAACTACTTGGCTTTCCAGGGACTAACTTTCTTTTTTAACTGCAAAATTAAAATATGTCACCCATATGACAGGATCCAGATGAGAACCCCAAGAGACTGTGGCACATCCATTCTTCCATATGTGAAGTACACTCTTGTCCTTTAGTTACATTTGTCGTTCGTAACTGGATCAGAATTAATTGAAAGATTAGGTGCCAGGCATATCATTCATTGCACAGTAAGATTTTTCTGAACATCTTTTTTTTTTTTGGTCAAAAGAACTGCAAAAGTAACTCCTGGAACTGTAAGTAAACACGACCAAGTAAAACTGAACTTCTAGTAGACAAGAAGGGCAAGAATATCATTTGTTTAAAGTTTTATTTTGGTTGACTATTAAATAGAGCTTTAAAAATCAATCTAAAGGAAAATAAAAGGCTTCCTCCCGTTCCCACAAAAAAATAGAACATTCAAAATAATACCAACAATATTGCAAGATGGGAAAAACCACAATTGGTTTGTCAGTTCATTTAGTCTTGTATAATTTTTTCTAGCTTAGTGGAGCATTTTGTCAGCAGCTTGCTTTCATGATGTCATTTGCTTTAATGTCTAACAATGTGATATGGCCCCTGGCACTGGATGACAATTGTCCAAGCCATGTCAATTTGGAAACTATGCTTCTGTTCCATGAAGAATAGTTAAGAATATCAGGTAAGTGAAACTGTCTATCATCGTTGAGGTTCAAATTCTATTATGCAGCTTATAACTAAACCTCAGAAAAGCATGAGAAGAGAGTATGACCACATACTGATGGTTTCAAAAAAATAGCAGCTGAAGGTGACATTGTCTGGAAAGAAATGTACTCATTACCTGACTTATGTAACTGGAACCTCTCTGTATATCAACTTTATAATAACAACAAAAAGTAAAAATAGAGAAAAATAGAAGTATAACCAAAAAATCAAAATGAAAGGAAGAAATTTTATCTACTGGGGTATACCAGACATAACTATGTAATTAAGATATAAATAGTGCTTATTATGTAGGAAAGAGTATGTATAATCACTGGCTATGTTGACAAATTCCCAGGACACAGGCTTATCCTGAAAAAATGCATTCTTCAATATATTTATACTAATGAGAGTCCACTTAATAAAATTAAGCAGCATTTACATACAGAAAGTGGAGCTTCATTTTTTTCAATTTATATTCCACTGTAGAGTTTCCAGAGTATATGCAAATATTTTTTCAGGGGAAAAGCATATCAAATACATATAAGGTAAAACTAGTGTCTATTTCTTTGCACTGTCAGAAAAAACAGCAAAATTGCTCAGTTGTAAAAGGCATCTTGATTTTATATCCCTGAATTTAGGGTATGATTTTGGAGAGAAAAAATAGTTCAAAAGAGTTTTAAGATGTGCACTTATTTGTTTGTTTGGTCACTAGTAATTTGGTTGTTTAATTGTTGGCCAATCAGAGAGGAACAGATAAATATGTAATATTATTTGTCCATAAGAAGGAATTAAAGTTCTGATACAGGCCATGACATGGGTGAACTTTGAAAATATAAGCTATGTGAACCAGAGTGTTCCAATCACACATTGTACAATTCCATTGACATGAAATGTCTAGCTTAGACAAATCCGTGGAGACAAAATGTAGGTGAGTGGTTGCCAGAAGTTGGAGCCAGGTGGAAAAGAAAAGTGGCTGGTAGGTTTTAGTGTCCTGAGATTACATTGTGGTGGGGGGATTCTAGAACTCTGAATGTACCACTCAGTCATACAATTTAATAGGCTAAACTTTAGGGTGTGAATTATATATCAAAAAGCTATCACTTCATGCAGCAAATATGTTTCGCTACTTTTTCATTCTTCTACGCATTGAAAGCAACAAAAGATAAATGCTTTGTCAAGAATATTTAAATCATATGGGAGAATCATACTTTTTCCACTGATTTTGAGGTTGTTTTTCCAGAATTTCAGTTTCCACTTAGATTTACAGTCCTGCCCTACACGTAGGGCCTGTCTATATGACCATGCTGTGGGTGTGTGCTCATGGTACTCCTGTGTGAATGTATTTGTGTTCATGTGCATGCTGTGATGATGTGTGTCTCTGTGGGTAGTATGCATACAAATCATGTAGAGGCATGGTGTGTGTATGATGTATGTGTGTATATGCATTGTGTCCCTGTATAGATGATACTTGTGTGTCTGTGTGTGTGAATAGTGTGTGTGCATGTATGTATCTGCATGCATGTCTGTATTTGTGTGTCTGGTATCTTGGGAGCACAAGTTGGTGTATGTGTTGTGTCTATATGTGTACTTCTTCCATCTGTGTGTACATGTATGCATATGTGTGTATCTCTGTGTAGACATGGTTTATGTATGCACACATGTCTGTGTGTCTGCCAGGTCTGTGTTGATTGTATACAGATTCATTAGATATTTATTACATGTGAATATATTTACTTACCTAGTTACTCTGGATTCAAAATTACAGGATTCTGAAAACAAAGACAAAGGAAGTGACATATCACGAACACAAGACACCATCTCCCCACACACAAAGTGATTTATTCTCCAGGCTTGTTTATATCCTTCTTTTTAAAAGGTTTATTCATTTATTTTTTTAGAAACATAATTATTTTGGTTTGAAATCTTATTTTATCCCCCAAACAACTAGACTAGCTAAAAACACACAAAAATTATCAAGGAATAAAGATAGAACTAGAAAATAAATGTAAAGTTTAAAAAAAACAAGAGCATGAAAACCCAAACATGACCAAATATATCAGCACACGAATGTAAAATTTTTAAACTCTCTTTTGAAAACCAGATAGCTCACATTGAATTAAAAGTGTGCATTGCTTATAAGAGACAGTATTTATAAAAGTAAAAACACAAGTAAATCCATGCAAACAGGGTGTAAAGAAAACAATAATGTAATATTTAATAAACATCAGTAAAATTATAAGAACTAATTGAGCAGAGAGAATAAATTAGTAGGATTAATACTTTCCATTGCAATAAAAATAGTGGTCATAGACTTTTGCATAAGAGGATTGAAATCTATAAAGGAGCTTTCTCAAATATTAAGAAAAACACAAACACCTAAAAACACTGAGGAAGAATTCTATACACCAGTCCTAACCCATGGCATCTTCATCAATAATTTGAAGGAATGTAATAAGATTTAATCAATAGGTACCTATTGACCGTTGTACTTTACAAAAATTATGCCTCCCTTTCAAGTGTCCATAGAATATTTATAAAAATTGATCAAATAATAACAGAAAACAAAGAGAATCAATAAACACTGAAAGATGGCTTAGGTAACTACATTCTACTTTTATCATTAAAAAAGAAATTGAAAACTCTAAGGTCTAGAAAATACTAAGATCTTCCTATGGGGTATTATTACTAGTCACAAGAGGACATATATAACAATAAATAATTTCATAGAAATAAAAAGTAGCAATTTTTCTAAATTTGTCAGCTAGACGTTGAAGAATACTTCGAAATTAACATATTATTAGAGAAGAAGAGAAGAGAAACAAAAGGGAAGAAGGGAAGTAAATGAACTAGAGACAGATGCCACATTTCTCTTAACTTATTATTTCTGTTGGTGCTGAGGATTGAATTTAGAGTCTCCTGTATGCTAGGCAGGCTCACTACCACTAGAGCCACTCTGCCAGCTCAGAAGATGTATTTTAAATTTAAGAAGCCAATATTATCACTAGGATAAATAAGTGAATGAAGAAGTGAAATCTTAAAGAAAGTAAAAATTAATATAAGTGGCACTTAATACATTTAAATAAGTTCATTTTTAATGCCTAAAAGCTTATTCTGGAATAAATAAACAATTCAAAATTAAAACATTGCTCTGTCAAATCTAATTTAGGAAAATGACATTCAAGGAATCAAGGACATATAATTTGGCCACAAAATAATAATAATCACAGAGCAAACTGTGGAGGTTGAACTGAGAGCCATAACAGACTTTTGTGCTAGAGACTAGATTACAGATTTCTTTTTTTTTTTTTTTTTTTAATTTTATTTTATTTTATTTGTGAACAAACTGTACAGAGGGGTTACAATTGCATGGGCAGGATAATGCGTACATTTCTTACCAAGCATTGCAGCCTCCTCC
>NW_012267236.1:15506077-15537027 GCF_000151885.1 Dipodomys ordii
TTTTCTTTTTGCTTATGTGGTGCTGAGGAATTGAACCCAGGGCCTCGAGCATGCAAGGCAAGTGCTCTACCACTGAGCCACCTTCCCAGCCCCAACATACTGAATTTTTAATGGTTGTAGTTTTACAAATGGGTTGCCATTTAACAAAGCATTTTATAAATACAATATATCATGACCAATGTTAAACTCTAGCAATGCACATACTGTGTGTGTGTGTGTGTGTGTGTATGATATGTCTGGAAACCATAGAACACTAATTATAGAAGAAGGAAAGTATCCTGTGTGAGGTGTGGGATTCTGATGAAGGCCATTGAGGAAGGTTTAAAGGAAGTAAGAATTGGTTCTGATTTAGTTGCTTTTATACTTTTTTCTGAAGACTGGATAAGGGCAAGCAGAGCATGACTAAGAATTGAGTAGTGAAGTAAATGGAATTTAACAATTGGCTAAACGATACACAGGAAGAAGAGTGGGCCTCAGCAAGTCACAGAGAGAAAGTTATGGGATGGTCATTATGAGATCTATAGTGGCTATAAGACCTGGGGAGAGAATGTTTCCTAATGAATTTCATCTCAGATTGCTCTTTATCTGAACACCTTGGCCTCCTTAGGAACATACTCAAAAATTTGAACACCAAAAGAATAATTAAATTAATAACTGGGCAAATGAATTCAACAATTTTCCAAAGAAGATGTGTGAAAAGATGGACTAGTAAGCATATGAAGAAATAAATGTTCAACATTTTTAGCCTTAATAGAAATACCAATCAAAACATCAATGATACTTCATATCACTTCAATTATAATGGCCATCATCAAGATCACAAAGAACACTAAATGCTGACAAGGATATAGGAGACAAGGAAGAGAGGAAACCTAACTGTAAATTAATGCAGCCACTATGGAAATCAGTGTGGGACTTATTCAAAACACTGAACAGGTCTACCATATTACCCTGCTATGCCTTTCTTTGGCATATACTTTAATGAATATAAGCACACAATAGTGACACTTGCATACTCTATGTTTTTGCAAGTCTATTATACAAAATAGTATAGAATTTTAGAATCAACCTAGGTACTCATCAACATATGACCAGCTAAAGAAGCTTTGAGATATGTGTGGGTGTCTACATGTGTGCATGTGTGTATATGATTCAGACATAAAGAAACATTAAATATATTATTTGTAGGAAAATGAATGGAACTGGAGATCATCAAGTTAAGCACAACAATCCAGGCTCAAAAGAAAAAGCACCACATCTTTTTGTCATATGTGGAATGTAGATCTAAAACAAAGAGCACATAAACATTAAAAAAAGACAGCTACTTGTCAGAGAAACAAGCTGAATGTAAGAGGGGGAAAAGGAGAGGAAAGAGAATATGTTTGTACATATAAAAATATCATAATGAAACTCACAAATTTTAACATTTGCAAGAGGTTTCAAATGGTTCAAAAGAAAAAGATATGATAGAGAGGCCAATATGACTAAGGCACATTGAATATATGTATGGAAGTCCCACAATAAAATACTCACTTGTACAATTAATAGATGGTGATAAGAGCAATTTTAAAACTTAGACAAAAAGGAAAACTAGTCTTAGTTCATTCCTACTCTTTTTTTTCTCTTGTCCATTATGGGGCTTGAACTCAGGTCCTGGGTGTTGACCCTGAGCCTCTTTGTGCTCAGGCTAGTTTTCTACCACTTGAACCACAGTACCACTTCCAGTTTTTGAGTGCTTTGGAGATAAGAGTCTCATGGGGACTTTTCTTGCTTGGGCTGGCTTCGAACCATGATCCTCAGATATCAGCCTCCTGAGTAGCTAGGATTACAGGTGTGAGCCATCAGTGAGCTCATTCTTACTCTTGACTTGAACAGCTTTCCATTCTTTTAGGAATTAACTTTTATTTAGTGTCAATATGTGCTAGGCACTATTAAAAGGGCCCTTTATGTAATCCGCAGCACATTCCATAAAGTAACTTCTAAATACTTAAATATTGTATTTAAATATTAAATGTTGTACTTAAATACTGACCAGTATTTAAAGTATTTAAATATTTTAAATAAGGGAGAGCTCAGAATCATTAAATAACTTAAATAACTTGTCGTACAGCAGCACAGAGGCAGACTGGAATCGTTATCTGCTCTGTTTCTGGAACCATCACTGAGACTGCATGGTGCTAGAAATGGGGGTCACAGGCCCCACCAGGAACAAGAGTGAAAAGTGGGAAAGTAGGAAGCTTCTTTCTTAAGAAATTTTAAAGCTCTTCACATCATTTTTCTTTTTATACCCAAATTGTCAGCCATGGTATTTGGAAATTATTTACTTCCAGGTAATTTTAGACATGAAGCTTAGACCTCCTAGATGAGTTCATAGATTCAGTAAAGCTTCTGACCTGGGTGTCTAACTCCCAAATGAGACCTTGAGCAGGTCTAGAAGGGTCAGGCTTCATGGTGCATATGAGAAGCAAATCATGCATTTGACATTGTGTTATGATCAGAGTTGCAGAATAAAGCTATTTATCAACTTTGCCACCTAGGAGATTGAATGTGCTTTGAAATTAGAAGCTTTGTATATGAGCCAGAGCTTGGTTTTCTACTAAGATGGAAATCACCGTTTTCTCTCTGATGGTAGAGAATGTTAGCAAAACCCATTCTAGATGCATGGGGTTTAGCAATGCCTTCTTGGCTGTGTTCATTTTGTTTGTCTGACTTACAGCTTTTGAATTCAGCAGAGGCTTCCCCTAGAGATGACAAATTTCCTAAAGGTAACCATTTGCCCCTGAAATTCTCCTCTAAACAAGTCTAGTAGTGTTCAATGTATGGTGGTAGCCCCATATGCCACAGAATGGTCCGATTCTCTGCGGGTCCCCGGGAAGACTCCACTCTCACAAAATGCAACAATATGCCGTAGTCACCCTTCTGATCCTAAATTTGCATGCAAATTAAGATTCAAGCTAGAGGACAGACACCAGATGATGACTACTATAAGAATTGATTCGGGGAAATTCCTAGTTCATCTGTCCCCACTTGAAGCGCACATGAAGTGAAGAGAAAATAGGCTTAAATGTATCACAGCTCCTGGCTGAAACCAGGATTCAGCATGTGAGAAAGATAAGATGAGAATTATTTCTCTTACCAACAGAACCATTGAGGAGTGGATAGAAAAACAGTGTGGTTGATATCTCCCGAGAGGACAGACTATTTTGTTCCTTTTTTTTAACTTGCTCCCAACAAATAAGGCATCCTGGTATTTTTCTGTTCGCGTTTTCTGCACCATTGGCGTCTGCCAAATCAATTGGTGACTGTGGTGTAACTGTGTTTTATGCTGATGACAAAAGCTGACAAAGCAGTTCTTTAAGTCATCACTTTTGTTCCTCAGTGGTGAGGCTGCCTGTCTGGAGATTTTTTTCAAGCCATGATCTGTGTTCTTTGGAAAGTGTTCTGCCTGGTGAAGTTTGCATACCTCTGTTCAGGGTAATGCCGACACACAAGTAGAACAGCCTGGTGACGTCAGCTGCTCATGCTGCTGGTGCCAGCAGTGCCTGTGAAGTCCCATCACCTTCGAGGAGCTGAAAGCATTTGCAGACTCTGAAGATGACATTATTTGCTTTAGTCCTGGCAGGAAGGATGGCAGGATCTGTAGCTATTATTTTTCAGGTGTTTCAAGCCTTGATCCAAGTTGTACTCAGAGGTGAGTCATTCCACTAGTTTAGGATCTTTATTTAAAAAAAGCAATGCCTTGCCTCTCTCCCTGGAAGCCTTGGAAAGGGCTTTTCCCCCCAGGAGGTGGCAATGTGAAGTTAGCAGCAATGAGAAACTATTGCACTGAGTGGGTTCTGACATACTCCGTAAATGCCCATCAATAAACAAGAGGTGTGCAGAATTACAGCCCAGTCATGCTGAGCCCAGAAGCAAGGCCTCCTCCTCAAACCTTGAGTGTAAAAACAAAACTTAACAGCATCGTGCCAGACTACCAAGTGAGAGGCCATTAGTTCAAATCCCTAGTACTTCCAAAACTAAAAAAATAAAATAAAATAAAGAAAGACTTCTAATTCTTGCTGGTGAGCAAGCATGCACAGCTAGTTCTTTTCTGACGGGTCAATTCCAGAGGAAGAACAGAAGAAAGAGAAATTTTAACTAAAAATGTGCATGTAAACCACAGGAGATCAAAGGCTTCTATGACTTGTGTGTGTGTGTATGTGTGTGTGTGTGTGTGTGTGTGTGTGTGTACAAACATCCTGATCCTGCAAGAGAAGGAGAAACTGGAGAGCAGACTTCAGGTCTCGTGTATGTGTCTTCTCTACATTGCTTTGCTATAAGCAGAAGTTGGTCCTCAGTGGTTATCCTAATACTTGGGAGAAGCCAGCACTGACATTGGCTGTGGAGCACCAGTGAGCTCCCATTTCTCCATTGAATGTCAAGGTCACGTATCTCCATCAGAACCAGCATATCAGAGACTGCACTATTCCAACCAGAGCCAGGGAAGGATGCTCTGTTATCTGAAGAGGAACCTCATCATACCCAGGACTAGACCCCTCCCATGTTTAGTAGGCACCCCTGAGTAGCCACCACCACAATCCTGAAATCACCTGTGTGGAATGACTAGATCTTCTAGTACTAAACACCAAAGCTGCTATGATAAATGTCACCCAATCTCTGAATATTTTGATGAGAAAAACTACCTAAGAATCAATGAAAGACTGTAGATTTTTTAAATATTTGGTTATATTGTCCAATTCTATATTTTGATGAAAATTCAGGATAAACCCTTTAAAGTTTTGTTTGCTTGATAGGCAAAACATCTTTCTGATATGATTTTTTTAATTATTCATGTCATTGAACTTTGTTTATTGAAGTAAAGCTGTAGAGCACTAGCCTTGGACACAAAAAGCTCAGGAATAGCACCCAGGCCCTAAGTTCAAGTCCCAGGACCAGCACCAAAAAAATAAACATAAAAAATAAAATTTTATTTTTGTTTCCTTTGTCCATTTTCTACTTGACTGATTTGTAGATGAATGTTTAAATATCATGCATATCATGGTTTCATGTGTCATACATTTTAATAAAATTTCCCCTTGGTGAACTTGTATTTCATTTTATTATGACAGCTTTTGTTATAGAATGGGTGTTTTGTTATTCTGGAGCACAATCAGATGGGATTTTATTTCATTGTTTTTAGTCTCATCATGTTTATGAAGCTGCTTTCTGTCCCCAATATTATACACATATTTACCAGCATTATTAAAATAACATTCTAGTTATTCTAATATTTGATGCATAATTAATTCAGTTTTTCATGGAATGTGAGCAGAGAGTATAATCTTTTCTTACCCAAACTTAGAACTTTGTTCATGCTGGACAAGTGCTTACCCATAGCCCTAAAATGGATCACTGATTTTAATGAGTAAAAATTCATACTCAGAATATTATATAAATCATAGGCAGTGTAATTGTCATGAGCTCAAGGACACACAGATGATCAGCGATGGAGTCAAAAGCAGCCTGTCCCAGATGCCTTAGCACTTATATTTCTTAACTTTCAAGTCATCATTGCTTTTCCATTGACTGGATAATTTTATAAAGGAAAGGTCCCTCAGGTCTGGAAACACCTTACATTTGCAGAAACCTTAGAGATGGGCAGATTATGACTGGAACATTGAACTAAGTACGTCTATGATCTACTCATCTGTCTGTCAATTGAGAGAGGTAGGTGGGTATCTTGTAAGACAAATCTAAGAGAAGAAAAATGATTGCTCTTCTGAGTCAGTCTCTACTTAAATTTAACCTTTCAGTGATGTCAAAGGTTGTCAGAAAGTAGACCTTACACTTTTAGAGTGACAGACCACAGAAGAGTGACAGACCACAGAAACATTTTACACCTTTTCTGAGAACATGAACACACACCCAGAGACTGACCATACACATCACTACTTACCATCTTCCCAATAGCCAAGATGGCAGGGACTCCAAACCCTGTGTACCAGTAAAAAGGATCACTGTGAATAATGATACTTGGTTTCTTAGATGATTCAATCAATTTCTACCTGTGAGTACCTTTCCAGTCCCACTCTATCTTTTATATCGGCCTTTTATTCTATCTTCTATATTGTCCCAATGCCAGTAACTGAAACAAAATATTTTCTTGCTTTCTGAAGGACAGGTATCAACTTGCTTTGAATTTCTACCTTTACTTATCAGTTGCTGGAAGAACACATTGATAATGCAAGCTGTATTTTGACTGGCAGGCTTTCACGCTGCAGACATATGACCCTGACATGGAGATATAGACTGAAAACATCATGGTTATTGTGACATCTCATTAAAGATGCCAGCCCTAGCTATTTCCTGAACATCAGGTGGACAATGTGTAATATAGCTGTGGCAAACAGCACAATGAGTATTGAGCTATAGCAATTATATCTATCTATGTCTGTCTATCTATCTATCTATCTATCTATCAGTAACACACAATAGTCCTATTTTAAATAAGAAGTAATCTTGCTAAAATTATTAAATATTTTCCTAGTTAAATTAAGAATATTTAATGTTATTCTACTTTCAGAGATGTGAGAAAATAAAATGTATAGTCTTGTAGGAAAAAAAGACTCATGATTTTTTTTCACTTTGTGACTCATTTCTTTTTATATTTTCAAGGTGATATACAGAGGGTTATAGTTACATATGAAAGTACATTTCTTGTCAAACGTTATCACTTCCCGCATTTTTCTCCCACTTCTCCCCCCATCCCTCCAAGTTGTACAAATCATTTCCAACATATTGTCTTGTGAATATTGCTACACTGGTTCCCCCCTTGTCCTTTGTCTCACCATTCTATTATTCTTCTTCCCTTCCATAATTCAGATTAATGTACATATAATACTAGGGTGCTAAAATCAAATACAGTGACAACAGGGATAAACAATAGGAGAAGAACACACAAAAGAAACAAGAAATTACACAGTACATTAAAAACAACAACAACAAAGAAAAACCTCTTGATCCAGTCTTGGAGTTCATTTCACGTAGCATCATCTTATATGGTCATATGTATGTATCTATTGAGCTATTCTGCTCATCTGCTAAGATTATCCTATTACAAATCTGTATATTGCAGCATTATTCACCATGCCTAAGATATGGACCCAACCCAGATGCCAATAGATGAATGGATCAAGAAAATGTTTATATATATATATATATATGTGTGTATATATAAGTATATATGTATACACACACACACACACACACATACAATGGAATTCTATTCTTCCATCAGAAAGAATGTCACCATCTCATTAGTTAGAAAATGGAAAGACTCGGAAAAAATCATACTATGTGAAGTAAGCCAGACTCAAAGAATCATAGGTCCCATCGTTTCCCTTATTTGCAACTCATACTTTTTGACAGAGAAACTCTGTAGAGATGGGAAGTAGAGGAGAAGAAAGCACAAGCTCTCTATTCAAAGATGGTCCCCAGAGAAAGAATTGAGTGGCCCTCAGAGAAACCCTTTTGGATGGTCCAACCCTTCGTGGCCTGTCTCTCCCTCTTCCTTTCTTGTTGCTTTTGTGCACTCGCCTTCTCATTATCCTGGAATGTCCATTTTTACATCATTCTCCCAACAGGCTAACTTTCAGAGAATTCTCTGCCTTAGTCATTTGGAAGATACAGAGGCCTAGATTTTCTGGAGAAGCTAATCCTGGAAGCTATCAATCAGCTTATTCTAGGAAACTAGAACACTCACTGGAAGAAGTGGTTGTAAAGTTTTTAGAGGGTAACATTTAAAATTTAGCCATCAGTTGTTAGCCAAAGCCTGCTCATACAGCTACTCACATGACTCCATGAGGCACTAATAGAATAGATCCTGTTTAATTTTTTTTATACACAAGCACTTATTCTATTTGGTATGCATAGAATTTTCTCTAGAGTAAGAACTCTAATCAGACCAAAATAACACAAAGAAAAATGGTATATGGCTAGGTATTACATCTCGGTTTACTTAAATCTTATTAACAGTAATACTTCATGTATAAATTTGTAACTCTGAAACAAAGCAGTAAATGTGAAAAAAAGGGCTTCATCAAGGCCAGTTCTTTTGGCAACTGGTATAACTTGGCACGAATGAATTGGATAACGGATTTTGATGCAAAGGATCCAAAATGATCAGGTGCAAATTTAGAAGGTCAAGATTCCAATTATATAACAGCATAATAGCAGGAAAGGCATTCACAGATGTAATGGACTTGAAAAACATTTCTTGTAATTTCCAACAATGAGATACAAGTTTCTAGAACAATCCAGAAAGTTTCAAGTACCTTGCTTTAACAGTTTTGAGGTAAATCATAAGAAGCCAGGTTTGCAGTCACCTGCCTCACTGAACCCTCTAATTACCATAGCTCATTGTCTTCGTTATTGTCTTCATTGATTTTTTAGGGGGTTGAGGTGCTGGTCCAGGAGCTTGAATTGAAAGCCTGGGTGTTGTTCCTGAAGTTTTTGCTCAAAGCGAGTGCCCTACTGCTTGAGCCATACCTCCATCTCCAGCATTTGGGGTGGTTAATTGCAAATGAGTTTTGTGGACTTCCCTGCCCAGGCTGGTTTTGAACAGTGATCCTCAAATCTCAGCCTCCTGGGTACCTAGGACTACAAGCATGAGCTACCGGTACCCAGCTGCACTGATCTTTATCATGATGAAAAATTGCATTATTTTTATTAAGTCCTCTTATTTACTATCTGTCCTTCAGATAATACCTTAAAGATATAATCTTCCCCTCAGTGCTTACAGCTGTAACCTCTGTGTCAAGAATAATACCATTATTGGGTTGGAACCCAACAAATATTTGTAGGATGTAGGGAAAAAATGTTCTTTTAGTAATGACCTACTACTGTTCGATATTATTAAAATGAAAACTGTGTTCATGCCACAGGACCAGCTCCTGAGGACTATCCCTTGCATCTTGTCACAATTTTCACTGAGAGCTTAGGTTAACCTATCTATAAAAACCTCTTCCTACTCTTATTTGTGAGTCCTGGGGCTTGAACTCAGGGCCTGGGCACTGTCTCTGAACTTCTTTTGCTCAAAGCTAGCACTCTATCACTTGAGTCACAGCACCACTTTTGGCCTTTTCTGTTTGTGTGATACTGAGGAATCGAACCCAGGGCTTCATGCACGCTTGGCAAGTACTCTACCACTAAGGCACATTCCTAGTCTCTTGCTACTCTTCTCTTTGCTTATTTTTCTTAGATTCATGTGTCTGAAATTTCACAGTAGTTTCTGGATACTTTACAAACAAGAACAAAGTAAACTTTCACTCTGATGGTTGCTTCTATTGCTAAAACTTAAGGAAAATGTTAGCTCCATCAGCAGTATGAGAAGCAGAAGGAAAATTAGACTAGGTATTAGAGACCTATCTCAGAATCAGGACAAGCTGACTTTGAATTGTACCAGCAGAGACACAAAGGAAGAGGAAGTACTTGAACATATTTAGTGAGTTAAAAATAAATGAATCTTGGCTGGGCATCGGTGGCTCACACCTGTATTCCTACCTACTCAGGAGTCCTTAAGACTCTTATCTATAATAAACCATGCAGAAAACCGGAAGTGGTGCAGTGGCTCAAATGGTAGAGCACTAACCTTGAGCTGAAGAGCTGAGGGACAGCATTCAGGCCCAGAGTTCAATATCTCCCAAGACTGACAAAAAAAGAATCTTTATTAAAGAAGAGAGAGAGCCGCTTGGAAAAACTGAGGTCTAAGATTGCTTCTACCTCTTTGGAGTTGATAAATCATAGAGGGAAAAGCAGTGAATCTCTTATTTTCTTTTTCTCATTTGTAACACTGAATACGGATGATCATGTCTAATGTAGAGATTTGGGAATATTGAAGAACCAGAGATACAATTTCTTCACTAATATGGTGCATTCAATTGGTTTGAGAAATATTGGCCAATGCCGTGAAGATTGTGTAGAAATAATTTCATAGTATTAAACATGGTACCAAAGAAAGGTGTAATTCCCATTTTCCAAACTGGATCTGAGAACTGGGTCAAGACTGAGCATCACATTGAGGTTAGTAAGCTTTATATGTGGAAGAAGAAAGGACAGAGGGACAGAATTTGAACACCTGTCCAATGTTTAAGTGTTGCCTTAAGCATCCATTCTAAAGAATAAAATAGAGTACAGATTTTTATCCATGTGGCTGTACTGATTATGCTTTTAGAAAGAAACAAATAAATTAACTACCTCCCTAGTTTTTCATTTCTTAAGTCTTTAGTGCAAAGTCTACTTATACATTCTGTCTGCAATGATTTAAGGAATTCTGCTCCTATTGCTTTAAGCAATGTTATATTAATTAAGTTTATTTTAAGGCCTTATATAAGTCATAACTATTATTCTTCTAAAGCCAATTAAATATGATGTTATTATTTCTTAAAAAGTCTCTGGTATAGAAGCTGGAATGTGTATTGTCAGGTCAAGGGGAGAAGGGTAGATTAAAGGAAAGAGGACTGGTGGATGGATGCAGTCAAAGCATTTAGCATATATATGTGAAAATGCAGCCAGCTACCTTGAAGGAATGAATGGAATTGGCAGAAATGGGAAGAATAATGAAAGGGTGATACTGATCAAGATGCATTGTATTCATAAGCTGAGATATTGCATTGAAGCTCCTTTATACAACTACTTAAAGATATTTTTAAATATAAAATATCTGGTATAAAATATACTACATAGACTGAAGAGTATGTAAAATACATTTGGATATTTGCACTTTTTTCCTGTCCTGTTTGATGAATTATATGACTAATTTACATAATTGATATATTATAGATATATTCATTGTTTCTACAGTGTTGACTAATAAGCAGAATTTCTGCATATCTTCTGAGTTTTATGCAAATTTCCTCTAAATGTAGACTATCTTGATCATAGGATGCAAGTATACTCTGATTACTGGGAAATGCCAAATGATTATCTAAAGTAATTTCAATGTACATTCTCACCACACAATATTTTCTTTAGGACTTTGTTTTTAAAGAGGGAAGTTGCAAGAAAAAAACTAACAAGATACTTGAATATAGATATGAGGTGATTCAACATATAATTATTAAAGTTATTTACAGAAATTCAATATAATCTTTTGATTTTTTTAAAGGCATAGCCAAATCAGCTTTATTTGATGTGACTCAGCATCACATACTCAAGGATAATAACTTAAGTACATTGGCTTAATGATTTCCCAAAAGATTGCCAATAAATGACCAAAATTTCTGACAATCTCCTCTTCTCCATAGGAACAAAATACAACAAAATTCCTCCAACTCTATTGTGTCTTGTGTCTCACCACTTTTTTTTTGGTCAGTTGTGGGGCCTAAACTGGCTTGGGTGCTGTCTCTTAGCTCTTTTGCCCAATACTACTGTTCTACTGCCTTGAGCCACAGCACCACTTCCGTTTTTTTTTTCTAGTGATTAATTTGAGGTAAGAGTCTCAAAGACTTTCCTGCCTGGGTTTGCATTGAACTGCCATCCTCAAATCCCAGCCTCCTGAATGTCTAGGATTACAGGCATGAGCCTTCAGTGCCCAGCTGGTGTTTCACTTCTCTATTCTTCCCTCCTATTTCAGAATAAATGGATGGCTGAACTTTCAGTCTTCCCATACTTCCTGGGCTTGAATCCTGTCTTCACCACTTACTCCTGTCAGTCCTTGGGTAAATGATGAACTATCCCCATCATCAACTGAAGAAGATAATCATTTTATGAGCTTTTTATGAATATTAATTGTTTGAGAAATGCAAAGTATCGGGAGCAGGCCCAGCACATAATTATTCAATAAATGAGAGCTCTGCATTTGCTAATTTAATTAGCTAGCACTTGACATTTTTCATACTACCTTTTATTTTTACTACTACCACTAAAGTATGAGTTCAGGCAGTTTCTTATTTCATTATATAACTATCAGAAACACAGTTAAGTGAATATAATTGCATCTGATCCTAATTCCCTATCTAAATGATATCAGATATATTTGTTTATACCTAGCAGCTTTCCCAAACTACACCACAGAATTGAAGAAAGCCTAAACTGAAATCCAACTCACTGAGGATTAGTAACAAAACTATCCCACTAAAAACCAAACAAAAAGTCAGAAGATTTCAGGTTTAAGAGAGTAGAGACACACGGTTCCTCCTTGGATCACAGCAACACAAGAAGAAGGATAGAGAAGGTACAGCTCAACACTACACCTGAAGTTAACAGGGGAAGGGAAACATCAAACTGGAGATATTCAAATACATTTGGGGAACACAGAAAGTAAGCTATGCGTAATGATTTAGCATGAAATAAAGCACAGAGAGGGAGAGAACACCTACAGAGACAGTGTTAAGAATGGGGTGCATCAGCTATACAAAGACTGGGGTGACTTTTCAAGCAGATCTGTATATGAATGTGAACATGGAGAGGAGGGAGGGAGAGAGACAGTCACAGAGAGACAGAGAGATGGAAGAGAGGAAAGAGAAAGGAGAGAGAAAGATAGAAAGAAAGAGAAGGAAGGAAGGAAGGTAGGAAGGAAGGAAGAAGGGGTGGAGGGAGAGAGGGAGGGAGGGAGGAAGGAGGAAGGAAGAAAGGAAGGAGGGAAGGAAGGAAGAAGGGAGGGAGGAAGGGAAAAAAGAGCGGAGGAAGGAAAGAAAGTCAAAGATAAAAAGAAAGAGAGGAGGTAAGAGAGAAAGAAAGAAAAAGGTAGGAAGGAAGAAAAAGGGAACAAATTAATTTAAAGTAAAAGGTGTTGCCTAGTAAAAAAAAAAAATAGTCCACAGAAGCATATATATGTAAAGGCAAGAAATCTAAAAGAGACCCATGCAAGTAAAAACAACAAAGATCGAGAAGTTTACATTGAAAGCACAAGTATTGAAAGACAAATGACAGATGAGAAGAGTTGAACAAATATTAATAGATCAGAATTTGAGGACATGAAGAAAATAAATTAAAAGATACCACCAATATTGAAGGAAATAAAGGATCACCAATTACTATGTAAGACTTTTTACATGGCCACAGAATTTCAGAACATAAAGGTTTCAAAGGAAAATATTAAAGCATTGTACGGAGGTGAGTGGTGACAGTCTGGAAGTACAAAAACAGTAACAAAGAGGCTGCATAATAAACAAGCTATCATCTTGCTGGCATCTGGTTTACCCTAGAAGCATCTTCAAATCCTTAAAGAAAGTCTCCCTCAAAAAAGAATTTCAGAAAGAGCTATATGAATTCTAGAAAATATATGAATCAATCTTATGTTCAAAATAAAAATATTTCCAGATATAAAAGTTCAGAAAATTCTCCTCTCATCATCATTTTTTTAAATTAAGAAGTTGCTTAGCTATTTGCTCCAGGAAAGAATGCATAAACCAAGGAAGAGAAGAATAAGATTTGGGATCTAACCCAACAGAGAAATAAACCCAGAAAGCAGACCCAGAAAGGAATTAGAAAAGCTTGGGTTGGGACAACATCAGACCAAGACTTTTTACCAAAAGAGAATTTTACTGAGTTGGTAAAAGTGAAATCTGTCTGAAGACAGATAATGTCTGAAGAGAATTGGAAACAACAGGGGGAAAGCAAACTCTCATGGAAAACCTTAAGTCATCACCTGCAGTAAACAGTTTTGTATTGTCGATTCAATAAATGCACTCTATTGATTTTAAACTCTTTGATGACCCGCTGGACAAGACACAGAAGGTTGAATAAAGGCTACAGAGAATAATGGAAAGAAAACTTAAAAGAAAAGTTGACGATTTGAAGATTAGGTTGGAATAAGGAGGCAGCAGGGAAGATATGTGGGTTTCTCTCTCCCCCTTTTACCAGTGGATAAACAGAACTCACTAAAAAGTGCTGATTAAACAGAAACAGAATTTTGAGAATATTAAAATGCAAAATGAAATAATGGAGTGAAATATAAGTATATGGGAATTGAGATAATTATTCTAATTTTTTTTTTTTTTTTTTTTTTTTTTTTTGGTCAGTCGTGGGCCCTGAACTCTGGGCTTGGGTGCTGTCCCTCAGCTCTTCAGCTCAAGGCTAGCACTCTACCACTTGAGCCACAGCACCACTTCTGGCTTTTTCTGCTTATGTGGTGCTAAGGAATTGAACCCAGGGCTTCATGCATGCAAGGCAGGCACTCTACCACTGAGCCACCTTCCCAGCTCAGAGATAATTATTCTAATGATCGTAATGGGTAAAATCCTCAGCAAGCAACCATTAGCTAATATTGAAACTTCAGTTGATAGTTAATGAAGCCAAATGGACATATTGTTTTAAAATATAGAATGCTCTCTAGAAGAACACAAATAGGAATGCTGTAACATACTAATTTCTTTGATGTGCAGTGGACATTGTTCGAAATAGGACTAGAGCCTGTTTGTATCTGTTGGACTATAAAAATATACTATTTTTAGCTGGACCCTTGTGGCTACCTACTCAGGAGACAGAGCTAAGAGTTAGTTTGAAGCCAGCTTGGGCAAGAAAGTCCATGAGACTCTTATCTCCATATAACTACCCAAAAAGGCAGAAGTGGATCTCTGGCTCAAGTGGTTCAGCTTTGAGCAAAAAAGCAGCCTCCAGACCCTGAATTCAAGCAACAGGATGGCACACAAAAAAAAGATGGAAAGAGAGAGAGAAAACATGCTACTTTTATGTACCTATAAATAGATGTGATCAGCAAAAAAATGAATAGAGGATAGATGGATGATGGATACATACATATGCATAGTAGATGTATAGATGTCAGAAAAATCTAGGAGAATTAATTGATAGGTAGTTTGATATCAGTTTTATAATTATTATACATCACCTTTGAATGAGAAGAGAACTTAATCATTTAAATGTACTATTTGCACTAAATTAATCTTGAGGTAGAATTCACGACAACACACATTCATCAAATGGTTCTTGTGCGCTAGGAACAAAGTCAGTTCTGAAAAGGATTTAGATATAAATAAATAAGCCATAAGAAAGTCCTAAGCTCATTTTTAAGTTATTTGTAAAGAGAACAATCACATAAAGTGAAAAATAAAAGTAGAATAAGAAGGGACAGTAGCAATGAGAACATCCGTAAAGACATCTGGCGAACTCACACTGGGGAATTTATGCACAATTGGAAAATAGCGGGACACTCAAGAAAGATCAGATCTTAGCGATGGACATAGAGGACATAAAGTCCAGTTCTACTGGAAGATAGACACTAAGCAGACTAAGGAAAGAAAATGTACAATTAACTAATTTTAAGAAGGTTTTGAATACTAGAGAATGGATAGTTTGTCTTGTAACCACTGAATGCCTTTGGTAACTGCTGAGGAGTAGCTTACAGAGCCATCATAATAGGCTAAGTTGTGCTAGAGCAAAAGCCTGGAATTTTAGTTGTTGATAACGACAAAGGCTGATTTTGTAGTCATACAGAGAGGTTCGTGCTCATTGTACTTCCCAGTGACTCTAAGATATAGTCACTCTCAAATATGGCAGGGTATTCAAGCTGGAGAAATAAAGGTCTTCCACTAGCAGAGAACATTTCATTCTAGGAAATATGCATTGTTCTTGCTCACATTTCCCTGCCCAGAAATAAAGGATGGCTCCTCAACCACAAGAGGCCAAAATTCTGTTGACCAAAAATAATATATTTTAAAGTATAATTTAGTGTTCATTAGTCAAAATACAACGTTCCATTTACTAATCAGTTAAACATGCTAGCTAGTTGACCAGATACGAACAACTACCCTTTATACAACCAAGAATATATATAATTAGTTTAGAGAACACACCCCAATGGCCTTAACAAGAGAGGTAGACTATTAACTCAGAAAAGTCTGCCTTATATTTATAAGGCAGCTTCCTAGTATTTTGGTGGTCAACTCTAATTGAGACATGTTTTTCCCCACTTTGGCCAGCAAGGATATAAAAAGAAGTTTAGAGAAAAAGAACAGGTACTTTCAGTCAGCTTTAAAAGGCACAAAAATCCTAGACACATAAAAATATTAGTCAAAAATAATGTATTCATTTCTTAGTCACAAAGTATGTGGAAAACTCCAGTAGATTTAATCTGAATAGTGTCCACATTATCCCTCTAATTTGCCTTGTGTCCCTCAGGCAAGCTCCATAGATCACTATACAAGTTTTAAAGCATTATTTGAATTGAGACACAGACTCACACAAAGTATCTATAACTCAATAGTGCTGATGGCCACAGGAAGAGGTGGCAAAGGAAGACAAAAATGAATGAATTATATCCTGAAAAAAGGCTTTGTTTGAGAGAAGATCTTCAGATTATAAACATAAATTCTAACCTTTTCTTATTAGCAGTCATATTCTAATACTTGTAACTTGTTTTATTTCATATTAAGAATGAAATGATGAGCTGTGCAGTTATATATCTGTAATATTTCAAATGATGCTTCACATCTTACAGCATTTTCTACATGAATAATTCCGTGTACTTATGACGTGAGAGCAAGTCTGGATGGAATTGCTTGTTAAGATGGTTATAAATACCACCTATCAGTGAAAACCATAAATGCCAAGGACATTCAAACAGATTGATGAGGCCATCAACATTAATCTATTAAAGATTCTAAAAATAAGTCTATTAACACTGTCAGCATCTATTTTCCTTCTCTCATTGCAGCAAATTCACAAAATGAATTGAAAAATATATACAATGAGAAGAACATTTCAAGCATATGCCATTTAATTACTGTATAATATTTTGAATGTATTTTATCACAGTGATCACAAAGCATCTTTGTGTGTATATTTTAGAGTTTTTTATTTTTTTATCAGATAAGGTCACAGTGCCCTAGGAAAAGTTATTTGAATTTTTAGGTTGGAAAGAAAACCAGGGACATTAACTAAGCAATACAATCAAATAAACTTATTATGGAGTCATCTTTTTTTTTCAAAAGGCTCCAAATAGTCAAGCAGAAAATATGTAAATTTGTGGTTAGCTGGTATAGGTGAAGAATAAAAGGCAAAGAAGTCTAGAGGTTTTAGAGTTGGCAAAATCTTATGCCCTTGGTTGGACAGCTATTGTACTACTTAACCTTCTCAACTTCAGGTTCTCTATCTATAGATAGGGATAATTATAGCTACTTAACAATTAAGGGAGTTGAAAGAACAATTCTATATAAAATATGTATGACAGTGCCTAGAGATGAAAAGAAGACAGAGTATTAATACATTTAAACTAACACGAGCTAACAAAGGAAATTCATTTGGTTCCTTTGGTGTGATATTCAGTGTTTTAAATAGAAACAACAGCACAGAGGGAGACAGAGACAGAGAGAGAACTAGAGAACACAGTGAAGTTGGAGAGAGAAGGATATGGGATAACACTGATCAACTAGTGTGACTTCTTTAATGTGACAGTGTGATAATATACCAGCTTCACAATGACTGTCAAGATGGACACATGTGGGCAAAGAAAAGACATATTCAAGGGATGGACTGTGCCTAAAGTGATTTCTTAAATAGTACGAAATTCCTATTTTTAAAAAAGAACAGTAAGTTTTGTTTTTATTGAATACTTTAACTTGAATTAGAGATGGTTAATGTACATATGTAATATACAATATATTGTATGCAACATACATATTATATATATTATGTATGATGTGTTATATATATAAAATCTTGAAGTCTACACAGTTTTACTCTAAAGCCACATAACTGTCTATCCAAAAAGAAAGCATAATTTTGATATACATTGGACTTCATGAAAATTAAAAGCCTTAAAAAATCCAAATATACTATCATGAAAGTGAACATATAAGCTATGAACTAGCAGAAGATAATTTCAAATGGTATGCCTGATAAAGGACTTGTCTCCAGAATATATAAAGACTCTCAGGAGTCAATATTAAAATGACCAAAATATTTTTCAATAATATCTTTGGACAGACATGTTACAACAGAAATTATATATGGAAAAAGAACAGAAAACACGCTCCACAGCATGGCGAAGATAAATTAGGAAGTGGCGCTGTGGCTCAAGTGGTAGAGCACTTGCCTTAAGCTGAAGAGCTGAGGGACAGTGCCCAGGCCCAGAGTTCAACCCCACAACCAACAATAAATAAATAAATATTAATTAAGTAAGTAATTTAAATATATATCTACACAGAGATGTTATTCAAATATTTATTGCTGCACCATTTATGATGATCAAAAGATAGAAGTGATCTGACTGTTCATCTGTAAACAAAATGTAACAAATAAAATGTAAACAAGTTAAACGGAATGTAATAATACAATAGATATGCTGTTTTTCAATAAAAAGAAATTAAATATTGATGCACATTAGAACCTCAATAGATCTCATAAACATTATTCTTAAAGTAGGTAGGCGCAGAGACTGTGTTGGCTGGGCACCGGTGACTCATGCCTATGAGACTCACTACTCAGGAGGCTGAGGTCTGAAGATCACCATTCAATGGCAACTTGAGAAGACAAATATGACAGATTTATCTGAAAATAATAGCAAAAAGCCAGACATGCAGGCTTAGGTGGCAGAGCACCAGCAGTGAGTGTCAAAGCCAAGTGAGAGTGTTCAAGACTCATATGTTGTACATTGCTACTTGTTTAACTGTCCAGAAAAGCAATCTGTAGAAACAGCAAATAGATTAGCAGTGGCCTGGAACACAGATGCAGCGAACAAATGCCAAAGGGCACATGAAAACTTTTAGAGTTTGGAGAAATTTTCTGAAATTGAAGTCAAGTTTAGATGCACAACACTGAACCTTAATAAAAGTACATTAATTTTCCATTCAAAGTGGGTGAATTTTATGGAACTTACATTGTGCTTCAGTAAAGCTACTTGTAAATAAGCAAATTAATACTAACTTAATAGCATAAGTCTTACAGCTAGTGGGAGACTTTTCTTTTGTTGGGGGCGGGGGAGGGCTAGCTAAGATGTCTGAATAGAATAAGTGACCATTCAGAATCTCCAACAAGGCTGGGTTGGAAAAGCAAATACAGGGGCTGAGGTAGAGGAAAGCAAATATAGTTCATTCAGGATCTGAGATACGGAAATCTGGAATTATGCCCTGACCAATAGAATTTTCTGTAGGATAGAAATGTCCTCTGTCTTGAGGTCCAGTATTGTAATAACAAGGCATCCATGTCACCGAACACTTCAACTGTGGCTCATGACACTGAGGACCTAGTTTTTATTTTTTAATTAATTGTACATTAATTGAAAGCTAAATAATAATGTGTGGCTAGAGAAGACCATATTTAACTCATAACTCTATAAAAATACAAAAAACACAGATGGCCCTTTTAGATTATCTAACTTCTAAACTCTATTCATGATTGTAAATTTTATGAAATGACCCTTAAATGTATCCCCAGAAATATCTATGGAAAAATGAAACTTGATTAGTACTTGTCTTCAAGGGACTTATAATCTGCTGAAATAGAGGAGCTTTACAGTGCTTTTAAGAGTGGGAGTAAGACCCCTCTGTACAGTATTTTCACAATAAAAAAATAGAATGGAAAACAAAAGAGTGGGAGTAAGCTGGTGACTCACACCTGCCATACTAGCTACTCAGGAGGCTGAGATTTGAGGATTGCAGTTCAAAGCCAGCCTGGACAGGAAACTCATGAGACTCTTATCTCCAATTAACTACCAGAAAACGGAAGTGGCACTGTGGCTCAAGTGGTAGAATACTTGCCTTGAGCTGAAGAGCTCAGGGACAGTGCCCAGGCCCAGAATTCAAGCCACACTACTGACAAAAAAGGGGGGAGAGTGGGAGTAATTAATTGAAGGAATAATAATTTCCTGTTGAGAAACTGAAAAGTCATGGAAGGTTTGAAAACCCAAATCTGATCGGATTCCTGAAAGATGCTTTGGATTTAATATGAACAAAGAAGAAGACTTTTGTACTCAAAAGGACTTTGTAAAAGAGTGATGGGCAAAGATAGGTCTGGTTGAAGATCTGGTACCTCAGATGGTTTAAAAGAATATCGCAGAGCAGTCTGCTCAACCCCAAGCTCTTCAGACCTTACATTCTGAAGAGCTACCTCCCATTTATCTGATTTGACAAACACAATGAAGGATCGTAGTCCTATGTCAAATAGGAATGACTTATTATTTAAATAGAGCAAGTTTGGGATCGGGGATTGAACTAGAATACCATATGAAGTAATTTTACACGTGGATTTTGACATGAAAGGTATACAAAAAAACTCTCGAATAATAGAATAGTTTCATTATTTGATTTTTAAAAAAGAGTATTTTACTAGCAATGACCTAGCTGATCTGAACTTCTCTTTATTTTCTTAACATTACTTCTCTTTTCCCATGGATGCACAAGTGTATCGTTACAGCATTTGGAATGCAGTACACAGGTTGTGTTGTCTACTCATTAAAGAGCATCTGATCAATCAAGAACAAATGGGACCCAAGCCATTCCTACAGACATTAATGCGATCTTTTCGAAACTTTGTGGTACAAACCAAGCTCCATCTCAAAAACAGCACTAAAAATGAGAACATCTTGGTTAGGAGATTCTGCCTAAGCCTTTGGAACTTGAGATTGTAAATAGCTGTGTCTTGAAGAGGTCCAGCCATGGCGGTTTGCCCTCCTTCCTTAACTACATCTTCCTTTAGCCATTTTATATATGGCTGATCCTAAAGAAAGGTTTTTAAGCCCCTCCTAACCAACTTATCCCCACCACCATAACACTCACACTACACAGACACAGCAACCTTAAATGGGCTTCATGTTTAAGGATGGAGACATCTAGAAATTATTTCTTCACTACTCTCAGTCAGAGGAGCTATCTTTACTAGCTTGCTGGTCTAAGGGCTGCACTCAAAAGCAAAGTTTCTCTAATAATAAATGTTCTCTTTCTTACTCTGTTGTTTTTATTGCCTCTTTAAATAAACATACTCAGTGGTGGGAAGTAAAGTATTAGTTTAAGGTAACAAGGTCTTGTAGATTTTATCTATGCCATCTATCATGATGAATATGAAAATAGTATTTACAGTGTGCTGCCGTGTTCAAACATTTTTCCATGTGCTTTCTAAATTGAGCTTC
The DNA here is from genome assembly GCF_000151885.1 of Dipodomys ordii. Classification (NCBI taxonomy): domain Eukaryota; kingdom Metazoa; phylum Chordata; class Mammalia; order Rodentia; family Heteromyidae; genus Dipodomys; species Dipodomys ordii. The sequence continues at coordinate 15,527,139 of NW_012267236.1, forward strand.
ATTAAAAGCAGGTGAAGTCAATGAGGTAGATTCCTAGGCCTGTTCTCTAGGAATGGAAATGAGCTCAGGAGAATGCAATCGGCCCATCCGTGGTGGTGTCATCAAGATATGCGTCCCCATACTGAAGGTCTGTGCTCCATTGCTTCTCTCCTTGTAACACGCTAACAGTGGATTACATCTCGAGAAAATTGAATTTCTCATATGTTTATTTCATGATGTTTTCATATGTGCAGTTTCCAAATTAGGAATGTTGTAACAACAATAAAACATAGAGGAAAATCCTAAAGCATAAGTTCCCAAGATCAAGAAGGCTCATATGAGACAATTTCAATTTGTTTTGTGTTCTCTCAATGTAGAATCAGTCATTTATTCAAAGAAATCTGAATACATTGCAGGGTTTTTTTTTTCAAAAGAAATTCTATGAAAACAACATGTGGATGGTAATTGTTTTTTAAATGTGCTATATCCTACTTTTTGAAAATGATCTTTTGTAACTGTTCTGTCACCACATTCTACAGACAAGGGGTGAGAGACTGTACAACTTTCTTCTTCACTACCCAAAAGGAGAAGAGAAAAATCCTGACAGACAAAATGGTTGATACTCCCTAAATCATTTCTAGCCAATTCTTAATGATCCAAGGGTGATAAGCTAAGTTCATGGAATTGAGAAGAGAATAAGCAACCAGGAAACACACATACACGCACACATGCACACACACACAAACACACACACACACACACACACACACACATCATTGAAACAAGGGCCATCAGCTGACATGATTGAAGGCAGTGTCACATGTCATCTAGATGGCCCTTTCCATTCATTTCCAAGTTGCTACCATCACTCTGTAAATGATCAGTTGGAAAAGTGTTGAACTTCCAGCATGTGTGTTTTGGAGCTGAATAAGGTTATAGAAGGTTTGTATACCTAAATGGATCCTTCCCTGTGACATACAAAGTAAAAGATCAAATGGCAGAGCCAGAAACCGGTAGAAGTCTTCTCTACCATGGAAGACCAGAGAGTTTCTCCAATTTCCTAAAAACATCCAGAAACACTGCAAGAATTCTGATTCACCTGGGTCATGTTTATGTTTCGCCAAAGCAGTCTCTTCAATTTAGAATTGCCTACATGTCTACAGACATGTATGTTCCTTTTTTAGCCCCGTGGTTTTGCCTACTGCTCTTCAGAATTGTTTATTTAGAAATACCCCTACTTTATAAAGCCCTAAATGTATGTGTATACCATTTTTCTCTTCCAGTTCTGAGCTCATGGTTAAACTGGCTTTGTTAGTCGTCTCCTTCAGAAAAGTTCTCGTCCACTCCCACCTTCAGCATCTGACACACACATGACCCAGATGATCACAAACAATAGTTTCCTATGAAATATTTTCCTAGGAAAATTGAGGGGAGGGATTGAGTTGGGGAGGAATTGGAAAAACTAATAAGAGGAGTGATATTGATCAAGGTGCATTGTAATTATAAACTGACTTGTTGAATGGTAACCCCTTTGTACAACTACTAAAAGGTAACATATATAAATCTGGGCACTAGTGGCTCACACCTGTAATCCTAGGTACTCAGGAGGCTGAGATGTGAGGATCAGAGTTTGATGCCAGCCAGGACAGGAAAGTCCATGAGACTCTTATGTCCAATTCACCACTAGAAAACCAGAAGTGGTCCTGTGGCTCTAAGTGGTAAAGCACTAGCCTTGAGCAAAAATAGCTCAGGGATCGTGCCCAGGCCCCAAGTTCAAGCCTCATGACTGACCCCCAAAAAAAGATAATAAAAATATAATTTCATCTGGGTTGAAAGAGGTTTTAGGCAGGAAACTTCACTAATCAGAAAAAATGATAGAGAATAGGAAATCACTCACAGGTAAATGTACAAATACTATTTCACCCTCTTAATACCACAATATGATTTTATGGTAGGTATTTTCCATTACCACTTAAGCAGCACACAAATGGGTTATTGCTCTACTCTTTATTTCGTAAATACAATCTTTCTACCTGAAAAATTCCCTTGATTGGCTAAAAATTAATTTTATTTGCAATGAGAGATCAAGAGCAATTTTCTGAGAAATGCATTACCTAAGTTGCTTGCTTTTGCTTATTCCAGACATATTTCCCCCTCTGGAATGTATAGCAACAACACTCGAGATTTACTTCATTAATAGTCCTTGGCTTCCTTGGTCACACTGATATGAATATAGCACATTGAAAACCCTAGGAAAAATCACTGCAAGAAGTTACAGTCCCATTAAATTATTTATTCACTTCATTGCAGCTTAGATCATAAGGATAATAACTGTTCCAGAATGTAGCAAATACACTAATTTCCATACTGACTTTCCCCGGAAGAAATAAACAATTTTCTTTTTCATGTCAAGCCACATGGCAAAGCCTATTGGCAATCAGGCTATCTGTTTAAGGCATCAGATTGATTATGACAAATGCTATAGAAATTCCCTGCATGAGAGGTCACAAGAAACTCGGGATCATGAAGGATTATTTCAACCCAAAACTGTGAATCTAATCTTACAACACAGAGCTAGAGTATTCCCTAGTATCCCTTGTATTGACATTCTCTTCGTTATGTGAACTTGCTGCTCAGACCCATTCAGAATATATGCACAGAGACATCCTAAATAACAGAAAGACAATATGAAAGGATCATACTTCTAATAGTTACCATTTGAGCGATTATTTTGTTCCAGAAGCATAAATAGTTTCCAATTGCAAATAATCCTCATAGGAACAATGAAGTAGGCACAATGATACTCACTTTAGAGTCAAAGTTCAAAGTTTGGAGGGGAGTAATAACCTGAGAAGACTTAAACTATTAGAAAAAATAAATGGGAAATCAAGATTCAACCAATTGCATGTGGATTTTACAGGGAATCGTGCACAATGGACCCTGGCAAAGCTCAAGCCTTGGTTTCAAAACCCTAATTTTATTTACAAGATGGCTCTGTTTAATCAGTGAACTTCAGCAAGGGCCCAGATCCCTGGTGGCGATGTTGTCAAACTCCATTAGTAGAGAAGAACCCAAAGAAAGGAACATTTCTGGTAGAAAACTCTCTTACTGTTATAACCTTAAAATGGAGGTGAGGAGAGGAGAGGAAAGAAGAGGAGAGGGGAGGAGGAGAGCAGAGAGGGAGTGGGGAGGGGAAGGGAGAAGAGGGGAGGGGAGGGGGAGAAAAGGGCAGGGAAGAGGGGAGGAGAGGAGGGGACCGCAGTCTGAAGGGCAAAGCCACATCAACTTTCATTGGAGTAGGACCTTGAGCTTTATATTCCTATATTTATATTATATATGTATATATTGATGCATATTACATAAGTAAATATGTTGATTTTGTATATCCATTAACAGATTATTTAGCAAATAAAATACTGAAGTTAATCAGAGCAGATTGAATACTGCTTTTACTTGTGCATCTTTTTATACATCTAAAAAGGTGCCATTGAAATACAGAGACTAGTATATGAAGGATCATTTTAATGGAAAATTATGTAAGTGAGAAATAAGCAAATAAATATACAAATGGTAAAGATCACAATGCAGAGAAAGAGGGAAATTATGGGCCTACAGATAGCACAGAACAAGGATCAAGAACCTCTGGAAACAGTACACAGAAGTAACACCTGTCTTCAAAGTGTTCCATGTGGGATTAAGACTAGAGAAGTTGTTCATCTGAAATTCATTTTCTTGCTCTTTTGTAATTCATATCTTTATTGAACTTTATAGCAGGCATTGTGCTGGAAAAAAAACCTGAAGATTCAAGTTTGTACCCTGTGGGGAGTTTTCATTGGTTTCTTTTATTTTCTAATAGAGAATACAAACATTTTCCTGTTTAACATCTGAAATAGCAAGGTTTCCATTTAGGTTTCATTCAAACTCACTGTGGTCTGGAACTAGATCCCATCTTTAATGAGGTTAAACCCAGTTCTCACAGCTCAATCTCCCATCCAAGAAAGCTGTAAGGGAAGGAGATCAGTTCTCTAGTCTCATCCATGACCGCGTCACAATGAGGTGGGCTGCAATTCAATCCCTAATTGGGTAGGACCTCATTGCTGGACCTCACAGTTTATGACAATGTGCCAGGTACATAGATTCCTTCCTCCTCATCCTTACCTTCACTAACCTGCTTCAAAAGATCACTTGAGTGGAAGCAGAAAAAATTACATGTCTGTGTATGATATTGTGTTGAGGTCCTCCAACTTCCATCCATCTTTCTTGTGTCCACCAGTGTCACCTGTAATCTAGCTGGTCTTTCAACCAGGAACCATTCATACAGACATCTCTGCCTGTGGTACCCAGAATTACTATCACCCTGACAGCTCAGAATGCTGTCACAGCAGCTCTTTACCTACACCTGGCCACCCTCTTTGGAAGACATTAGATTTAAACATCCTTTGGCCCACCATTCCTTGATTGTCTCCTCTTAGATAAACCTAACGGTTTCTTCCCTTTGAATTCCCTTGGTATTGCCACAAGAATGAAAACCTGTTTTATTTATTTGCACCCAAGACTTAAATAAAAAATGATTACTATGTTAGCTTAAGCTTTCAGCTAGCTTCTATGAAATATTTAACTGGAAAAACAGACTATTTCTAACAAACATTAGTTGAATATATAGTAATGATTTTGTTCTCAATCATAAAGAGTCAACTTATTCTTGTTAGTTTATTTGATTCCTCTTTTTAATGTGATCCAAGTCCAGTATTTTTCTGTTACTGATGCCTGAAAGAAAACTCATTCAATGGTTTTCCTATACAATGAACTGATTCATGTAACCACTGATCCTCTTCTAATCAGGAAAATTATTATCATTCTACCAGCCTTCCAGGACAAAGGATTTGTATCTGTCAGGACAATTTGCTAATCTATGAAACAATAAAACTGGATTTATTTATGTTTTATTTCCTTCACTATGTTTGGTGGCGATAGAGGTAGAGGAAGGGGTGACATTGCTGAAAAGAAGACAGGTAGTCATTTCATGTACAGAGAATTCATCTGAACTTTTTTTAAATTGGGAGTCAAGTCACTTTGCAAATAAAAGGCATATTTCTCTTTTCCCTGGGTGTATAGACTTCTTTCCAATGAACATTAATAAACAGACAACTAACTATTCTATTAGCTTTTTACTTTTTCATTTTTGGTTGGTCATAGGGCTTAAATTCTGGGCCTGGGTGGTGTCTCTAAGTTCTTCAGCTTAAGACTAGTGCTTTGGGTGGGGGTTGGTGGTGGAGAGAGAGGAGTAGGGGAGGTGGGGAGGAAAGAGATGGTAGGGGAAAAACAAACGAGGGGGTAACAATGCTCCATAGGAAATGGACTTGTTACCTTGCTCATGTAACAGTAACCCCTCTGTACAGTATCTTTACAATATATATATATATATATATATATATATATATATATATATTAAAAATGTTTAAAAGAGAAATCAAATACAATAAAATGTTAACTTGCTAGATTTGAAAAAAAAAGACTAGCGCTCTACCATTTGAGCTACAACACCACTTCTGGTTTTCTGGTGGTTAATTGGAGATCAGAGTCTCACACTTGCAGGGTGGCTTCAAACCATGATCCTCAGATCTCAGCCTCTTGAGTAGCTAGGGTTGCAGGTGTGAGCCACCAGCACCTGCCTCTTACTATTCCTTTAATCATTAATAAATATAAAAAAGCCATTTTTGAATCATATTGTTACACTGTTCTCTTGCAATGTGATTTATTATTAATTTATTTCTCAAGCCTGGTCTCTGTTGATGGTGCTAATTACCTCAAATCCAATTTAACTTGGATCATTTTGTTTAATTCACATAAATGAACATTGTCTTCTGCTCTTAAAAAAAACTAATACCTCAGTAGTCCCCATTTATGAAAACAGGATTTCAATAGACTACATCAAATCTAATTTTACTCACCCTTTGGGTAAAATACTGAATACTTAATCAGTATGAATCATCAGTCTATCAATAAAATTTGATAAATCTAGAGGTGCTTCACTCAACTGTTACATGGTATGTATTCAAAAGACGAAAAGGTTTCACCGGGTCTTTAGCTTCAGGCTGTAATTGTCGAGTTGTACTCTGACAATTACTAACTTAGTCTTTGGTGTGTTTGTTTTTGTTTGTTTGCAAAAATAGTCTTTGGATCACTACTTTTCCTTTCTTCCTAAGTATAGCACTTTCAAATCACAAAATAAGCTCCACTTCATAAGAATCTGAATGAGTACTACAAGCATAGTTGCTCCTTCCCTGGAAATGGGAGGCACTTCACAAAAATGGGAGGGCATGATGCGGCAGCCTCTCACACAGCTCAGGCTTGCTGCTATTTCTTTTCCTGATATTTCACACACACACTCACACCCAAATCCTTTGACACTGAGCAATACCATAGGGTTGGGGCAGCCAAGCACATTGAGGGGAGCACCTACAAGACAGATCAGCCTGAGAAATAGTCCCCATGAGTGAGGGAGGCGGTAGGGCTCTGTGTATACTCGTTGGTTTTCTTCAACTCTGTTCATCAAAATAGATATATCTACCCATCATGATTTCCCACCGCCTCTGCTTATACATCTGCAGCTCCAGAAAAGCTGGACAGTTTTAATTAGAGATGGCTCCAATTAGCTATCCCAACAGAGTATCTGACCACAAAGTATTGACTTCATTACTTTTAGTCAATATCAAGGCCCAGTCAGAGTATTATGGCCAGCAAAATAACTCAGTTTTTAAATCTCTATTGTAGTAATATTTTTAAGAACATCTCCAAATTCCTACATGGCTATAAGCACTTTCAGAACAAAAACCGCACAACAGACGTATGTACAGCCCCAGACATATGTACAGACATATGTACAGCAATGACAAAGGCTTCATGAGGCTCCATGGAACAAGAGGTTGAAGATGTATATTTTTAAGAACCAAACTCATTTAATGAACATTTTTACAAAACTAGGTCAGTTTGAAGTTTCATTATTTCAATAGTTTATTTAGCTCTATCAACTATTTGAAGGCTGGGAAGAATTCAAAAGAGATTTTTATCAACACCAAACATTTATTTCTCACAAACAGAAGATATTACAGTGGACTCTGAGTGGGAGGAGACAGTGGAGGAAATGGGAGGAAAAAAACTAAATTAAATGGAAGAATGTTTTATATTAAGTTATAGATGACATATTTTATTTGGGATATTAATGTCGGTCTTTGGGTGAAGCCAATGAGTTAATCACTAAACATATTCAACTAATTGGAATACTGATCAAAATGTTTTCTCAGTGACTAACACCGGACTGCAAATGGTGTTTTCATGAGTAGCTGAAGACAGGAGTCCAGTCACTCGTGCTGTAATTAGACTTATTAATCTTCTTGAATATAGTACAGACTTCCTGAGGGCTGATGGTAAGGAAGCTGTTCAGAAATGCAGTAACTTTGCTGCACTTCTGTCTGGCAAGGCTGTGCCTTGGGATCACTTGCCTCAAAAGAATAGAAAGTTCAGATTGAGTTTGAGATAATCCACAGACTTTCACTCCATGACAGTGGTTGTGGCAGAGCTGTTGGGCTTCTTTCCTGCAGGATATTTGTCATTCAACACCCTCCCTCCACCCAGGTTAGAACCACCTGGCAGATTAGAATTCTCACACATTGCATAACAGGCAGAACAATGACCTTTGGAGATGAATTTGGAGGCATCAAAATATGCCCTTCCCCCCCTCAGTGAATATTCCTAATTTTTGAAATGCCTTGAAAGGAAGAAGCCGGGGAAAGCTCCAGCTTGCTGTTTGGCTATCATTTTGAGAAAGAAGATCTAGTTTGGAGTTTGGTTGGACCAAAGCACAAAAGAGAGATGTAATAGCCTTTCCTAGGACATTTCCAAGGGAGAAGGACTGATTCAGCACAAGCCACACTCAGGCGTTTGCTCAGCAGGAGGAGCACGTTCTTTTGTTTTTACTTCTTTGTACTCATCATGTTCTTGTGAAGTATTAATATCCTCAATAAGTGTCCTGAGAATAGTGTTGCAGATAATAAAATTCAAATTTGTAGGTTTGAAATTATACGCTCAAGCAGCAAATGACCAGGCAGAGATTGAACACTGTTTCTCCTGACAGCTAATGCCCAGTGCATTGCAGTAAATGGTAGTAACCAGGGCATCGTTTTATAGGGAACAGGTGAGAGGATGTCTCTAGTCAGGAAGAAAGTTTAAGATGAGAAACTTTGAATGTGGACATTGCCTCCACTTGATTTCCAGTGCCATGCATGGTGGCTACTTGTTGGGACATTCCTACTCATATCCTCTTTTTTAGTGCCAATAGTCATAGTACAGTGCACTACATAATTGATATTCAGGTGACCCACTAGCTCTCCTACCCTTTTGGTCAGAGGTAAATATTATTCACCACTGCATTGGCTGTGCTGTCGAAAATACACCCTGTATCTTCATACACTGTGATGGTTTCATGGCAAAATCCATTTCAAATTGCCAAGCTTCCTAGATACATCATTTTTAGGCAAATAATTTAATCTTTTTAAAGCTACAGTTTTCTCATCCCCAATCCAGGAGTAGTCACAATGCCTTTCTCAAGACAATCATGAAACTTAGATAAAACTTGAAATGCCTAATGAACAGTCAGTACTTAGGAAACACCAGGTGACCTTGTACATCTCCTTGAAGACTGTAACTACACTGGAATAACAGAATTGGTCTGCTTTTCAAGAGTATCTAGTGGCAATGTGAAGGGTTTAAGGGTATATGTCTGGACATGATATTATTTTTAAAAATTAAGACCTTTCCTTAAAGGCCTTCTGATAACCTATCACAGAATTTGCTGGTAATTAACTCTACATATGCCTAGATTATTCTCAAAAGAAAAATTGTTGAATCAAACTAAAGCAAACAAAAAAGAGTTAAAAACAACTTCAGAAACAAGTCTACCTCTTGAAGTACAGTAAACTCTAAAAGATAGAACAAGAATCTGTCTAATTGGTTTCTGGGACTTCCATATCTTTATGACTAAGGACTTTGGAAAGCTTTCAAAGAATTTTTTCACGGAGTTATCAAAAGTTTTAAATAGATGCCAGCATCAATTGGTTAGCTCATAGGACACAGGGCACTTAATGTTCATTTGGATTTTGAAAAGCGTTTTTAAGCACAAAATATGATGCATCATATCTAAATATCTTAATCAGCTGAAATGAAATTACTTAAAATTACTGCAGGATCTTGTTTCCTAATGGCTTTTGAACTAAAATTAGCTTTAATTCCAGAAGTTACGTGTATATCATTTTGCCAAAAAATCTGAGAGACGTTAAAGAGAATTGAGATATTGGATTTCATTTAAACATTTTTTGTTCTGCAAAAGACAATGTTACATGAAAATAATCACAAAAGATTTATCTGCTAAAATTATTAAACAAGCAAACAAAATTATTTAAACTGAACAATATGAAAATGGGCAAAAATCCTGAGCAGATAATTTTCCAAAGAAGAAATACAGAAAGCAAATGAGCATATGAAAATGGCTTGGTATTATGAAACATAAACAACAATAAGATGCTACTATGTTCTTATTAAATTGGCCTAACCCCAGAAATCCAACACCAGGTATTAATGGAACTGTAGAGAAACAGGAACTCTTTCACTGTTGGTGGGAATATGAAATGATACACTCTGGAAAACAGCTTATTTTCTAACAAAAATAAACATTCTCTTTTTTTAAATTAATTTATTTATTTATTATTTGTGAACATACTATACAGAGGGGTTACAATTACATGGGCAGGATAATGCGAACATTTCTTACCAAGCATTGCAGCCTCCTCCTTTTGTTTACCCTTCACATCCCTTCCCAGCCTCCCCCCTCCCCCCCAATCCCAACCCTTCTCCT
>NW_012267236.1:15542967-15597456 GCF_000151885.1 Dipodomys ordii
GCTGCGTCTGGCTCCTTCGTCCCGGACTCTCTGTGTGAGCACTCAGGTATGGCTTCGGTCTCCGCTGCTTGCGACCCTGCCGCCGCCGCAGCGGCGGCTGCTGGCAATCGCTCAAATGTGTCTTTTTGCCTTGGCTTCCCTCTCTTGTCTAACTCTCTGTCCTGTAATGGCACACTTGGTGTGATTCTCTGGCTTAGGACTGCTCACTGGAACTCTAAAACTGCTTTCTATGCGAGAGCTTGTTCAGATTCCAGCTTCTCCTCCGCCATCTTGCTCCGTCCCCCCAACATTCTCTTTTTATATGACCCACCAAGTTGCTCTCCTAGATATTTACACAATTTCCAAATTAAAACCTTGCATACAAATGTTTGTAGTGTTTCATTTATAATTTTCCAAACTTGACAGCAACTAATATGTCTTTTAGTAGATGAGGAGATGAACAATAACCTGCCAATTCCAGGTTATTTGATGTTATTCAGTGATACAAAGAATGAGCTCCTGATACAAAGAAAGATAGAGAGAAACCTTAAATTCAGAATATCTAGCAATGTAATCTTTGTGGTCAGAGATCATAATGGGGCCCCAAATCTTGGAGTAAATTGCTTATTTTTGTTAAATAATAGTTTATCTTTACTAAGGGAATGGTAACACTTACCTTCCATGATTGTTTTGCAATTCAGTGAGATTGATTGTATGATGCTTTGTATAATGTCTCACACAGAATAGAAGCTATTATACTGAAAAATATTGACTTTCAGACATTGTATCAGTCTATCTATTCCCATATCACTCATTCATTAGCTAGCTATTTATTTGTACATTTATTCATTTATTCGTTCAACCAGACAGACACTGATTAACTCAATCCTCATACCACAAAACAAGAACTATCTCCTGTGTACCTTTCAATGTCCTAGGGAAAATGAGAGATGTAAAAATGGGCTAAATGTCTGCTCTGCTTGTAAGGATTTGTGCAAGTTTAATCAATTTTAAGATCTGGGCACAAATAATAATAGGGATATGGTGTTAAGTAGTAAACACAAATGGTACTCATTGAAATGCATTGCAGCTTGAGACAAGAGATGTCTCCTATCGGGGGAATCTGGAAAGGCTTCAGTGAGGCAATGTTATTGCACTGATGCTTGGAAAAGCAGCCTGAGTGTTTCAGAAATGAAGAGGACAAGGGTTTTTCTGACATTCTGTTGTTCTTCACTTTGCACATACTTTTGATCACAGTATTTTAGAGCTATTTACTATGGGGAATCGGAAACTCCATGAGGAGAATGATCCTCAGTTTTTGAGGTTGGTTAGTGGCAAGTCCAACCCAAAACCTCAGATAGTCTGAATCCCATTCCAGGATTAATCTGCTTCCTCATTAACACTCACTGAACAGCAAGGGCCTGCTTAATATCTTGTTTAGATAATTCATTTTCCACATGTCCAGTTAGCACAGCTGAATTACAACAGAACCTGACCACCAATAACTTTGTTTACATTTGGAATCAACACTGATATATGGCTGATGTTAGACTCTGGTCTAAGTTGAAGTAATTATACCATTATACCCATTGTTGCTCCAATATTGATTCTGATGTTGAGATTCATTCTACACCCAGCTATTTTTCCTGTAGATGTTTTTATTTGATTCTAACAATACTAATTGTACCACTTTTATACAAACAAAATTAGACACTGAAGAGGAGGCAATTTTTTATCTTTATATCTTTAGAAGTAAATAAATTGATAGATGGAGCATTTTTCAATTTGTCATCATCTACAGAGAACTGTAGCTCTCACAGGAGAACAAATACCATCTAAAGCTAAGGAAGTGGAGCATGAGAGTTCTAGAATACTAAAAGGTTTGACGAAAACCTGAGGTGAATAGATAAGATTGAAGCGTGCTGGCAGTCTGATACATTAAGAACAGCACCAATTTAAATAGGAAAAAAAAGGTTAAAATTCCAGATACAACAGTCCTAGGAATCTGAAATAGGAAGAGGTAAAGAATTTTGTATCTATGAATGGAAGGTAAGAAATGTCCTGTATTTCCAACTTTCTTCTGTTTTCTTTTTTATTGTGAAAATACTGTACAAAGGGGTTACAATTACATGGGCAAGGTAATGAGTACATCTCTTATCAAGCAACAATTCATCCTAAAAATCATATACCACGATGAAACAGGATTCATTTCAGGGATGCAAAGCTGGTTCAATATATGCAAATCAATTAATATAATTCATCACATCAACAAGAGCAAGGATAAGAACCACATGATTATCTCAATAGAGACAGGAAAAGCATTTGACAAGATTCAACACCCCTTTATGATGAAGGTTCTGGAAAAAATAGGAATCCAGGGAACATTCCTCAATACAATAAAGGCTGTATATGACAAACCTACAGCCAGTATTATACTTAATGGTGAAAAACTAAAGCCATTTCCTCTTAACTCAGGAATGAGACAAGGATGTCTACTCTCTTCACTTCTCTTCAATTCAGTATTAGAATGCTTAGCTACAGCAATAAGACAAGATGCAAACATAAAAGGGATCCAAATAGGGAAAGAAGAAATAAAACTCTCCCTCTTTGCAGATGACATGATCTTGTATTTAAAGAATCCCATGGACTCCATTCCCAAATTACTCAAGCTGATTCTTCCTCTGATTCTTCCTGGTGAAAGCCATACCAATAAGTATAAGTTGGTCTGTATGAAAGGCCAGAGTATGTTTGCTAATCTCAGTTTCCATTTTTCTGGCTCTTCCAATCCCAGGATCATATGGGGATAAAATCCAAGATGGTGGATGAACTGGGTAATAATGATCCTGAGCAGCTGGCTTCATGTTCTGCCTTGGGATCAGGTCAAACCTAGTGAAGAATTCAGTTGTGCATCATTCAGACAAGTGTTTCTGAATTTTCTATTGAACGTTTATCCAAATTTAAGCTACTAACACTGTACTCTTTACTTCTGTTTTTCCTAACTTCTGTGGATGTTCTTCCTTTAGAAATCCACATGGATTGGCACAGAGTATGTATTCCTGGACTTTCAGACCAGCCATCACAATATCAAAGAAAAGCATCCATTTATTTTCTAAACTCAAAGACTCTAAATTTAAATTCTAGAAACACATCTTTGGGCATTTTCCTAATGAGTAAATTAAGGTTTAATTTTTTAAAAAACTGTTATAGACATCAAATGGATTGGCAAAAATGATCTAGTTTGTATGTTAGAAATATATGATGTGTTAGAAAGTTCATTAATTTTAGGGTCAGAGCACATGATCATCTTCTTAGTAACACCTTCTGAGTTTCCATGTCGATGTCTATAAAATGAGTTGAATAATATCTGCCTTTGAAGATTGTGTAAAGCCAGGTAAAATAATGTTTATTAAGTATCTCAAAATTATGGCCACATAATTAGTATTAATTATTATTATTATATTGCTGTTTATTGGTATTATACCAGTTATATTCTTGCTGAACAAATAGAGAAGATTAATAGAAAGAGCACAGAGGACACCACTTCTTTGCTAGAGGTGAACTTGGTCCTATCTTCTGATTGCTTTTTACCAACTTGAAGACTCACTACTAGGCAGAAAAAAGAATGAAGCCCCATAATGAGGCCCAGCTTTCCATCATCATCCCCACAAATCTGTTCACCCCATCCAAGGTCTTCCCCAAAGCCTTTGCATGAAAACCACCTCCCTTATGCACATTTGACAGACTGCAGGACTTTCTGAAGTGATAGAATCTTCAGTCTTAGATGCAGATAAATCAACCTGCAGTATTTAAATCCTGCCATAGACATAACATTTTCCTTTGACCCAACCACTGCCTCTCATCAAGTATTATTTTATAAGGGAGAATGCCCAGTATTAATTTTAAAAAAAACAGCAAGAGGTTACACCAACCACAAAACAACAGTATATACTCGTGTTAATTTTACTTAAAGGTAAGAATTATTTATTTTCACGTGTGGGTTTTAGTGGTTTTACTCCATAAGCTTTGAGTGCATTGATTATGAGACAGTGGTGAGACAGAACACCATAGCAGCACAAGTTTATGGCAGAGGCTGCTCACCTCATAGTGAACAGGATGCAAGAAGAGGCAAGATGTGGACAAAACACAGAACACAAGGATCTTTATGATAAAAAAAGAAGAAAAAAAAGGAATGACAACTCCCATACACACTAAGTACATGCCTAAATATAATTTTTTTTAATTTCTCAAGAGACAATGGATTTTAAAGTAATAATTCATAATTATCTGCTATGATATTTATTATATATGTAGAAATATAATGTATAAGAAATATAATGGTAGCATGCAACTCAAGAAGAGAATATTTTTAAATGATGTTTTAAATTTCTCATATTTAGGTGCTAAAACTTGATAACTTAAATCTCTTACATTTTATTTAGTGATATGATACGATATAAAGGTAGATGACTTTTATGGAGATACAACTCTTAGAGTCACCATTAAAGAGTCAGACTAGACATTTATAATGATGCACAAATCATGCACATAAAGTCAGGCACCGGTGACTCAAGCCTGGAATACTAGCTACTCAGGAGGCTGAGAGCTGAGGACTGCGGTACAAAGCCAGCCTGGGCAAGAAAGGCCATGAGACTCTTATCTCTAATAAACTACCCAGAAAACTGGAAGTGGTGCTGTGGCTCAAGTGGTAGAGTGCTACCCTTCAGCTGAGGTGCTCAGGGACAGCACTCAGGCCCAGAGTTCAAGCCCCCTGATGAAAGAAAGAAAAAAAGAAAGAAAGGAAGAAAGAAAGAAAGGAAGGAAGGAAGGAAGGAAGGAAGGAAGGAAGAAAGGAAGAAAGAAAGAAAGAAAGGAAGGAAGAAAGGAAGAAAGAAAGAAAGAAGGAAAAGAAAGAACATTATAAGAAAACTATAGAGGGCTGACGATGTGGCTCAGTGGTAGAGTGCTTGCCTAGCATTCATGAAACCCTGGGTTCAATTCCTCAGTACCACATAAACAGAAAAGGCTGGAATTGGTGCTGTGGCTCAAGTGGTAGAGTACTAGCCTTGAGCTAAAGAAGCTCAGGGACAGTGCCCCAGGCCCTGAGTTCAAGCCCCAGAACTGGCAAAAAAAGCCTATATAAAGAGAATATAGTGTATGTATACTATATATGCAATACATATAACATACAATATACAGCTTTAAATATACACATTTATATAATACACACAGTGTGTGTTTGGGGCAGAATGAATGTGTATGTAATATTGGAGTATGACCTCAGAACCTGTCTTTTTAGGGGAACACTCTACTGCTTAAGCCACGATCTAGTATTTTCTGCTTTAGTGTTATTTTATAGATAAGGTCTCAGGCTTTTACTCAGACTGGTCTTGGACTTCTGTCCTTTTGTCTCATGGCCAAAGAAGCTTGGACTACAGGCATGTACCACTATGGTTGATCCAGAAGCCAATACCCTTTATAAACACAGTTACAAATGCTTTTTTAAAATAATGGCAAATAGATTCCAGCAATATGTAAAAGGGTAATGTATTCCAACTAAATGTGGTTTATCCCAAGAATGCCAAGTTGGTTTAACATTTAAGCATCTATCACTATAATTTGCTATGTTATCAAGGTAAAAACAAATAAAAGTTCATGAATGTTTTATGAAATTCAGAAAAATACCTTCAACAGAATTAATTATTTTCTCATCATGAATACAGAAAAAAATCAGCAAACTACATGTTTGAAGTGACTTCTGCCACTGAGAAGAGGACATCAAGAAGTAAGCAGCTAACCTCATACTTGGTGGTGGAAGGCTGAACAATTCCCCTTCCCCAAAACTGAAAAGTATGTAGCACTGATATTTGCTCTTACAGCTTGGACTTAAAAGATTACTTCCAGTACATGAAGGAAATGTAATGAAGTAATGTAATGAAATGAAATGTAATGTAGTAATATGCAGACAAAACAGAAGGAAGTAAAACTATATTACTATACCAGCAAAATGAACTCATACATGGAAAATCTTATGAAAATCATGAGCAATAAAAGGCTACTAGAGTTTAAATATTACTTATTGTGGCCAGGCAACAAAATACGAAGTAGATAGTCAAAGACCATTATTTCTATAAGTAAGAAATGAATGAATTTTTAAAATATGTGCATGTCATTTCTTATAAATGTTAGATATATTCAGCAACAAATTACAGCAAAATTTTTGGTATCAAGAAATGCTAATGACATAACAAGAACAGATTTCTTAACATAGATGAAGGCATACATTTCATTCCTAGTACTATTTTAAAATAAGTCAAAAGAATTATTAATGAAGGAAAAAACCTTGACTTCAAAGGAAAATCACTACCAGGTGACTAAACTCACCAGGATAAAACAGCATTGCGAATCTTTTATGTACCCAATTATTATAATTAAAAAACAATATATCAAAATGAATGGAATTAGAAGAGATAAATATAATATCATCTTGAGATAACAGAAATGAATAACTTTAAAGTGAACTGTTTTTAAAATCCCATTTGTGACCAGGTCAAAAAGCATAAAACATTTAATTAAATATGTATGATGTATACTTAAAACTATGAAATATTGCTGATCTTAAAACTATGAAATATTGCTGATCTATGCTCATGAATCAGAAGTCTGTACATCAAGGGCATGTTCTCAATTGCACTGGAGTTAATCTACTTTCAATAACATTTGTTTGTATTTCTGAAAATAGTTGTCTCTAAAATTCGCATGGAAATGCAAAGAACTTGAAATCCAACATCATCACTGCCTGAATGTAAGACTTAACTTCTCTAGCAATCACAAGGCAGCTTCTGGCTATGACAGAGAGAACTGAAAGAGAATTGAGTCCAGATACAGCAGTATTCTCACATGCTCAATTAAATTTCTACAATTATGTCACAGTAATGCAATAAGGAAAGGACAATCTTTTCAATAAATGTCTCTGGAAAAACTCAATATTCACATTTGTTTTTCTTTTCTTTTCTTTTTGTGGTCAGTCATTGGGCTTGAACTTTGGGCCTGGGCTCTGTCCCTCAGCTCTTCAGCTCAAGGCTAGCACTCTACCACTTGCTCCACAGAGCCACTTCCAGTTTTCTGGTGGTTTATTGGAGATAAGAGTCTCACCAACTTTCCTGTCTGGGCTAGTTTTGCACCGCAAGCTAGGATTACAGGCGTGAGCCGCCAGAGTCCGGCATGAATAACCATCTTATAAATTAACTTCAGTGCTTATCCCATTATATACAAAAATTATCTCAAAATGAATTATAGACACACATAAGAAAATATTTGTAACTTTTACAGAGTTGAAAATACCTTGGGTAAAAGATAGCAAGTTTAGCATTTCTGTTCTTCAAAATACAAATGGACAGTGGTACACACCAGGCACTGTGTTTGAAAAATGGACTATACAAATTAAAGGTGGGGATGAGGGCAAAAGTGGGAGAGAGCATGGGAAAGGGTGATGTTGTCCAAAAAGAAATGTTCTCTTTATATATGTAACCCATGTGTACATCACCTTTATAATACCAATAAAAATTTAAAAATACAAATGGAAAATGGTAAGATAGAGCATATCTTGTTGAAGTTTTGTTTCTGTGTTTTACATATATATATATATATATATATATATATATATATATATACCACACAGACATCACACACACACACACACACACACACACACATAGTCACAGACATCTTCTATATCTTTACCTTCATTTTCATCTCATTCTAAACATATAAATAAGAAAATGATTGTTTATAAAATATAAAAATAACTCAATACTAGAACAAATATCCAATAAAAAGGAATTGGCAATTTGCCTTGTTATTTCAGCAATATATAAATGTCAGGTAGATAGATAGATGATAGATAGATAGACAGATAGATAAAGAAATTAAGCTTTCATACACTGCAGTGACAGAATACTTCAATCATACTGAAAGTTTGTTTGACAATGTCTTAATGTTAACATAATATTCAGTAATTCCATCCTCAGGTGTTTACCCAAGAGAAATTAAAACACATACCCACACAAAGATTTTTGATTCACTTCTATGGTATCAGTAGCAAAGACTCAAAAGACCCTAATGCCTGTAAATAGATAATAGACATATTTTAATGTATTTGTGAAATGGAACATTATAAAGCTGAATGTCTCAGATTGACCTGCTGAGTGAAAAAAACACCAAAATTAAAGAATGCATACTATGTCATTCCATTTATATAGAATTCTCACATTGATAAATCTAATCAAAGTTGACACAAAAGAAGATTTAGCATTTACCTGGGGTCAAGGACAAGGACCATTGGGGTGGACTGGCAGGGACATGGAGCAGCTTTCTGACATGGATGGAAATATTCCATTTCTTGATTGGGCTGGTGGTTTTATGTATATTTTTATAGATCATCAGCATATGGACGTAAGATAGATACACCTCACATATGTCTTTGTAATTTATAGCTCAATAAAGCTTACTTTTAAGCACTGGCTTCTTCTCCTAACTTCTACATAAATGTTAATATATTACATTTACAATTCACAAAAGTTAAATTTACAGATTTGATTTTCTTTTCTTTGTAGAATAAAATCTGATTGTGAAGAAATAATCCTAACCACACATCTTCTAAACAGAAGATTCATCCCACTGGGAAAAAGAAATATTGTAATTTAAGTTTATGCACATGAAAAACTATGACCATCAAACTAAGTAAATAAAATGAGTAAACCACAGCTTTCACAGGACAATCACATAGGGAAGCTACCAAACTAGTGTTCTGCTCTTGACTGCCATTCTGACCTGGACTTCCTGATCCCAACTGCTCAACCACTGTCTATTAATAACAGCCTTCTTCCTCTGAAGCTAGAAAACAAAAAAAGCAAGTCAGGCCCTGGCTACTTAGTTATTGATCACTCCAAGCCAATCAATGGCATTATTGGCTCCTTCATTGTCACTCAGTTGCTAGCATTAAGAAGAGATGGTTAGGTTAATATTGGCTGTGGATCCACCAGCAAAGAAAAACTGTAGGTTCTGCAGTTCCAGTCTTCATGACTGTCACACTAATAGGCTCTGAAGATATACCAAAGAGTGAAAGGAATGCATGTTGCCTAGGAAAGCAAAAATCCAAGAGAAAAGGTGTGTGTGGTGTTGTAGCTATAACTGAGGCATCTTAATATCTCTGTTGATTATATATGACCCAGGTATTCTGTTCTGACAGTCTGCTCTCACCTGAGTATGATCAAGTTAAATATGTCAACCAGGTTTCATATGTCAGATGGCCTATCCGTAAGTCATCCAATAGAACTAACTTTGAGAGTCTTATAAACACACACTAAACGTGAGAAAAACCAACATGTAATTTTTTCCTTCTGATTTTTCCAAGGAAGACTGGGAAAAGATTGACTAGGATATCTTTCCAATTTATTAAAAGGCTATAATTTGCAAGAGAAAATTAAATACCAGTGGAATTTAGGACAATTTGGATTGAAGGTACAAAAATAAACACTAGGTCAATATAAGAAATTCCTAGCCAGAAAATTGCCTATCAGTGGGATAGATTCACAAACTTCATGTATGTTATAGTGACACAGAATGACCTCTTTATGGCTGATTCTTAGTTCAATGACATCCTAAATGCGATTTCAAAATTCTGGGCCTCTGTTTTGAAGAATACATAATTTTAAAAACTCCCTTGAGAAATATGGGCATAATAAACACAGAATATGGCTTATATTTAAATGATTGCAATTTACACTTTCATTCTAAAATAACCGATAAATTTATTTGACATTTTTTACTACATACATTTAACAACATTTCATTTAGCAAACAAGCATTTCCCTCCCCATGGTTTTCCACCCTAATGATATGCATAAGATAGAAACCAACAAATTTCATTTGCTTTTGAAATGAGCCCAGCCCCCATTTTAAGAGAGCTCGTGAAGTACATTCTTGGCCCTCCACGGTTCTGTAACCAGACTGTAGGTTAGATGTAGGTCAATCCTGTAGGGTTTTAATTTTTATTTCTAAATTATTGTTATTGTGTACTTGTACAAAGAAGTTACAATTCCCGAAGTCAGGTTTTGAGTACAGTGCATTTTAATCAATATCACCCTTTCTATCATTCTCCCCCACTTCCTCTTCTCATCCCCACCCTCAAGTTATCCAGTTGAATTTTCGCATCAATATAGTAGCTGCATTTGAGTTATTATAAATTGTGTACTACAAGAGACCCTAGTGATTTTTTTTAACAACTAAAAGACCTACCTTCTTTTGTTCTGATCCTGGAAATTCTTTGAACTCTCCAATTATTTGTAAATGAATGTGTTTTCTTCCTCTTGCTCTTATTTAAGCACTATTGAGATATCGACATAAAGTAGATTGTTCTCTCAGGAAACAGCACCAGAAAACAATTCAAGATCAACCACATTCAGAGTCATCAGAATGGTCTCTTTTCCAAATAAAAAGAGCACAATTACATATAATCAATTTAATTTTCTTAAATGTTGTTCAAATTTTCAAATGGAAAGTCATTCATGAATCAGAAACTGAAATATGAATTCTACTAATTCCAATACATATCCTTTTGTGGGTTCAAGTTGTGGTCCCTGAAATAACCAGGATATATCTTTTATGGTAAGAAATTGGTTTTCGTTTCCTGACAGATGGTGTTTGAGGCCTGGCCACTGTCCCTGTCCCTGACCAGAGTTCTTTCAAATCACAATGCACACTATTCTACCTCTATCTTATATCGGAAAAACAAAACAGAAATATAAGGATAGTAGCTCCTGTTTTATGTGGTGCCATTTTACAGTGAGGAAATATATCCATATTTCTCTAGGAAGTGCATTCTGTACCAGAAAATGATATGCCCCTCTTTATGTCTGAGTCATTTCAGACTATTAAAATAAAGTACCATCAATTGGCTGGCTTGTAACTGGGAGAAATCTATTTCTAGTAGTTCCGGGGACTGGAAACCTGAATCTGAGTACCTATGTAGGCAAGTCCTGATGAGGGCTCTCTCTGGCTGCACACTGTGAGTTTCTCACTGTATCTCCACATAGCAGAACAAGATCAAGAGACAGCTCTTGATCTTCATAAGGACATGAATCCCATGTACAAGTGACCCACTCCTCTGACCTAATCACTTTCCCAAATCCTAATATTATCACACCTGAGGTGAGGACATCCACAGTAATTTATGTCTAGAAAACATATACTCACCTTTATATTTTTACATAATTCAAGTAACAATATAAAAGAGAATTATAAATCATAATACACATATTTGGTATTTTAATGATATATCATTCAATCTACACATGTAATTTTGAAAACAATTTTGCAAGTAGCTTTAAGACATTTCTCATGAGAAGTTTTGTATCTTTGCCTAAGATCTAAACCACTATTAGTGGGTCCTAGGCTGACTTCATTAATCCATCCCTCTCCTTTCTAAGCCTGGGTAGAATCGTGTGAGGAATTAGGTAAAGGATTTTTTTTGTTTTAATTTAGGTGATCTGAATCAATGCATATCCTACTGTGGGAAGATTTTTTTTCAACATTTCTCTTGACTTAAAATGTTTTATAAGGGTAAAAACACAGAATTTCCATACTGAAAATGATTTTTGATGCTCCCAAATGTCCCTAGTATATTTCTCAATAAGTCCTGAGCGGTTATCAGCATATAAGTTAATAATTATTAGTTTAACAGCTAAATTGGTAGCAGACAAGAAAATTTAGTCTACGTGAAAGTCCTTCTGTGTTATTCATAAATTCAAGTGATAGCTTTTATGGTTGGTAGCACATGAAATTCATTTTGGTCTCTTTTATTTTTACTTGTCATTTCCCAACAGAAATTAAAAAGTTTGTATTTAGTAGATGGATGGTAGGTTAGCTAATATCTCTAATACCTAACTGTTCTGGGAGTAGCAATATTTTCCATCAAAGGAATTATTTCACTTGAGATTGAAATGGATTTAACTTCTACTAATCTTTAGAGATAGGCTGCAGATCCAAGATTTTTAATCATCTGCACAGTATAGACACTGCCTATAAGCTGACATACTGGCTATAGGAGTGTGTGTGTGTGTGTGTGTGTGAGAGAGAGAGAGAGAGAGAGAGAGAGAGAGAGAGAGAGAGAGAGAGAGAGAGAGAGATAGACAGACAGACAGATCCAGAGACAAAGACAGAGACAGAGAGAAAGAGAAAGAGAAAGAGAAAGACAGACAGAGACAGATAGAGACAAATAGACAGGGATGTCCTAAATAGATAACAGTCTCATACTGTGAAGAATGGTATATGCATTAAAATTGTCAACACATCTGGGTTGGTTCGATGTCTTAGCTATGGTGAATAATGCTTCAATAAACATAGTTGTGCTGGTAGCTTTAATATGGCCTTGTTTGTGATTGTTTGGGTAAATGCCCAAACCCAGAAGCCCTTCAATACATGAATGGGTCAAGAAAATATGATATACATATATTTAATGGAATTCTATGCCTCCATCAGAAAGAATGACACTGCCCCATTTGTTAGGAAATGGAAAGAATTGGGAAAAAATTATATTAAGTGAAGTAATCCAGGCCCAAAAAAATATAGGTCCCATGGTTTCCCTTATCTGCAATAACTAGTATATGTCTAGGACAATCAAGAGAGGTCAAAAGCTATGTACATATGACCATATAACCTGAAAGTAAGTGAAATGAACCCCAAGATAGGGACACAAGAGATTTTATCTTTCTTGTTGTTCTTTTTAATATACTTATAATGTACTATGTGATTTTTTTTGTTTCATTGTATATTCTTCCCCCATGGTATAACCCATTTTCACCGTATTGGATTCTGGTGCCCTACATCTTGTATATACATTTTTCTAATTTGGGGAGGGGAAGGAAAATAACAAAATGATGAAATAAGGATACAGGATGACCCATTGTAACAACGAGATGTACAAGACATCATGTTGAAAATGAACTTTACAACTTTGCGGAAGGTTGCTGGGGAGGAGTTGGGGAGGTGGGAAGGAAAGGGATGGTAGGGGAAATAAAAAAGGAAGGGGTACCAATGCTTGATAGGAAAAGGATTCATTACCTTGCTCATGTAACTGAGGATATTTATAATATAAAATATATATTTAAAAATTGTCAACACGGAGTAGCTTAAGTTTCCAGAAGCATCGCTATCCAGTTGACTTGAACATACCATTGATTTTTCTTATGTCTTCCCAAAGATGGGATATATGCTCAAATTTTAGAAACCTTCTCAGATGAGAAATGTTTGCAGAGAGGACTTGAGTAAGTAAAGAAGAATGGCAATGGCCCATTGAAATGCTTGGCATCACATCCTTGGAATCAAAAACAAAATGGATTTCATCTCAGCCTTTTCTGAATCACAGGATTGGTACTGGAGGAAGGCAAGTAGGGTGACATAATGGGATTTCCCATGGAGCATAATAAAACAGCTCAGGTGTTTAACATTTTAACATTATTCTTCTCTACATCCGGACAGGTAAAAGCTTGCTCTGTGACTGATATTCTATGCTGAGCTCTAATTTCTTCCTGTCTTTCTGGCCTGGTCTACCAACTCTCTTTCTATGATGCTATCTTCTGTTTTGATCAAAATATATTCACAACTCCATCACTTACATTAGTCATTATTCAGAAAAGCCTCTGCAAAATTTCTCATTAGTGATTGTTTCTTTTTTACGTTCTACAGCTGTCTTGCCTTTATTCTCACCATATTGATAAACTAATTTGCAACAAAACTTCAAACTCATGTCCTTTCATGCCTACATTTAGAAAATAAATAAAATAGCTCCAGAGATACATCTCTCCTCTTTTTCTTTTTTTCCAGAATGGCTCCACTGTCAGCAAAGATTCAAGTGAAAAGTCTAGGCATAATTTTAGATGAGACATTTATGGAAGGAATGTTATAGGATAACTCTGGATCTTGCAAGCAAAGTCCCCAGCATTCACAACCTGAAAAATGTGGTTAACATTGAACTCTGATATGGTTAGACAATGAATAGTAGGATGTGTCCTGTCTGTTTCCAGCTAAACCATGGTTGTTGTGAAGCATTTTGTGCACTCAATATTCAGATGGAATAGCTATCAACATACTATTTTCATCATTAGCCTCTGTCAATCAACTATGAAAATTAATATCTTGCATTATCCCAGAACTTCTAATCAAAGTTTCTTCCAACCACAAGAAGCAATATAATTCTCAGTTCTTTTTTTCTTCCTGGAGTTTTAGCATTCCAAAGAACTCCATAAATCAGAACTGTGAGAAAAAAATCTGTTCAGTGTCACAGCAATATAGATCCCCTTAATGGGAATGGATCTTTAACCTTGAATATTTCATCTCTGAATTGCTTGGCCAACCACAAATCTCTCACTGGGAAATGTATTGGCTTATCGGACTTTTATTTGCAGCATTGATTGATGGCCTCTGTCCTTCAGGGAGATGGTCTTCTCTCCTCTTTCACTTTCAGAAGAATTTTTTGTTTGTTTTATTTCATGTCCTTGTGTTGGCTGAGATAATGTCAACACAGGAAAAGCATGGTTTTCCACTTCATAGATGAGAAAACCTGGATAAAGAGAAGGTAATGGGATGAAAAGCCACTCAATTAGAATACAACTCCTAACTCATTGGACCACCAGGAGTGCCTGAATTTCTCTTCTGTACCAGGTAATGCATTGGATTCCCTGACTATAATAATAGATGATGATGATGATGATGATGATGATGATGATGATGATGATGATAATATATTCACTAACTTCCAGAACCCCTCTAAAAGCACTCCTTTGCCCCAAAGTTCTGAGGCAAATTACCACCACTTAACGTATTTGCACGTGAAGTATACATAAGTCACTTCTTCAGGCTTTTCATCAAACAATCTCATTAGATTATTATCTGAAGGCCTTTTTTTGCTAAACTGTGTGATTAAGACCCTCCCTTCCCTACCAGGAGATAAGGAATTGTTTCTACTTGTGCATACCTACCTTCTTACCTCAGAACCTTTACCTATAAGTGGCTTGACTTTTACTAACACTTACCATATCCAAACAGGAGATCCTACCCTTTGTACTCCCATAGTGCCCTGGGAACTTATTGAGTATGTGGCCCCATGTATCTGTTTCTTCCACTGGACTTAAGACTTCCAAGGCAGCAATTGCACACCCTCCACTAATAATGCTTGAGACATGTTCCAGGAACTTAGGAAGTCCACAATGAATCTCATTGAAGCCCATAAATGATAGTTACATATTTAAACTAGTTGGGCCTACAGTGGTGAGTCACACTTACAATCCTAGCTACTCAAGAAGCTGAGACATGGAGAATGGTAATTTGAAGCCAGCCTAAGCAAAAGTTCTTGCTAGCCTATCTCAAAAACAATCAGCAAAAAATCAGGGTTGGAGACATGGTTCAACTGGTTGCATACTAACCAAGTAAGCATGAGGCTTTGTATTCCACAAACAAAAACAAAAATAAAGTAAACCTAGTTGGTTTGCATGGGACTGCAAGAACACCAGTGCTAATGAAAAGGATCTGGAGGCTGAATCTGTAAAGTCATCACATACAGGGAAAGTTTCTTTGGGCAAGGAAGACAGAGTCCCCTTACTAGTCTGCATCTAACAGCCAACTGCAGCTCCATTTTTGTGCCTTAAAATCCAAATCCATGTGCAAGAATCCAGAAGATTGCAAATGGAAAAGAAATGTTAACACATTCTGACTGCTTTTACTTTATATGCACAGTGGAAGAAAACAATAGAAAGGTTTACAAGCAAAAGAAAAAGGATAATCTACTCCAAGTATAAAGGAAGGAAGAAACAAAGGAAAGATGGAGGGAGAGAGGGGAGGAGGGAAGGAGGAGATGGAAAGAAAGAGAAAGGAAAGCCATAAAAGGAAAAGAAAAATGCCTCACAAACAACATCTTCCCTTGAATATCAAATTGCTCTCTAGACAGCAATTTTAATCAAAAAAGTCTAAAGAAGAAAGATGGGTGGAATTTACAAAGCAGCCAGAAAGAAAAAATGAAGACATTATCTTTTGTTTCTATAGGTGAAAGGAGAAAGTTCTTTCTGCACATCTCTGCACCTGCAGGCTCTGGGACTTATTATTAGATATCTAAATCTGAGTCTCCACACCACTGGCCCCAGCAGTAGAAACATTTCCAGGACTGGCTCTGACCAGGACTCCTGCTATGCAGGTTGATCAGAAGAAGGTGGTAACCTTGAAACCCAGGCTTTGAACAGTAGCCACATCACTGAGAATCATTGACACTTGTGGTCATAGAAGCTTTGAACTCCCAATTAAAACCAAGTTATATTACATTGTTTATTAAATCACTATTTAGAAACTTAACACAAATCATTCTTGGCTTTATTCATCTCTGCTGGTAATGATAAAACTTTGAATATGAAGATAATTTTTGTTTATTATAAAGTCTTGGCATTTTATGCTTCAGACATCTGTCACCAAGAAGGAAAACAAAAAGGAAGGAGAGGAGGTCTTATTGCTTGTTGAGATGGTATGATTGGCCAACCCTCAGAGCTAGGAGGAAATAGCAAATGTTAGATACCAGGCTCAAAATAAGAGTTAACTGTTTTTCTTTTCTGCTCATATTTCCTCCAAAGTTTTCTATAAACTTAATTAAATCTGATCTGAAAGACATAGTATGCTTATAGGGGGATTACAGTTTCAAGTACATAAAAGAGTCCTTCTATTAGCTATGACTTGAATGGATTTTGCCGATAATCATGCAGATTGGGAAGGATCTTTTCAAGGTCCATTTAACAAGCTCACCTCTACTGACTCATATCACTAAATGAGTATTATGCTAAGATGGTTGACAGATGGAAACATCATCACACATGATCCTGTGTATATTACATATTTCAAGACTCAAATCTAAGAATAATATCATTCACTGTGTAAAAAGTAGCAGTGACACTTGCCTCTTCCCCATGCCTGGGCTTTGGTATGATCACAAAAGAAATGGGCTACATTCCATTCTTGGGCATTTATCCAAAATATTACAGACCAGAATACAGTTAAGTCACCAGCACAACCATGTTCATTGCAGCACTATTCACCATCACCTAGAGGTAGAATCAGATGCCCCTCAATGAACAAATGGATCAACAAAATGTGTTATATAAACACAGTGGAATTTCATTCATCCATTAGAAAGAATGATATTGTACCATTTGTAAAGAAATGGAAATATCTGGAGAGAAATTATGTTAAGGGGTGAAGATGGGTTGGGAGGGGAAAAACTGGGAGAAAACTGTTAAAAAAAAAAAGAAATGTACTCACTGCCTGACCTATGTAACTGAAATGCCTCTGTATATCGCCTTTATGATAAAAATAAATTTTAAAAAAGAAATGAATATTTGAGTATACTCAATATAGATTTGACATGGTTCAGAGAGCAGCCTGTTATATATATTTAAGAGTTAGGGTTTTTTATTGGTTTTGGAAACTTGGTTATAAAAATAATTTTGATGGAATCTCTGGTCTGTGTGGTGTTTTGTTTTCCTGTGGCTTGATTGGTTTCTTGAAACATAGGTCCCATGGTTTCCCTCATCTGCAATTACTAGTATATGTCTGAGACAAGCAGAAATGGTCAGATAAGTTAATGTTAGGCAAAATGAACCCCAAGATAAGGACCCAAATGTTTTTTCTTTCTTGTGATTGTTTCTAACATATTTGTAAGATGATTTCTTTGTTGCTTTGTATGTCCCTCCCCCAAGGGATAACCCCTGTTTTTACTGTATTTGATGTTGGTGTAATTTGTGGAGGGGAAGGGAAAAAACAAATTGCTTAAATAGGGATACAGGTGGACTCATTGCAACAATGAGATGTACAAGTCGTTATGTCGAAAAACGAACTTTACAACTTGGGGGGGGGGACCGTGTAGGGGGAGGGGTGTACTGCAAAAATACTATTTCCAAAAGTATAAGTAAGAGTTGAGAGAAGCCACCCAGGTAAGAGTGTAATAAGCCAGGCCTGGCAGAAACCGCACTATTGCCATCCCTGAATGACGAGTCACTGAGACTCTGCACTCTGGTGGAAGGACACAGCGTGATCTTGCATACTATAACATTACTCTGCTCTCTTCCTTCCAATCTCCTGCACTGAACAATCTCCTTCCATTGGCCAAATCATCCAGGAGACAAAGGGCAAGAAAGTTTGTTGGTGGATTCCATGCAGAAGCCTTCTGGTGGAGAATAGGTTAGAGAAAGGTAGAGAGCGGGTCTTTATGCGCCAACAACAGAGCCTTTCCAGGATTGAGAACAAACCCCACAAGGAACACAGGCCTAGCTTGAAAATGTGAAGAGCCATTTAGGGGAGCTGAGAAGCTGAGTGTGACTCAAACCCACAAAGTCCCTGCGTCCTGGTCTCAGTCAGCTGTGAAAGGTCTTCGTCCCAGGTTTGGGAGCGGGTTTTCATAGTTCCAAGCCACACAACTGCTCTCCTTGATACTTAGTTCCCACTGTGAGCCCTGACACAAATGTGGCCTCTTCTCTTCACACCCTCATTGTCTGGTCTTGGTTCCTTGCCAGGCTTGGAGGCCTACCCCAGACATCAGCAGGAAAACAGGTGGTCTATGGGTCTTCATGTCCATTGCATGATTTTGCTCAACATTGCCTAGGTTGGGCATATGTTCGGGGGAAATGGAGACCTGGATATGTCATTGGTGACAGCAATAATGTCACTTTACCTTGCTATGTGTCTCCTTGTATGTGTGACCTCTACCCCAGATGAGAGCCACCAGACCCCACCTTGAAATCAAGCATGGCTTCCAATCCATCCTGACATCCAAAGGTGGCATTTGTACCCTGTGGTTTGCTCTTCTCTCAGAACCTAATTCCTGGTGCAGCACCTTCCAAACTCCATGCCCAGAGAATAAGACCCAAGAGAAGGGCTTTCAGAGGACCCCGTGTTACACTGCTGAACTTAAGCTATGGATGCCATAGGTTGTCTGAGGCTGAATGAGGCCACTAAACTACCAGCTATTTGCATCCCAGCTTTAGTCACTTCTTGCAGAAATATTCTGACTCATTAGTCTGACTTAGTTATCCTTTTTCAAATTCTCTAATAGAGCCTGTTGGCCATCCTTCAGAATGGGCTTCCATGCACTGATGGCCTATGCACCACACCATTTCCTAGCATGCCATCCACTCAGGCTGTGATATGAATGGCTCCCCCTGGAATTGTTCAGTGCACAGCCCACACAGCCAGTCACTACTATTATGAATTCACAATGAAATCTGTCGCTGGTGTGATGATTGGCCTAATACCTAGCTCTCTAGAAGGAGGTTGACATCTCACATGCAGCACATACTATTTGGCACAGAGTAGGCGCTTGATTAATACTTGAGGGCTATTTCACACGCCGCTGAAATGGAAATATGGCAGATTAGAAGCTGAGGTTTAGAGACCTTAAAGTGACCTGTCCATGGTCAAGGATGGAGTCGGAATTTACGACCCAATTTCTACAGATTTCTTTCCTTCTGTTTTATACAGTCTCCAAAGCACAGTGGGATTTTGAAATCTGGTCTTGAAAAATAAAAGGATATCAGAAGATAGGAAGTCATGGCAGAATGATAGCCTACTTCTCTCTGTGGAGCATCGGCTTAACCCTAAACTCTTAGGTAATTTGTAAGGTCCAACACTGTTCTGTCAGGAAAGAAGGAAGAAGCAGATACTGAAATGATGAAATCAGAGTCTTTTAGACCCATGATTGACAATGTGACAGCAGTGGCCATTTGCCACCTTCTCCTCTCATCAGTCTCCCCCTATGACCCCATCTCAGGCACTGACAGCCTGACTCACGGTCCTCCCTGCCACCCATCATCCTGTGTCTGCTGCCTGGGTGGGTGCAAGAGTTTCCCTGATTCTGACCTCCACCCTCCTGTCTTCTGGAGCCCCGGAGGATTACACAGCATGGCTGTCCTTTCCTCCTAACCACAGAACTCTCCAGAAGCCAGTTAGAGTGACTAGCCTACCAACATGTCCTTTTACAAGGACATGTGTCACTAGCTGAGAAGAGCAAGACTTGGAGCCATTGTCTCATTGGTCTGCGGGACATAAACACAGTTTCATTTGTTTCTGGGTCTTAAGTGGTGACGGAACAGAAGACAGTTGAACACTAGAAATTTATGATGTGCTCTCAGCCTCTGGCGAACAGTTTGCTTTTCTAAGTAACTGGCTGCAGATGTTTTCCTCAGGAATGTGCACTTGGTCTGATAGGTTTTTACATGGATAAATATTTAGAATAAAAGCAAACCAATGCAGGGTCTACTTTAGAAATGGATACCCTAGAGAAGCAGGTACTGTTGTCCATAGCAAAAAGAGGAAAGCAAGGAGTACCTGGATGGTGAGGCCCTCCCCACTTTCCTCACCTTGCAGCTTGAAGTGACCAACTCCAGAGGTGCAGAGATGCAGGAGGACATGTGGCTGGGTCATTCTATCATCCCCATGCAAGAGTCTTTCTCGGAAGCCAGTTGCCACTTTCATTTTTCTGTGTAATAAGAAACACTGATTTTTTTCTGATTTCTACACATTCATTCTGTGTACACATGTATCCTTATGTATATTTCCAGGTGTAGGGCACATGCCAGACAGTATACATGAGTGAAAAGAAAAGCTTTGGAGCTGTGCAGAGCAGGGCTGCCTCATGCATTATGTAATGCAAAAAAAGAAAAGAAACAATATTGACCCTCAGAGTCGGTGGAGGGGAGGGCAGTGTGTGGTACTAGAGTGTGAGGTAAATACAAATGTCAGGTGGGAAAATAAGGGAAAATTTTTGCTTATGGAATTGCACATCTATTTTGGCTCTGTGCATTCTGCAATGTCTGGTAGATATCCACTGGCTGAGCTGCCTGGCATCGCCTCAGCTGTTTATCAGTGAGAGGAATGACCAAAACCAGAAAAGCCAAATCTGACAGCTGGAATCCACTAAACAAACAAAAACAAACAAATCAAGTGAGCTAGGTTGAGTGATAGTTTAGAGCCTGCCAGACTTTATGAAGAAGGAATACTTGGGGTTTGGGTGTCAGACACTGAACAAAGACTAATTT
The DNA here is from genome assembly GCF_000151885.1 of Dipodomys ordii. NCBI lineage: Eukaryota > Metazoa > Chordata > Mammalia > Rodentia > Heteromyidae > Dipodomys > Dipodomys ordii. The sequence continues at coordinate 15,564,069 of NW_012267236.1, forward strand.
CTTTCACTAGGAAAAGCTACAGCCTTTTGCAAAGAAAAGTCTAAGAGGCTTGCTCATGGTCAGAGCCGTGTGCACAAATGGTATGTGAGAAGTCTGTCCCTCAGTTTAGTTCTCATGTCATCATTCTTAGGAAGGGTACCCAGATAGTCGACAGAGTTGACAGGATCAATTCAAATTTTGCTTTCTACCAATCCAGCTACCCCAAATGGGAAGTGTGAATTTCCCCAACAACATCAGAAAAGCACTTCCTGGACCCTAGTTCCCCACCACATGTCTTAGCACCAGAGAGGGCTTAAGGCTTCATAAACCATGTAACCTGAGGGAGGAAGGCCCAGGGGCTCAGAGATGCTCCAATCAGAGAAAAGGGAGACAATTCTAAAGAGCAAGTGTCTACTTGGAAGTTTTAGCAGTACCTGAAGTTTCAGCCAGAACAGAAAAGAAAACCTTGTTGTTTGTTGTTGTTTAGTCATGGGGCCTGAATTCTGGGCCTGGTCACTGTCCTTCAGCTCTTCAGCTCAAGGCTAGCACTCTACCACTTGAACCACGGCACCACTTGCGTTTTTCTCTGCTTATGTGGTGCTGAAGAATCAAACCCAGGGCCTCATGCATGCAAGGCAAACCCTCTACCACTGAGCCACCTTCCGAGCCTGAAAACCTTGTTTCTTTTTTTTTTTATTGTGAAAATACCGTACAGAGGGGTTACAATTACATGGGCAAGATAAAGAGTACATTTCTTATTAAACATTGTTGTCTCCACCTTTGTTTCCCCTAACCATCCCTTCTCATCTCTCCCCCCTGCACCCCCCACGTTCCTCCTCCCCCCACCCCACACCAAAGTTGTAAAGTTCATTTTTCAACATAACATCTTGTACATCCCATTGTTGCAATGGGTCCACCTGTATCCCTATTTAAACATTTTGTTTTTTCCCTTCCCCTCCCCAAATTATACCAACATCAAATAAAGTGAAAACAGTGGTTGGTTATTCCATAGGGGAAGGACATATAAAGAAACAAAGAAATCATCTCATATATATGTTAGAAACAATCACAAGAAAGAAAAAAAAACATTTGGGTCCTTATCTTGGGGTTCATTTTGCCTAACATCAACTTATCTGACCGTTTCTGCTTGTCTCAGACATATAGTAGTTATTGCAAATAAGGGAAACCATGGGACCTATGTTTCTTTGGGCCTGGCTTACTTCACTTAATACAATTTTTCCAAGTCTTTCCATTTCTTAACAAATGGGGCAATGCCATTCTTTCTGATGGAGGCATAGAATTCCAGTGTGTATATAGGCCACACTTTCTTGATCCATTCATCTACTGAGGGGCATCTGGGTTGGTTCCATATCTTAGCTATAGTAAATAATGCTGCAAGAAACAGAGTTGTGCTGGAAGCTTTAGTATGGTCTTGTTTGTGATCATTTGGGTAAATGCCCAAAAGTGGGATTGCTGGGTCATAGGGGCGCTCTATGTGGAGTCTTTTGAGGAACCTCCATACTACTTTCCAAAGTGGTTGAACAAGTTTACACTCCCACCAATAATGCAGTAGGGTTCCCTTCTGGCCACAACTCCTCCAGCATCTGTTGTTATTATAGTCCCTTCCTGGCTTTGGGATGAGGGTTATGATGGCTTCATAGAACGTGTTCGGTAGTGAGCTTTCTCTTTCAATTTCATTGAAGAGTTGGAGGAGTATTGGTGGGAGCTCTGATTTGAAGGCCTTGTAGAATTGTGCTGTAAATCCATCTGGTCCTGGGTTTTTCTTAGATGAGAGGTCTCTTATTGCTGTTTCTATTTCAATGCTTGATATGGGCCTGTTAAGATAGCTTAATTCATCTTGGTTTACTTTTGGCATGTCAATATTTGCTAGGAAAAGGTCCATTTCTGCCACGTTCTCAAACTTATTAGCATAAAGTTTTGAGAAGTATTCCCTTATAATGTTCTGAATCTTGGTTGTTTCTGTGGTGATGTTTCCATTCTCATCTCTGAGTTTATTTATTTATTTGTTTATTTATTTATTTGTTCTCTTCTTTTTCCGATAAGGGTGTGTCAATTTTGCTAATTTTTTTGAAGAACCAACTCTTTGTTTTGTTGATTCTTTCTATGTTTTTTTGGATTCTAATTCATTTAATTCTCATTTAATTTTAATTATTTCTTTCCATCTACTGGATTGGGGTTTATCTTGCTGCTCTTTTTCAAGGAGGTTCAGATGTCTCATTAAATTGTTGGGTTCAGATCTCTCCAACTTGTTGATATAGAAACTCAGCTATAGGGCTGGGAAGGTGGCTCAATGGTAGAGTGCTTGCCTTGCATACATGAGGCCCTGGGTTCAATTCCTCAGCACCACATAAGCAAAAAGAAAAAAGCCAGAAGTGGTGCTGTGGCTCAAGTGGTAGGTAGAGTACTAGCCTTGAGCTGAAGAGCTGAGCGACTGCACCCAACCACAGAGTTCAGGCCCCACGACTGGACCCCCCTCTCCCCAAAAAAAGAAAGAAACTCAGCTATAAACTTTCCTCTGTGTACAACCTTTTCTGTGTCCCAGAGGAGCTGGTAATTTGTGTGTTCATTTTTGTTGAATATCATGAACATTTTAATTTCCTTTCTAATCTCTTCCATGACCCACTGGTGATTCAACAGTGTGTTGTTCAGCCTCCATGTGATGCCGGACTTTCTTTGGTGGCTTTTGGTGTTGAGTTCTAATTGTATTCCCTTGTGAACTGAGAGGATACAAGGTATAACTTCAATGTTTCTGAATTTGGACAAGTTTGCTTTGTGACCTAAAATGTGGTCTATTTTGGAAAATGTTCCTGTGCTGCTGAGAACAACGTGTATTCTGATGCTGCTGGGTGAAATATTCAGTAGATGTCTGTTAAATCTAGTTGATCTATGCAGTTGTTTAGATCTGTGGTTTCTCTGTTGAGTTTTTGCCGAGTTGATGTATCTAGTGGGGAGAGTGGTGTGTTAAAGTCCCCAACAATTAATGTTTTTGGATCTATGTGAGATTTGAAGGAAAGTAGTATTTTTTGGATAAATTTGTGTACTCCATTGTCTGGTGAATAGATATTTAGAATTGTAATATCCTCCTGAAGGAGATATCCCTTAATTAGTATGTAGTGACCTTCTTTATCTTTTCTCACTAATTTTAATTTGAAGTCTATTTTATCTGATATTAGGATTGCAACTCCCACCTATTTATGGGGGCTGTTTACTTGGTAAATTTTGTTCCTGCCTTTTACTTTCAAAATGTGTTTGTTTTTATAGGCAAGGTGAGACTCCTAAAGGCAGCAGATAGAAGGATCTTGCTTTTTAATGCAGCTAGACAGTCTATGTCGCTTAATTGGCGAGTTAAGTCTGTTAATGTTGAGAGTTAGGACTGAGAGGTGTTTTGTAGTTCCTGCCATGTTATCCACTTTCTTGGGGGCTGCGACAACTGGATTCTTCCTAGGATTCTCAGTTTGGGTACAGTTTCTTGGCCTTTATTGTGGTCTTGTTGGTTTTCTATGTGTAGGACATCTTTAAGAATCTTTTGTAGGGCTGGTTTGGTGGTGATATATTGTTTCAGTTTTTGTTTGCTATGGAAGGTTTTTATTTGACCTTCAGTTATGAAGGAGAGTTTAGCAGGATACAATATTCTTGGTTGATAGTTGTTTGTCTTTAGGGCATGGCATACTTCATTCCAGGCTCTTCTTGCTTTGATTGTCTCTGCTGAGAAATCTGAGGGTATTCTAATTGGCTTCCCTTTGTAGGTGATTGATCTTGTCTCCTTGACCACTTTAAGGATCTTTTACTTGCTTTGAGTTGATCTTGTGGGGATTATAATGTGACAGTGGGTGTCCTGTTCTGGTCTGGTCTATTTGGGGTTCTAAAAGCTTCTTGCATCTGAATAGGCCTATCTTTTTGCATGTTTGGGACGTTCTCTGCTAGGATCCTGTTAAACAAATTTCCTAGAGCATTAACTTCTGTCTCTAGTTGCTCCTCTACACCCATTATCCTCAGATTAGGCCTTCTGATGGTGTCTTCCAAATATTGAATAGATATATCATATTTTTGGATTTGTCTTGGATAGTTGTATGTTCTTTCTCTATAATAACCTGGCTGTCCTCAATCCCTCAGATTCAATCTTCTGCATGGGCTAACCTACTGTCGAGTCTTTCTACTTTGTTTTTTATTTCTTTTCCTTCTAATTGGTTGGCTTTGATTGCTTCAAATTATTTGTTGGAGCTTTGTTTTAGATCTTGTATGAGCTCCTTTACTTTCTTAATTTGGTGTTCAGTGCTTATTCTCACATCATTTAATTGATTGATTATGGTTTCCTTGAACACCCATTCCTTCTGTTGGGCTCCATTCAGCATTCCCTTTGTGGTCTCCCTGAATTCTTTCAGCTGTCTGTTTATAGATTCCATGAATACCTCTATTGATCTTTGTCTATTCTCATCCTGCTCTCTCAATTCCTGTATTACTCCTTGATTAGCTTACTCACGTTCACGCAATTCCTGTAGTTCTCTTTGTTCTCAGCCTGCTCATGCAATTCTTGTGTTTCTCTTCATTCTCAGCCTGCTCACACAATTCCTGTCTTTCTCTTTGACAGTTCTCTCCCTGTTCACGCAATTCCTTTATTTCTCTTTGACTGTTTTCATTCTGCTCACACAATTCCTGTATTAATCTTTGAGTAGCTTCCTCACATTCACGAGATTCCTGTATTGATCTTTGGTTTGCCTCCTCTTGCTCCCTATCACACTCACACTGAGTCCATTGCAGGTTTTCAATCTCTTCATTCACCACATAGTGTTTGTAGAGCTTTTGGGAACTCTCCTCTGGATTATTCATTAACTATTCTGTCACCTAATTATCATGAGTGGGAGTTGAGTTGAGTTCTTGTGTTGTTCTGCCCATTTGGTATGAAAGTAACACCAATTTTATGCAAGAACACTATTTTCAGGCAAGCATCAACCAGAGTCCTGTAGTTGCACAGTCAAAATGGCTGCAGATAAAATCTAGTTCAACAGATACAATCAATTCAACAAGAAACAACTATGGATTAGTGGACTAAGAACAGCAAAGAAGAATTTGGCAAACCAGAAATTATTAGGTTTAGGGAGAAATGTGATGAAAAATAGAATTAGAGGGATGTGGAGAGGCAAAAGGAGAGTGAATTTAACCAAGTCCTAATCCCAGAGAGGGAAAAGGACTGGACAGAATGATAGGAGAGAGATTAAAAAAAAAAAAACAAGAAAAAATTGAAAAACAAATTTAAACTTAAAAAGTGAAACACTTAAAAATTATGTAAATTTAAAGAAATGATATTGAGAGAAGAAATGGATAGGATGAGAGGATGGTAGGGATAGAAAGGAGACATGAAAAACTAAAAAATAAGAATGCTTAAAATTAGTTACTTGAAATTACATAGGTTATATAAAGAGATAATACTGCTATTAAAGAAGTTATACCTAAGAGGTTGTGAGTTGAGTAATAAATTTCTGGATTAAGTATGTACACAATGGGGGATAAAGTCTAATAATCAACAACTGGTATATATCTGGGGATGAACAGGCCAGCAAGTAAGTCACACAAAAGAAAGAAAGAAAAAAATGAAATAATAACAAAAAAGCACCAGAAGGTCAAAGGAGATTTTTTAAAAGCACACACACACACACACACACACACACACACACACACACACACACACACATATACACCTAAAATAAAAACTGTGAGAGAAAAAAAAGATTAATAGAAAACAAATTTTTTAAAAACTAAAAATTTTAAAACGGTACTAAAAAGAGTTCTTTGATTTTTTTTGGGGGGGAAGGGAGATGGGAAGATCCTGTATCTCTCCTGTGTCCATAACCAGTCTCTTGGTAGAGTCTCTGGTCTGCTTGTGGTGTTTGGTTTTCCTGTGGCTTGATTGGTTTCTTAAGTTAGATTGTTTGAGCAGGCAGAGAAATGCTCTTCATTACCCAGGATTTTGTGATCCTGCTCCCAGGTTAGTTCAGTGGGAAGAAGATCTGCTTTGAGTATCACAAAAGAGGAAGATAGCTGTTTCCTCTAGTTTGGAGATGCTGTGAAGAGGCTAGGTTTGAGGCCTTTCAGCAAACTGTTGCTCAGATCTGTCTCCTTGACTGGATTTTCTCTCTCTAGCCAAACTCTTTGTACTGTGATGGCACACTTGGTATGATTCTCTAGCCTAGGACTATTCACTGGACCACTAAAACTGCTTTCTATGCAATAGCTTGTTTAGTCTCCAGCTTCTCCTCCACCATCTTCCCCCGAACCTCTATAACCTTGTTTCTTATACATTGGCTAAAACAACAGAAAGCTTGTGCTTTATCTCACATCTCACCTGATGATATTCAAGAGGGAATCATTTTTGTTCTAAACCTGATTGCTGTTGTTCCATACTAAAATTAACTCTAGCTGAAATAAGTCATCAGATGCAAAATTGTAATGTAAGAATTCATCTGACATATAATTTTCTGTCAGATGTTTGAATGGACACCTTTCTAAATTTTGAATCAAGAAAAGAAAACCAGAAAAAGGTGCCAGTTTTATAAATGTGTAACTTTGGTAAAGCCAAATGATAATTTAAATGGTGGACTGGGGGACATATCTGCGCTGAGAAGATTCTTTCCTGTTTACATACATGTGTGTATGTGTGTGTATAAAATTTGTTTAATATCTATCAATCTAATAGCTATGGGGTACCTCAGGCAGACAGACACAGAAAAGAAGGAAGGAAGAAAGGAAAGAAGGAAGGATGTTGGGTCTTCGTCCTTCCCGCAGAAGATGGACCGGGTCCAAGGAAAGGTAAGTGTGCCAATTGCCCATTCCCCAGCCTCCCTTAGCCTTAGAGACAGTCAGATGCAGCAGGGAGTCAACTCAAGCAGGAACTTGTTTATTATCACACAGCAAGCATTTTTAAAGCAAAAAACCATGCAGCATAAAAGGGGAGGAAAAGGAACCAACCAATCACTATAGAGGTCACCCTATCATGCACCTAAGCTTTCTATACTTTCCCTGCTGTCCACAAGCTGTTCACACACTGATGTCACTTCACCTGATTGAGGTATCCAGTCAGATTTTAGCATAAACAACTTGGGCTCTGCCCACTCAACTTCCTCTCAGTGCCATCTTTGCTGCCCATGTGCCCCACGGAAGGAAGGAAGGAAGGAAGGAAGGAAGGAAGGAAGGAAGAAAGGAAGGAAGGAAGGAAGGAAGGAAGGAAGGAAAAGGGAGGGAGGGAGAGAAAAAAGGGAGGGAGGGAAGGAAGAGAGGGAGGGAGGGAAGGAAGAGAGGGAGGGAAGGAAAGGAGGAAGAGCGAGGAAGGGAGGAAAAGGGAGGGAAGGAAGGGAAGAAGAGAGGGAGGGAGAGAGGGCAGGAGGAAGAAAGGGAGGGAGGAGTGAAGGAAGGAAGGGAGGGAAGGAGGAAGGAAGGAATGAACAAACAAAGGAACAAAGGAATGAAGGAAGAAAGGAAGAATAGAAAGAAGGAGGGAGGGAGAGAAAATGGAAGAAAGACAAGGAAGTAAGAGAGGGAAGATAGAAGGAAAAGAAGGAAGATGAAGAGAGAAGGGGGAAAGAAAATGGAAAGAAAGAAAGAAATCAGGCTACAGGCTACCTTGCTATCCAGTTAAAACCAAAGTATATGAAAATCTAATTTAAATGCATCCAGAGACTGTGATGGGTTAAGAAGTTAGACTTCCCTTTTTTTCCCCTTGGTAATTTTAGAGTCCAGGCATTAATCACAGCCCCAAAGCAAAGTTATCTTGACCTATCAGAGTGATCCTGGGAGCCCCAGAGGATGTGTAAAACAGTTCACCTTGGAATAGCGCCAAGTGACAATAATGCCCCTGGCCTTCAACACCTTATTCTAGTATCAACCTGCCATTTCGTACGTTCTCTCTTCTTTGATGTTTCATTCAGAGACCAAACAACACGAGATGAGACTCCATTACAATGTTCTTAGATGCCTTATCAAACAGTAATGGAGAAAATTCTATTCAATCACAGAAATGACAAGTTCTCTCCCCTCAGTGTAATTCAGGTAACCAATCATCTCTGCCTCTTCGCAAACATTTTTGGGATGGGTCTCTGCCATGGGTCTCCAGTGACATCATTTTCTTCTCAGAAATTTTGTTTTCTATGTAGAAGACAAACATGTAGCATATGGTGAAATATAGCAAGATAGATTCAATAATAGAAATACACATAAATTACAGACAGGGATAGGCTAGGAAAATGGCAAGGGAGTATAACTAATAAAATCACTTCTCTATTCCATAAAGAGAAATATATCTGACTAAATGTACTTCTCTGGTTTATACCAGAGTATCTATCTCTTGATGGACAAACCAGAAAAATATATGAATAAATAAGTCATGCCTGAGGAAATACAAATGGCACATTAACCTGGAAGTGGTTCAATTTCTTACTCCCCTGAGACATACAAAAAAAGGAAGTACAGTTTCACACATAAAAATGTACATGTGATGAAGAAATATTCAATATCCTTAGCCATAAAAGAAATGTAAATCAAAACAACATTGAAATATCACCTCACTCCAGTTAGAACTGCAAAAATCAAGAACTCTAACAACAACAGATGCTGGAGGGGATGTGGACAGAAAGGAACCTTACTTCATTGTTGGTGGGAATGTAAACTTGTTCAACCACTTTGGAAAGCAGTATGGAGGTTCCTCAAAAGACTTCACATAGAACTCCCCTATGACCCAGCAATCCCACTTTTGGGCATTTCCCAAATGTTTACAAACAAGACCGCACTAAAGCTACCAGCACAACTATGTTCATTGCAGCATTATTTACCATAGCTAAGATATGGAACCAACCCAGATGCCCCTCAGTAGATGAATGGATCAAGAAAATGTGGTATATATACACAATGGAATTCTATGCCTCCATCAGAAAGAATGACATTGCCCCATTTGTTAGGAAATGGAAAAACTTGGAAAAAATTATATTAAGTGAAGTAAGCCAGGCCCAAAGAAACATAGGTCCCATGGTTTCCCTTATTTGCAATATCTAGTATATGTATGAGTCAAGCAGAAAAGGTCAGATAATGTGATGTCAGGAAATTGAACCCTTAGATATTTATTTTAATGTTTTTTTCTTTCATGCATGTGTTTCTAATGCATTTATAAGTTTATCTCTTTGTTGCTTTGCATGTCCCTCCCCCACAGTATAACCCCTGCTTTCACTATATTTGATGTCAGTATAACTTGTGGAGGAGATGGGGAAAAACCAGTTAAGGATACAGGTGGACCTGTTGCAACAATGAGAAGTACATGTTGTCATGTCCAAAACAAGCTTTACAACGTCGGTGCAGGGGGGGGAAGGGGGGAAGGAGAAGGATTGGGATTGGGGGGGAGGGGGGTTGGCTGGGAAGGGATGTGAAAGGGTAAACAAAGGAGGAGGCTGCAATGCTTGGTAAGAAATGTACGCATTATCCTGCCCATGTAATTGTAACCCCTCTGTACAGTATGTTCACAAATAAAATTAAATTTAAAAAATGTACATGTGACATCCAATGCTGATGAGATTGTGTTGTAATATTTTTTTAAAAATCCTCTGTGGAAGAATTTTATCTAATATCAAAGGACCTATTTTCTGTCTTTAAAGTCACTCATTAAGGCTTTAACCTGAGGCTATGTTAGCATATATGCATTCATATGTCCAAAAGGGAATTACTTACTGGTAAAAGTGAAAGTCACTGACAAAGTGTATAATATTCACTCATAGTTATTTTCCTGATCACTAGAACTGTAGAAATAAATGTTATGAAATAAAATTAATTACACAATTCTTCCATGATTTTGAGCACACAGTTACTAACAGAGGGTAACTACGAAGAATTTGTGGGGCCATCACCACAGGGAGTGCTCACCAAGAATAGAGCATAGACCATGGTATCTGGAACATGTTGGTAACTCTGGCATAAAGCAGAGGAGAAAAGGAGGAAAACAGAAGATAAAAAAGCAGTTACAGAAATGAGACCCCCACAAGAAATCAGAGCACTCAGGGAATAATTTAATGATTATCGAAGATATCTCTCACCAATGAAAGAAACCAATTGTTCAATATATCTCCCTCTCCCTCTCTAGAACTCCATATACAAGCAATCCTCATTACTTGGCCTTGCTGCACCATCTGTGATCTGTTCTGTTTATTTACTGGTAATGTTAATGGTGTTTTTATGCAATCCATTCTAGGTTTTGGTTTATTTGTTTTGTTTTTGTCCCATGATGTTGCAATGAGGATTATGCTCTCCCTGAGTCAAAATCATGCCAAAAGAGACCAAACTATGTGGGCTTTTCTAAAATTATCCCCTTGGAATTCAGGAGCTACACCAAGTCAAGGATTATGTATACATAGGACAACAGAAGCAAAAGCAGGGAAATAATGGCATGTAGAAATGGGTATGGTTCACACCCAGAGGCATCACAATTGCCTAAGGACATGATTCTAGCAGACCTAAAAAGAGTATAAATATTGGATCCATGGAAGCTCTGAAAACTGTATTTGTATGCCAATATTATGTTTGAGTGAATAATTGTCCGAGTTAAGCCTTTGCCAAGATGAGTCTCTTAGCCTTCATTTCCTCCTCTATAAAAAAAAACATTTCACATTTTGATTAGAAACACTGTGGCAAAGCTTAGCACTATGCCAAGCCCACTGGAGCTACCCAATAATCGCAATCATTAGCTTAGTGTATAATCTCATAAATTAGTGAGTCACTGTTATGGTCTAGGTATGAGTGTCTTTTCAAAGGCTCATGTGTTGAAAGCTTGGCTCCCAGCTGGCAGTTCTAATGAGAAGTGATTGGAGCATTTGGCACTAACTCATTAGTGGGTTGGTCAGTTGATGAGTCTATCATTTTAAATGATGGAGTCTGAGAAGATGGGGACTAGTTTAAAGGAAGTAGTTTTCTGGGAACATTCTTTTGCAGAATATATGTTGATCCTTCCTCTCTGTCTCTCTCTGTGTTTTTCTATTGTTTTCCTCTTTTTCACCTATCTTTTGTTTCTTTCCCAGTTTCTCTCTGTGTCTCTAGCACTGTTTCTCCATCTCTACCTCTGTCTCTCTCTTCTGCCACCATACTATTCCACCTTGATGCATTTTTCATAGCAATAGAGCAAGCTACTGTAGACAGAAACTTCTGAAGCTATGACCCATAATCAATTTTTCTTTGGTTGATGTTTATTGTGCTCAGGTATTTTCTCCACAGGGGAATAAAGGCTGCAGTGCCTAGAGACTCTTTCTGTACTGACAGGTTCCGTTGAGCGGGGCTGAGAAAGAAGCCAGGCAGGACTGTAGCATTAACTTCTGTTCTGATGCAGGTGATCAACAGAACTAATACATTGAGTCCTGACTCCTCCTTCCAGCTAGTGAAGAATTTGGCAGAGAAATAAGAGGTGCTACCAATTGGTTCTCAGAAAACTAGAACATGAAGCAATTTCCCCAAGGTGTGTCACAAATTTTTACTATTGATAGATTGAATAAATGTAAGGGTGCATGAGTCAGAGGGAAGGAAATATCTATGAAAAAGTTGTGAAAATCCCAGTACAGTAGAATAGGCCTATAATCTCAGCTACTGGAGAGGCCAAGACAGGAGGATCCTGAGTTTAATTCCAGCCTTGTAAAAGTTATGGGGACTACATCTCAAAAACAAATTATAAACTAATGGGCTGGAGGTTGTGGTAGAGTATTTGCCTAGCATGCTGGAGGCCTTGGAAATGCCAGTAGGGAAATGTCACAGTGAAGAAGGCATGCTAATAAAAACATAAAGAGAAAAAGAATAATAGTAGGACTACATTTATTTAACATGTTAAAAAAATGACAAGGATTAATATGAAGCCATTTTTGGATTTTTCTATAAATGTGTATATTTATAAATGTTTGCTAAAAACAACAATTGATTTATCATTAACATGCTTCTATTATCTTCTGTAGAGGCCACGTGGATGAGGATGGGTTGTGGGTTGATGGGGTAAAGATGGTGAGAAGAAACCTTGTAAGGAGTCCCCCCAGTGAGATGTGATAAACAAAACAGAGCTGCCTTGTTGAACTATTTAGTGAAAGAATAAGGAAAATGGTTATGCAATCATTAGGAATGGCTCAGCTTATATTTTCAACAAACAAAAAATAAGGATGAGAGAAGCATGTAATACTTTCAGGAACAATTTCTACCCTTAAGATTTCTAAGAGCATTTCAGTGCTCAGCAGGCTTTTTGTCTGCTTTCAGGAATTTTCATCTCTGGGAATACCTATTTCTGCAACTGTCCCCCAAAGAGAAAGAACCATCGGAACAGCTGTTTCTTTAACACTTACAAGCTGAGAGCTGGATATTCTGTTTAACTTCAGTAGTTTTATGTGTCACACCAAATGGAGTCAAAGTGAGCTTCATCTAACACAAATCATGTTTGAAAGAACAGAAGGTGCAATTGTCTTGACAATTTCTGCAATCGTCTTAATTGACATTTTGGTTTCAGTTGCCACATGTGTCCAATGGCCGTTATTTCTCTTTCCAGATGTCCAGGGGTTATGTAAATAATGAGAAAACTGAAGTCTGTTTCATGTGTGCAAAATTAAGTAATATTAGGAATAAGATTTCCAAAGGACTTGTGGCAAATTTAAAATAATTTTGTTTGCTTTCTCTCACATATAGAATATGTGCAGAATTATGCTTATTGAATAAACAGATGGTATATAAATGACAGCAAACACATCTAAAAAGGGGGCTGCAGATCATTGATATGTTTTAAAAATGCACCACCTGAAATAAAATATAGCTATGCAATGCATATTTGCTTTCCTCTGCATATACAACACCATTGCTTAAATGTCTATGTATTTTTTATTGTAGAAAGGAGTTCTGTGTTAAGATGTCCATTTATGTGTACCATGTATTCTTAATTCAAGTCACCATTTCACCATTTTCCCTCCCCCATACCTCTTCCTCACCAGTCACCAAAGTTTTCTACCTCCTTTTTCACATACTAGCATTTAATACAATGACTGTTCGTCCACTGTTCCTTTTCCCATTCATCTGTCTTTCTTTTATTGGTCCCTTGCATTTAAAACATGTTTCAGATCCATGAGTATTTATTTTGTTAGACTATTAATAGTTCAGAGAGTTTAGACCATGGAATCACAGTCCTTTATATGTTATACCTTAGTCAGTTTGCTCAAGTATATATGAATATTTCTCTGTGCAAGTGTATGTTAACGTGGGGTTGGATTTGGGGTCTAGGATCGACATCTAATAGAAAATATCCACTCTTTGTCTTTTTATTCCTGGCTTAGTATAATTTTTCTTGATTTATTCATTTCCCTTCAAATGGTATAATATTCCTCCTGGTGTGTTCATAAAATTTCATTGTATATCTATATGCCACACATTCTTGATCTATTTATCCACTGTAGAGCATCTTAGCTTTTTCATAACTTGACTATTGCGAATAGTGCTGTAATGAATATGGATGTGCAGGTGTCTTTATTGTGTCCTGTGTTGCTATCTTTTGGACAAATGCACAGCAGTAGTATCACTAGATCAGTTTACTTGAGGAATCTCCATACTGACTTCCATAGTGGTTGCACTAATTTTCATTCCCACCTACAATGGATTATGATGCCTTTTTCCCTGAATCTTCACCAACATTTGTTGTTCATATTCATGTTGATGGGCCATTCTGAGTTAAGTGATATGGAATCTCATTGTTTTGATGTGCATTTGCTTTGTGGCCAGAAACGTTATCATTTCTCATGTATATATTGGCCATTTGAACTTCTTCTGAGAAGTGTTTGTTTAATTAGCTCCTTTGCCCATTTATTCATTAGGTTATTGGTTCTTGGGTCCTTTTGTTAATTCAAGCACCTTGTATATTTTGGCTATTAGGTCCTTGTCAGGTGAATAACTGGCAATGATTTTCTCCCATTCTGTCAGCTGTCTTTTTTAGCTTACAGACAATATTCTTTTTTTGTATGCTTTTGTTGTAAAAAAATATGTTGTAAGAGGGGTTACAGTTACATGAGCAAGATAATGAGTACATTTCCTATTGAGCATTGTTGCCTCTTCCTTTGTTTTCCCCCATCATCCCTTCCCTCCCACCTCCACAACTACACCTCCACCCCCGCCGAAGTTGTAAAGTTCGTTTTCAACATAGTGTTTTGTATATCTCATTGTTACAATGGGTCAACCTGTATCCTTATTTAAGGATTTTGTTTTTTTCTTCTCCCCACATTTGAGAAGTGTATATACAAGATGCAGGGCACTGACATCAAATACAGTGAAAATAGGGGTTATACTGTGGAGGAGGGGCATACAAAACAACAAAAATCATGTGGTACATTATAAATATATTAGAAACAATAGTAAAAAAGAAAAAAGATATTTGTGTCCTTATCTTGGGGTTCATATCGCTTAACATCATCTTATATGGTCATATGTACATGGGTTTTGGCCTATTCTGCTTGTCCTACACATGTACTAGTTATTACAAATAAGGGAAACCATAGGACCTATGTTTCTTTGGGCCTGGCTTACTTCACTTAATATAATTTTTTCCAAGTCTTTCCATTTCCTAACAAATGGGGCAAAGTCATTCTTTCTGATGGAAGCATAGAATTCTACTGTATATATAAATACCACATTTTCTTCATCCATTCACCTACTGAGGAGCATCTGGGTTGGTTCCATATCTTAGCTATGGTAAATAATGCTGCCATAAACATAGTTGTGCTGGTAGCCTTAGTATGGCCTTGTTTGTGATCATTCAGATAAATGCCGAATAGCTGGGTCATAGGGGAGGTCTATGTGGAGTCTTTTGAGGAACCTCCATACTACGTTCCAAAGTGGTTGAACAAGTTTACACTCCCACCAACAATGCAGTAAGGTTTCCTTCTGTCCACATCTCCTCCAGCATCTGTTGTTATTAGAGTTCTTGATTATAGCCATTCTAACTGGGATGAGGTGGAATCTCAATGTTGTTTTGATTTGCATTTCTTTTATGGCTAGGGAGGTTAAGTATTTCTTCATGTGTCTATTGGCCATCCTTCTTTCCTCTTCAGAGAAGTTTCTCTTTAAGTCTTTAGCCCACTTATTTATTGGGCAGTTGTTTCTTTGAGAATTGGTGGTGGGGGAATTAATTTTTTGAGTTCCAGGTATATTTTAGATATGAGACCCTTGTCTGCTATGTATGGCTGGTGAAGATCTTCTCCCAATCCGTGGGCTTTCTATTGATCTTGCTAGTTATGTCCTTTGTCAAGCAGAAGCTCTACAGTTTCATGCAATCCCATTTGTCCAACCTTTCTTTGATTTGTTGTGTTTCTATGTCTCTATTTTGAAAATTTTGGCCTGTGAAAAGGAGACCTAGGGTTTCTCCCATTCCTTCCTGTAATGTTTTCATGGTGTTACAGACATTATTCTTTGATATGCAGAAGCTTTTTAGCTTAAAGCAATTCCTCTTGCCAATTCTCTGTCACATTTGCTGAACCTCTAGAATTCTATTCAGGAAGTTCTGGCCTATGCCAATAATTCCCAGTGTTTTCCTTCCTCATTCTTGTGACAATCTCAAGGTTTCAGGTTTTACAGTAAGGACATATATATCCACCCTGAATTGATATGTTTGTATAAGATGAGAGAATAAGATCCAATTTCAGTTTTCTGCATGTTGAGATCCAGTTCTTTCACCACCATTTGTTCAAGACACACCAGTGACTTTGTTGCGCTAAATGTTAATAGTGCTATTAAAAAGCAAAGGTGGTTTTCTCTGGTGAAATTAGTTTGAGAAATATTGAGTTTAACAGAACTAGGGATTCTTGTAAACCCTAGACTCAAGAGCCAACCCCTAGCTTTTTGGTTCATATTTTGTTTTGGAGATTATCTTTACGGGACTGGCCTGGAAGTAACTCACAGCCTTTTTGTATCTGCCTCCTGAAATACCTGAGATTACAGGAATATGCCACACACCTGGCTGGGTTTTTTTATGGTAGAGATACTCAGCACATTCAATACGTTAATACTAATTGAAAAGAACTTAAATGAGAACATAGTATGTTTGTAGCAATTCCCAAATTTATTAGATCATAGAACATTTTTTTCTTTGGGGAGAGTATTTTAGGACTAGGATCTGACAGGTGACACTTTCAGAAAACACTCTACAAAATATATTAGGACAATGAAGCTACACCTCTGCCCAGAAGAGACTGTTAGAATAGATAATGCAATGAGGACTCAATTAACTAAGGAGAAGGTGCTGCAAATATTCTGAGATATGGACAAGATTCTGAAGCCATTTCCTGGTAACATTTATTCAGTACAAATTAACCATAAACATAAATGGACTAAGTTGATTTCCCAAGTATAGATCACAACTTTTCCTTACTAAACCTACCACTGTTATAGCTCACAGGCAGAGCATTCACTTAGCATACATAAGGCATTGATTTGCTCCTCAGCACTGTAAAACTAAATAACCAAATAAATAAAAGTAAAATTGCTCTTGACTTTCTTTACTGAGTGTTTTATAAATAGACTATCACAGAAATACTGCAAAGAGGGAAGTATTTTCCTGATTGTTTCTGAAAGTAATGACAAGAGAAAGATATTTTCTTGATAAGTTTTAGATAACTCCTCTATAAAATACATGGGATATAATTGTGTCTGCTGGACTCCAAAGCTGAATTTCTGTCCTATCTCATTAGTCAAAAGGTTTTTAAAAATACGTTAAATCTCTCTCTCTCTCTCTCTCACACACACACACACACACATACACATAATTTAAGATCTATCAAGCTTAATAATGAATGCACTTTTAAAAAACCTTAATAACATAAAGGTTTGTTTTCTAAGAAAATAACTAAATGAGAAAAAATTAGGCATAAAATATTTCCATGCTCACAGTAAGTTAACAGGGAAAACAGAAGTAAAATGCAGAAATTAATTAGAATCTACATACACAACCAGTCACCTTCCCAAATCTTCGTCAATTTTAATGTTTTTTTTAATTTCTATAGTATGTTTTCTTTGGATATCAGCACTGCATTTAAGTTTGAAATCCATCTATTTTAAGCTTATTCTCAAGCAGAATAATTCATGAGACAACTTCACATATAGATTTCAAGTATATGTTTGCCCCTTTTTCTTCTACTAGGTCAGATTTCCAATAATTTTGTCCATTAAGAGATTGAAAATATAAATTTTAAATGTCTCCAACTGCTCAGAACTGTGCCTTAGCTTTCATGTAGTTGCTGGCCCTACTTTTGATTGAGTGTAGGAGGGAGAACACATTAAGAAGTTGAATATAGGGGAGATGATTGGTTTCAGCAGCTTTTGTTGAATGAAAATTATAGAAAAGCTAGATTTCTAATAAGTTATAGATACTACAGAAGTATTTTTCAAGTTTCACACAGAATACACAAAGATACATTCCCATGATGTAATACATTTTAAAAATTAACAGACAGCTTAACAAAATGAATAACAAGAAGCTGAAACTGTTCTTGCTTGAAGAAGGATGGGCTTTCAGGGAAAGATAGACAAATGAAGACAGGAAAGTTGCTGAACACAGATAATCACAATACTTAGTGTTCATGTATGAAAATGGAGCTAGGAAACTTAAGGGGATGGGTGGGATTAAGGCAAATGATATTAAAATGTGTTGTACTCATAAATTGACACATTGAATTGAAACCCCTTTGCATGACTATTTAAAGATCATTAAAAACACATTAAAAATCTTCACACAAGAATGTATAGCTTCATAACTGAAATGATAACAACCTTATGGTAGTGAGACACATTTCTGGTTCAGTGATTAACACATACACAAAAATTGCACACAAAAATCTTTTAAATATGTCAGATTTTAAATTTCTCTACTACAGCCAAAGATGCTTTTATGTTTCCCCAAGGAGCCAAATTCTAATAGTTAAAAATAAAACCAGCGTTAATGTCTTGCCAATCAATCTGCAATCAATAATAAAAAATGTTCCACTCCTTTATATAATCAGGTTGTTGTGGAAAGACAAGGAAATGAAAAAGGAAAGAATTGAGCTGCATTTTTGCTAACATAACAAATTAGCATATTCTCCAGAAATTTCACAGACAATAAGCATTCTATTCTTGATCCAGAGGAGGTTGTAGCTGCTTTGTGTATCCTTGTATCCTTGCTCAATAGAACATGTTAAGCCCTTTGAAGCTGCTTTGCGATATTGGCAAGCAGATACATCCTCCTCATTCCACATGTAGATGTTAATATAAAACTCATGGAAACTTTGGCCTAGCCATTAGAGAGGTTGTGTTCTGTCTTGCTGTCTGAATCCTACTTTTTAGCTTTACCTGAAGATATTTACAATCCCATTCTCAACCAATGGGTGGCATCATGTGGCCTGAAATTGTGCAGAAGACACGTTCACTAGAAAAATACAAGGTTTTCTCCCATTCAATTCATTTTGGCTGTTAAGTAAATGTTGAAAGCATTACAAAGGAAGTGTCCTCTCAAGGTGCAGCTTCAACTGCCCACCCTCCAGGAAGGTATTTCCTCCTTTACCTAAAACGTTGTCAGTTTTCCAAAAGTCTTATATGTCTTTTTATTTTCCAAGACAGATTCATTACTTTGTGTCTTATTCTCAAAATTATTTGCAGGTTTTAATTGTGCCCTCTCAGCTACACAGGATGTTCAAACTCTCAACCACACTGTTTAGACTGTGTCCTCCACACCAGCACAGTCACAATCTCACATGAAGACAAGTCCTTCTCAGGTGCTCTGTGGTTGATGCTCTACATCCAGTTTCCTACCAGCAAGCATCCTGCCACTGTTATCTCCTCTAACACACGCCCACACATGCAATCCAGTCTCCAGAAATTTTTTTAACCTTCTATTTTTATGACATTTTGCATAGGACCAGAATCAGATCCCAGTAGCATGAGTGAAGTGTCAGTTTTATTTATTGAAAAGTCCTATAGTATGTTTCAAATGTTTATAAAATATGTCAAGGTACACATGTGCATGCACACACACACACACACACACACACACACACACACACACACACACACTTTAAGCACATTCTCTTCTTGTGAGAAGAGAATCTAGTGAGTCTGGCCAAACTGCCCTTTGTAATCAGACTGTGGTCTTCATTTCAAAAAGAAAAATCTCAGAGAAACATTAAACTAGAATTAAACCAGAAACATTAAATTTAACCTAAAAGTCATCTGTTATTTGTAAGTCTTAATGCTATCTCCCCATTTATGCTGCTGATGCCCTCAACTACATGAGCAGCAGCCCAGCCTCTGCATACCTCCTGAAACCAGTGCTGCTACTCGCTGACTCACTGTACTCTCTTTCTCTGTTTGTTAGTAGTCTAGGGGAAATTCATCTAGAAATCATAAATCTTGAGATTGCTAGAAATCTTTTGATTAAAAGGGCCAATAGTCATTTGATGTGCAGTATTAGGGTTCTATACATACAATCATTGTAATCTAGAAAAGACATGTATCCAATAGAACACAAACAAGGTTGCAGGAAAGCCATCAGCACAACCATGCTACTGCAGCACTATTTTCCATAGCTAAGTTATAGAATCAGCTCAAATGCTCCTTGATGGTCAAATTGATCAAGAAAATATGAATATATATATGGAATTTCACTCATCTGTCAGAAAGAATGATATTGTACCATCCATAAGGAAGTAGAAAACCTTGTAAAAATATATTAAGTGAGGTAAGCCAGACTCAGAGATACAAAGGGTTCATGGTTTCCCTCATTTGTGGGGCCAAAGGAAGAGGAGTAGATGAATGAAGGATGGAAGGGGGTGGAAATGTAGGCAAGAATACATTGTATAAATCACAAAATTAAGTAAGAGAAGAAGTAGGTCAAAAGAGGATGAGCATGTTAAAGCGGATGACAATGCATAACTGCTTTGTTACATGGCACCTCCTTTCTATAACTACTGAAAGATAATTTTTAAAAATTTAAGCTTCTTGGGCGGGGAATGTGGCTCAGTGGTTGAGTGCTTGCCTTGCATGCATGAGGACCTGGGTTCGATTTCTCAGCACCACATAAGCAGAAAAAGCCAGAAGTGACACTGTGGCTCAAATGGCAGAGCGCTAGCCTGGAGCTGAAGAGCTGAAGGAAAGGACAGCACCCAGGCCCAGAGTTCAGGCCTCACAACTGACAAAACTTAATTAATTAATTAAGCCTGGTGCTGATCGCTCACACCTGTAATCCTAGCAACTCACAAGACAGATCTGTTCGAAGCCAGCTAAGGCAAGAAAGTCCATGAGACTCTTGTCTCCAGTTAACAACCAGAAAACCAGAAGTGGTGCTGGTGGCTCAAATAGTAAAGTTCTGGCCTTGAGTGCAAAAGCCCAGCCCAGAGTTAAAGCACCATGACCTACAAAAAGGGGGAAAAAAGAAATCTAAATTCTTCTCTCTTTTTTTTCTGTCTCTGTCTCCATCTCTCTCTCTCTGTTTCTCTCTCATATACATACACACAGTATCAAAGCCATGGTTCTGTGAAAATACTTCTCTTGTCTGTATTCAAGGACCAAATGAGAACCCCAACACTGTTGGCCTAGTATCAGGAGAATATAGAGAAGGTAAATTACAGAAAGCCTGAAGCACCATGAGTTAAAACCCATTTCTCCTGCTCCCTTTAGTTCCTGCCATAATATTTATACAGTGCTTGCTATGGTCCAGGCAGTTTTCAAGTGCTTCACATATATTATCTCATTCTGACCTTGTAATAAATTTTTAAAGAAAGTCGTGTTACATTTTAGGGATCAGGAGCCTAGAAACTGAACCATAGGCTCGAGATGCCTAACAGAGGAGCAATTTGAACCCAGATCACTGGGTCTTCAAGTCAGGAAACATTTTCAAATCCATTACGTCATCGAGCCCTCCCAAGAAAACTTCAGACCCTCGCAAGCAAGCTCTTTAGCCACTCACTACATGCAGTATTCACACTGCTCCACCTCACCTCAATTGACTAGCCATTCATTTACCTGTTTTGCCTATGTTCTTTTGAAGATACTAGTTTTTGAAGTCTAGAATAATCTATTGAATAATGTACATCTTATTAAATGACATTTCTCACTCTTAAGTTTTAAACCTCTCAATCAGTCCCTGTTATTGTCAGTTGTGGTTAAAGTGTTGGGTAATCTGCTCTTTATAATTGAACTTGATTTTTGGAATATATGTTTCTCTTTGTTTTGGGGTTTGTTTTTTCTGGGGGGGGGGTCGGTCATGGGGCTAGAACTCAGGGCCTGGATGCTATTCCCTGAACTCTTTTGCTCAAAGTTAGTGCTCTACCACTTTGAGCCACAGCACCACTTCAAGATATGTTTCTCAAAAAGCAAATGGCATGCAAATTTAAGGCAAAAGTTAATGTACTTAATTTGAGTGATATAGTGAGAATTTTACATTTGTTGGAAGGCAGCATGTCTTTAAACATCAAAAGAAGTGGGGTGGAGTTAGCATGAGGGTTAGGGTGAGGGGTAGGGTTAGGTTTAGGGTGAGGGTTAGGGTTACTGTGAGGGTTAGGGTTAGGGTTAGGCTTAGTGTGAGGTTAAGGGTTAGGGTAAGGGTTATGGTGGGAGTGAGGGTTAGGGTTAGCGTTAGGTTTAGGGTGAAGGTTAGGGTGAGGGTTAGGGTTAGGGTAAGGGTTAGGGTGAGGGTGAGGGTTAGGGTTAGGTTTAGGGTTAGGGTGAGGGTGAGGGTTAGGGTTAGGGTTAGGATTAGGGTGAGGGTTAGGGTTAGGGTTAGGATTAGGGTGAGGGTAAGGGTTAGGGTGAGGGTGAGGGTTAGGGTTAGGGTGAGGGTAAGGGTGAAGGTTAGGGTTAGGGTTAGGGTTAGGGTGAGGGTGAGGGTTAGGTTTAGGATTAGGGTTAGGGTTA
Organism: Dipodomys ordii; assembly: GCF_000151885.1. NCBI lineage: Eukaryota > Metazoa > Chordata > Mammalia > Rodentia > Heteromyidae > Dipodomys > Dipodomys ordii. Next base: position 15,585,978 of record NW_012267236.1, read on the forward strand.
GGCTTAGGGTGAGGGTGAGGTTGAGGGTTAGGGTTAGGGTTAGGGTGAGTTAGGTTAGGGTTAGGGTTAGGTGAATGAAGAATCCAAGATACAATATTAAATCTGTGCATCCTCAGAATTTATCATTTTTACTCAATGGCCATCTCCAAGGTAGTCATAGGTAGAAAGAGACTGCTATATCACCAGCAGTGTTCAGTCTTTATTACTTTCCAGTCCTGTACTCAGGGGTTAGAAAACTATGTGCTGAGGACCAACTATGAACCATTACCTATTTTTGTAAATAAAGTTTTATTGGAACACAGCTGCACTCCTTCATTTACAACTGTCTAGCACAGTTTTCACACTGCATCAACAGAGCTGAAAAGTTGCAACACAGACATTGCCCTGAAGTGTTACTATGTGGTTCTCAACAGAAAACATCTGATGATCTCTGATGAGTTCATTCTTGAGGTCATCTAGTGGCCCATGGGGATTACTCATATCCTAGTACCCAGTTCTGATTCCAGGAAATTATCCTCATAAGTAGATTTTTTCCACCAGCAGATGCTATATTTCATGGAATTAAACCAAAATGGTCCTGAGACACTGGTCGCACTGATTGTGGGTGAGTGGTTGTATCAGACTGAAGATGAGTTCAGCCTTGTGATTACCAACACTCTCTGACTTAAGCCATGTGTGCAGTTTGAACAGTGCCTGCCATATATCTGTTTCTACTCTGGAGCCTCCTGTCACCTCCAGCACCCAGGAGAAGTAGCAGTAGTCATTGTACCACTTGCTCCACTGTTTTGGTTGGTCATGGGCTTGAACTATAGGCCTGGGCACTGTCCCTCAGCTCTTCAGCTCAAGGTGAGCACTCTACTACTTGAGCCACAGCACCACCTGCAGTTTTCTGGTGGTTGATGGGAGATAAGAGGCTTACAGACTTTCCTACTGGGGCTGGCTTTGACCCATGATCCTCAGATCTCAGCCTCCTGAGTAGCTAAGATTACAGATGTGAGCCACCTGTGCTCAGGTCACTTGCTCCACTTCTAATCTGAGACCAGACAAAGCATCCCATTGTATCATCAGGTTCCACATCACATTTCCGGTTAGTCATCTCTGGTTGACCATGAGCACTTCTTGTGAATATTTTCCAGAATTTTATCCCTCAGGGTTGACTGATCTTTCAACTAATGTCCCTACTGTCTATGGATGGATGTGGTTACATTATTCTCACAATTCGTTCTACCTAGTTTCCTAAGCAAGGTAGGATAAGGAAATAAGAAACAGTAGCAATTCCTTGAATGAACAAACTCTCATCTTGCGCTGTCCAATTTCCTCACCTATCTTTTTGTTAGTGGGCTACATATGGAAAAAAAGTTAGGAATGGCATTGAAAGTGATTATACTCTAGCAAGATAGTGATGACACATTTGGAAGGTGTATTGTTATATATTTGTGTTCTAAAACTTCAAAATAACAATTTTAACATGACCACAAAACAAATAATTACTCATAATGTCCTATGTTTCTGGGAGAAATCTGCCTTAATAATCACTATCATTAATGATATATTAATGATCACTTTATTATACAAGGTTATCAATCATGTTGGGACCAGCCTCAAATAAATGGCCTTAGAAAAAACATTAACAAGTTCTGCAAAGCCATAACAATGGCATGATTATCTTTTTCTCCTAATTAGAAGATATTAAATAGGCGTGGAGTACCATGCTTGACTTAAAAAGAGAAGACTAGAAATGCTGTTTCCTGGACTGGAACAGAAAGGCATGGCAACTGAAAATGGTGGAGAAATTTCACATGCACAGATTGGCAAACCAACATATAAGTATATCAAAGTTCCTAGTCTCTAATGTTCCCACTTCATAATCCCAATTGTTTTAGTAAATCATATTGTCTAGTATTAGCCAATTAACTTTCTAATACTCTTTTCAATCAGATTGTTTATATGTGGAGAGGCGTCACCAAAAATATTTTTATTTATATGTATTCTGGCAAAGGGTCATACTTTCATAAATCAGAGATAAAAAAAATGTCCCAAGTCTGTGTCCCAAACCGAATGTCAATCATAAGAATTAAGAGTGGAGAAGTTTCACAAAACAAAATTAAGCTATTATTTATAGATCTGGAGACAGAGATCCAACACAGATGAAAATAAATAGATGTCAATAAATAGTCCCCTACCCCTTGTGGTCAGGGGACTATCATTTCCCTATTACATGAAATATTGAAAAAATTAAGACCCCAAAGGAAGTTTATAATAGAACCAAGAAGTAAGCCCACTTTATATAAAAGAAATGAACTCCGCACCTGCCTGGGTTATCTGTATTTGGCCATCAGATCCAAGGCTTGCAATCTGGCGAGTACTTAGCATCAGAGGCCTGGCAGTAATTCTGGCCATTGTAGCTGTGTGACTCCACAATTTCACCTCTGCATCTGTTTCTCCAGGTATAAAATTTGAAAGACTAATAATTTTCTTGCAGCATTACCTTTAGTGTTAACAGATAGTCCACATAAAGATTATAACCCAAAAGACTATTAGGAATATAGTCAGTATAAAGAACCTAAGCATTTTACTCTATTTGTTTTTAATGGACTCTAAAATTCCACCGTTCTGAGTGCATCAAAAGAGTAACCCATTTAATGAAGCAGTGGGTCCCCATTTATTAAATAAAAATAAAACAAAGTCCCAGAGATTTTTCAGTCATTCACCCAAGGTCAAAAGCTAATAAATGATCAAAAGTGACAGGATTCAAACCCATTCTTGCTAAGCTCTATCGCCTCTCAGGAGGAAAAAGAAAGTGTCATTATCACCCAATAAGTGGTACCATTTTATTGCCATTATTATTATAGAGGAGAAAATGGAAATGTCGAAGTGCCAGAATAGAAGCAACGCTAAAAATAAAGCCCGAGTCTAATACTTTTCAGTTCACTGCTCAATCCACTCTTCTGCACTGTTTCCACTGAGAGGAAGATTTTGTGAGCAATAGTAACATTATGTATCTTCTTCCAAATGAGATCTTGTGTGCAATATGTCATGTGATATTACGGGAGAGAAAAAGATTTTTTTGTCCCTAATAGACTCTAAATGTGTGTCAAGCAGAAAGAGAAGGTGAATAAACCTTTTGTGGTTTCCAGATAGAAATAAGAAACTGTCCCCAAGGCACTCTGTGCACACAGCAGTGTCACAGGTCTGTTTTCCAAGTGTGTCTCTGTCTGTGGGAGGAGTGTCTGGGAGGATGGTGAATGCACTGGAGCCAGTACTGCTCTGCTAGAAGTTAGAGCTGGCCCAGGAGCTTTAGGAGTTGAGTCCTAGCAAGGAGCTGCTTCCTTATGATGGAGGCAAAGCAGTCTCAAATGAGGCAGAAGCCCACCAGCAAGGCCTGGCTCCACCCTGCTCTGGAATTTCACTTCTCCTTACTCTAGAGAAACGTTCCTTCTGAGGCTCACTTAGACCATGGCATAAGTCAAGAGTCCATTGAACTTTCTGCAAGTGCCCAGATAGTAACCTAACTACTTTAGACTTTCACAGATACACTGTTTTGGTACCAACTACCTACCCCTCCATTGTAGCAAAAGTTGCCGCAGTGGGCTGCATCATGGGAAGGAAGAGATTGTGCTATATAGATTATTACAAAAGTAGAAAATGGGATCAATGTGGTCTGTGGACTATTGCCTCCTCAGCACAAACCTTTGTTCACTGTGACCTCTATCTATTCACTCCTGTACCTGTTACTTAACCCCAGGAATTCAGTGTCAGCCTACACTTAGGGCTATGTCTCAGATTTCCTCTCCTTCTCAACAATTGCCATCAACACTTTGGCTGCTCCATGTCTTGACCTGCTCTGGTCTAGACACCTTCATTGATTTTACTCTGAATTCTCATACTTGGAGTAAGGTCAGTGTCTGTGTTTGACATTTGGTTTCTAACCTTTCCCTTACTCATAAACTCAGCTTTCTCACTTCCTTGTCCTAATTCTAGCAAAACCCCTGGGCCAGCACATCCAACACACTAGCCACAAGCCACACGAACCCATTGCATGTTCCCAACTCTCAGAAATGAGCCGAGCTCTCATTAATAACAGAGGCAGGAAGAAATAATGGAAAAACAAATTGAATTAGATATAAATGCAAAGCATGTCTGCTCTTTCCATATGCAGTGATGTTAACATTAGCATTGGAATTATCTTCACAAAGCACAGCTTTTAAAAACTGTTTTTGTGATAATCAATAGAAATAGTGTGGCCATCCTCCCCCAAAGATTTTGTGATGTCACAGGGTTCTGGTGAAGAATAAATTCATCAGAATAGAGAGTTTAAGTCCATCATTTCCCATTTCCACTAAGTAAAAGGGAGGTGAAGAATGAATAGGCACTCCGGGACTTAACATCTTGTGCCTTTTTCAGGAGAATCCAGGTGGCATCCTCACTCCTCTCATCTCAACTGTCATTGCCCTTCTGCTGTCTTGGCCACAGTCTTCAGCCTTGGTGGTGGGCCAAGGATCATAGCCAGGTCCCTGAGAACGGCTGTGAAGGTGTTCTCAGCCAAGGAGTAGCCAGGCTCTTCAAGAACCCGAAGGATTTCCAGATGGAATCAAAAGACATTGCTGAGTGGTTTTTACACTACTTTGGATTCTGCCCATGCTGCATGCAGAAGTCCTGATGATGTAGTAACCAGATAAGCAGCAATGGTATTACCTGGACATTTTCTAAAAATATAAATTCTCAGACCTCTGTCCAGTTACACAGAATCAGAAATTCCAAGAGTGAATGGGACCCAAGGGTAGGTTTCAAGTCCTCTAGGGAATTCTGATGTTCCTTGGATCCTTGGGGACGATTTCAAAGCCCTTCTGAATCTTAGTTTGTCTCACTGACATAGTAAAGATAGCAACTCAGAGCTTAAAGAGAATACAGATGTAAGCGATGTTCCACTAAATGAATTCCAGCATCCTTTACTCCCTTGAGATGCATTAAAAATTCAGTGTCTTTTTGCAAGGAGTGAAGGTTTTTCTATTTAATATGCTTAACGATTTGCAGATGAAAACAATAGAGAAACATCTCTGTTAGACTGAACAAAATAATAAATTGTATGCAGATATACTGGACAACATACTTAACATTATTTCTTTCAGCAAAAAAGAAAGAAAGAAAGAAAGAAAGAAAGAAAGAAAGAAAGAAAGAAAGAAAGAAAGAAAGAAAGAAAGAAAGAAAGAAAGAAAGAAAGGAGTGGTACGTAAAGGTAGAAAGGGCTCTTGACTCAGTTGTGTTTGAGCTCTAACCTGCCTTTGCTCGTATGGAGCCAATTGGGACGTCAGAAAAGGAAAGTGATTTGGAGCAAGACAAATTAGGGTTTAAACCATACTACCTCCATCACTCTGAGTTGGAAGTTATATTTCCATCGCCTTATCTTCGCACACACATCATGGCACTGCTCGGAATGCTTGGGATGGTGTTTCCTTCTTTACCCTGTTAATTTTTGTTAGGAGGCAAAAAAGTAATGAGCAAGGGGATACAGTCCTGAACATTCATCTCTCACTGGTTGATGCTTTTCTCCTTAAACCACATATATGCAATGTACACGTGCATGCGCACGCGCACACACACACACACACACACTGACACACCTGTTGGTGATGTGGTGATATGAGTCAACTTTGCAAATGGCAGGCTGTCCCAAATCAGAGGATGCTGTTGTCTCTCCACTGTGGGCTAGCTCTAAGAAGAGCCATTGTACAAGCCGCTCAGAATAAGTGATGGACACCATGGTCAGAGAGAAACGAGCAGCAGCTTCTGGAGATATTCTATCACAGCCTGACAGGACTTCTGTGTGCTCGGTGAGACTCCACTGTCACTGGAGGTCACCACACTCCAGGCCTCCACCTTCCCTGGGTACATTTCATTTCTGCAAAGTAGCGATGAAGCAGCCTGTCCTCTTGGAGATTGGAGGTGCAAAATCAGTTTCACCTGGCAACAATCAAGATGGCTGTGGCACCGGCTTCGTCTGGAAGCTGTAGGGGAAAATGTTTCCTTTTCCTTTTCCAGATACTAGGTCTATTTTCCTTGCATGTCTTGTCCCTTTAGTCCTTCCTCTGTCTTCAATGCCAACAATGTATCATCCCATCTCCAGTTCTCCATATTATATTTATCTTTCATAGTCAATGCCTCTCTTTCTCCTTCTCGTGTGATATTCATCTGCCTCCCAGAATATTCTCTTCATCTCACTATCCTTGGGTCATTCACATTTGTAAAATCTCTTTGGCCGTGTAGGCAGTATTCAGAAGTTACGGGGACTGAGACTTGGATGCCACTTTGGACTGTGAGTCAGAAACAAATATGTTTTCTGATAAAGTGATAACTTCTCTCTCCAGGAGGCAACAAGTGGTTGAGAATATTGTTTCTACTATGATTAAAAAGGAACATGAACCTTCAAGGCTTACTGGGGTGAAGAACATTTCTTAACATCTGGGCACTCTTGGGTGGGTGGGAAGGTAGAGCTGCTTCTCATCTATGCTCTATGACCTGGGTATTTTTGCCCTGAACAGTCAAGCAGAATGAAATCTTGATGTGACAAACAAAATAAGGCAATGTAAGACAAGGGCTAACAGGACAAAGGCTTTTAGAGCAGTCCACATCTCTGTGTTCATTTTTCTTCTTGGCTTCCAAAGCCTATGGGTGCAAGAAACAAACAAATTGCTGGGGATGACCTCGTGAGACCTGTAAACCCTGTTGTACTGCCACAGGAAGCTTGCAGCCAACTGTGTTGCCTTCTCTTACTCCTTCATTCTCTGAAGGGTCTGGGCCATCATCACTCAGGACTCTTGTGCCAGGCAGGCCGTTTTCCATCTGCTTTCACAGTGCCAGTGCTAGTATCTCTTTCCTAGAACACAGACTGGCTTCCAACCTCACATGACCTTTTATTTCCTTTTGCTTCTTCTTCTTCAAGCCCACAATTCCAAAGTACTTGAAAGAGAGAGGAAAGAGCCTTGCTTCCACACTAATGAGACAAAGAATCAATTTTAAGCCAAAAACAAACCCCAAACATCTTGGAAAGATAAATTGTTTGGTTGGATATTAGCTGGATTTTGTGCTGTGTGGTTCTGTTTTTCTCTCCTTTCTGCTGACATATGTGGGCTACTCATAATATTGGAAGCTAATAAGTACACACTTCAAAATACTATTGTGAGGATGGAGTAGTTTTCATTGTTAAGCTAAGTAGACTCTGCGTCTGTCTCAGCCTCCAGCATATCTTACTTCTGTGTCCTTACACAACTCAGAGGTCAAGTGCTATCTAGGTGCCAGAATGCAACTAAGGCTTTTACATATATTTCCTAGAATACTCATTCTTGTCACCTATATAATAATTTTCATTTTACCCAGGAAGATAGATTTGAGTCCTTTAAAGATTTGTTTGAGACACTTCAGCTTAATGAATGCAGAGATGACACTGTGGATAAAAATGCAACAGAAGGAGAATCATAAATCCTTGATTCTGTGGAGCGCTATTAGAAGAATACATTGCCTTCTGGATCTCAGTTTCCAACTCTCACTTTGGACAAGAAGATATCTGGGTTTCTTCCATAAAGAGAACTCACTCCATAATATAATTCTACTTTGTATTTTTAAAAAAGGAAGGAAGAAAAATAATTACTTCAGTAACTCTTAGAAAACCATTCATACCCACATCTACCTGCTTATCAGGAGAAAAATGGTAAGCCAAGAAATTTTTCTTTGGTCCACTGCTACTAGAAATGTGTAAGACAATATTAAATTGGAAATGAGGGAAAGTGAGGGTATAGTCTGTTGAGAACAAGCAGGATAATAAAGCCAATAAATTTAAAGAAAGGGTTTTAAAGCAATCAGGGAGAGCCAGAATGCTGATAAGCTCAGAACCTTTTTGTAGAGCCAACAGTGAGAATGCTGTTTTCACATTAGAGTCAAAGCCAAAGAAATTTGTCCTTAAATTTTGCTCTGCACATAATGAACATGTGTGCTTGCACTCACATGCTCACAAAATACACTGATTTCATTTTAACCAGTAACCTTATTTGTAAGACATGACTTACAATTGATAGCATAAAGCTCTTCTAAGTATTCAAAGGGATCAAAGCATCCTCCTTCCCTGGGTGAAGTAACACCAAGTCAGATTGGTCTGGTCACCAGAAGGCCTCAGCCATGGTACCATGGTAGAGAGCCCCAGCTGCCCAGGAAACCTCCCTTCTTGGTTGTCCATGGAGTGGGAACTGATAAAGTTTGTGATCAGAGGAAAGAGGCTGATACAAAGCAAAAGTTAAGCAAAGCTTTATTTTGCACCAAGCATCCAGAATTGAACTGAGCAGTCAGGGCCATCTCTATGGAGAGAGCAATGACTCCCAGTCTTACAGGCTAGCTTTTATAGGGAAAAACCACAAATTATAAACTACCTGTAAGCATGTAGCTAATCTTACTCCTATTGGTTAAAACGGAAGGGTTACATACATGCTTTTTACTGATTGGACGCCTCCACCTGACCTGAGTCTTGCCTTTGTTTTTCAGGGCTCTGTTACTGAGGCAAGCAAGCAAGGTTACAGAAGCAAATCATTGCACAAACATAGCCTTGAGTCACAGGAGCATAGGCAAAACATAATCTTGACTTGGTCAGCATGACTGATAATATCAATGCTATTGATATTATTACAGAAATTATTTTTACTATAAGCTTCTGACTAATACAGCAACTCAGTGTAGCTGGTAATAAGCCTCAAAGTTGTCAGTAGCCTTTTGCAAAGCTGCCAGCTTGGTAAACTATAGCAACGATGGAGAAGCCTTTGTCTGGGGAGATACTATAGCTAAACTGGGCCTAACAGGAACTAGGTCATCCATACAGTGGACCATTCATCCACATACTCAGAACAGGAATAACCATGCTGACCTGAGTGCACTACATTCATATTAGAAACAATATATTCAGGAAGTAGGGCTGTTCCAATGAAGATTTACCACTGGTGTGGCTTATATGACAAAAATTGATCATCTCACAGTTATGCAGGGCAAAAGCCCAAAACCAGAGTGATGTGATGCTATATTTTGGCTAAAGATGGTAGTAAAGGAAGGTCTGTACCAGGCCTTTCATCCAGCATCTGGTATTTCCTTTTTGTAAGGAAACAGAACTCAATCTTCACTTGGTAGTCATTTCTGTGTCCAACTTTCCTCTTTTTTATAAATTCAATAGTTATATCAGACTAAGGATCACTGTCTTAAATAATTATCTCTACAATGACCCTGTTTCCAGATAGGTCACATCGTAAGAGTACTTAATATCCCAATTGTGAGAATAGGATAAAAATTAATCTATTGCAAATAATCTGTAAAGAATATGGGCTTCAACACAGTCTTCTGTTTTGTATGAGTCAAACTTCCATCTTCTCTATGAAGTCAAATTTGCACGGAATGGTTTCTAGGGGCCCTGTAGACAGAGATATTCTAAGGTCCTATCTGCAGATACAACGCTATCACAAAATCTATCTGTGCCCATAAACTACATATTAAAATTATGCAAGGTAGTATTTTTAAATGACACTTCTGCATTAGAGCAGCACTGCTAAGGGTGGATTCTACACATTTTATACCTCTATCTGATTAAAATCTATAGTGGTTGTGAGACCTACTCATCTACAGTATCCTCTGAGAATAGGCGGCAGTTACATAGTGAAAGACTAAGATCCTATCCTGTGCACCACACACACAATTAACCTTTCCCCATACAGGAATTTGTATAAACAAACCAGTCACTAATGTTCATAACACACAAGAATGCAGCTATAAATGTAAGGGCAGCCACTAGATTTTTGCTCAAAATTCCTATAATAATAATAATAACAACAACAATAATAATAATATAGCTCGGTGCCAGTAACTCACACCTGTAATTCTAGCTATTCAGGAGGCTGAGATGTGAGAATCAAGGTTCAAAGCCAGCCTGAGCAAGAAAGTCCATGAGACTCGTATCTACAATTAACCACTAGAAAACCAGAAGTGGAACTGTGGCTCCAAGTGGTAGAATAGTAGCTCAAGGAGGGCATCCAGCCCTGAGTTCAAGATGCATAACTGACAAAAATCAATTAATAAAGTAATAATTAATAATAATGATGATGTAAAGCAGATATCAATTCTTCAAGATTCTTTCTGGCAAAGTTCGGTCTTCTTTCCTTTCACCTGTGTACTCTTCCAGCACAGCACTTATCACATATTCCTGAGATGGCCTTTTCCTTGGTCCATCTGCTTAGTACTTATTACTCTAATGCTAAGACACACTATATGCTTAGGGAATGAGTGTTACATGAATGAATAGGTGAACATTTGTAATTATGTTCAGATTCAAAGTAAAAATTTAAACCAAGGGCTGGGAAGGTGGCTCAGTGGTAGAATGCTTGCCTTGCATGCATGAGGCCCTGAGTTCGATTCCTCAGCACCACGTAAGCAGGAAAAAAAAAAAGACGGAAGTGGCAATATGGCTCACAAGTGGTAGAGTGCTAGCCTTGAGCTGAATTGCTGAGGGACAGCACCCAGGCCAGAGTTCAGGCCCCACGACCGGACCCCAAAAATAAAAAAAGAAAAATTTAAACCAAGATATCAACAGCAGCTTATTGTAATTGTAATTTGGAAGCATGACATATTTTCCCTTTGTCTAAGAATGTCCTTTAAAAATTATTATCTCAATTGGAAGAGTCTTCATTTCACACTGAAGTTAAGAATATAGTGAATCTGATCACTTCCTTTAAGACTATGCTTTCTAGCAAAAAATCCTTTAGAAAAGTAAATTGACCGTACTGTGCTCAAGGCTTGAGACACCTTTCAAGTAAACCACTAGCTTTCTTCTTGGGAATTAGAGTAAGAACTCAGAAATATATGACAAATCATGAAGAATGCAGGATATGTGCAGGGTTAAATGTCTTGTCACAGAATATTGATAAAGAACTTGTTCCAATCCAACTTTTACATATATTCAAGAAGAACATTACACAAAAGCAGAAAGATAAACATAATTACTTCTTGAAAATCCAGATATATGCTTACAATATGACAAAGACTCTTACATAAATCTTTACATTACCTCATAGTTACTTTGTTGTTCAAAAATCTGTTATGTCAACTTAGGGTAAGCATTAACATTATTTTGCAAGAAACATCAATGTTGAGATGCTCTAAATTAAAATTACTTATCTATGCATGAATTTATTGAGTAAATGTATATTCAGTTAATACCTTCCATATCTCATGAGTGCCACTTTAGAAAGAAAATTGACAGTGGTTAAAAATAGAGCCCTTATCTCATATCTAAAATATACTTGGAACTCAAAAAATTAAACCCCCCAACAACAAATCCTCAAAGAAACAACTGCCCAATAAACAAGTGGGCTAAAGACTTAAAGAGAAACTTCTCTGAAGAAGAAAGAAGGATGGCCAATAGACACATGAAGAAATGTTCAACATCCCTAGCCATAAA